>NC_067414.1:88240924-88551265 GCF_009764475.1 Pristis pectinata
AGATGACTACATCATGATATACAGGTTAAATTTAGCAAAGAAGAAAAAACAATATTAATGATCTTTGAAAGTCTTCAAAATATTCCATGTTTTCTTACACTGGCATTGCCCTGCCCTCACAGCTCACCCACTGAAACAAGACATGAAGAACATTGTCCTCCAATAAATTGGCAAGTCCCAAATATTGTGCCATCAACATAGGCTGCTCCACAACAATGCCTTGAAGGTTCAGAATCATAATTATCGTCACCGACTTAGATGACATGAAATTTGCTCTTTTGCGGCAGCAGTGCAAAGGCATAAAAATCTATAAATAACAGAAATAAATAAATAGTACAAAAAAAAGGAATAATGAGGTAGTGTTCATGGACTGTCCAAAAATCTGATGGCGGAGGGGAAGAAGCTGCTCCTGAATTGTCGAGTTTGGGTCTTCAGGCTCCTGTACCTCCTCCCTGATGGTAGTAACGAGAAGAGGGGATGTTCCAGATGGTGAGGGTCCTTAGTGATGGATGCTGCCTCCTAGAGGCACTGCCTCTTGAAGATGTCCTCGATGGTGGGGAGAGTTGTGCCATGATGGAGCTGGCTGAGTCTACAACCCTCTGCAGCTTCTTTCGATCCTGTGCATTGGAGCCTCCATACCAGACAGTGATGCAACCAGTCAGAGGGCTCTCCACCGTACATCTGTAGAAATTTATAAGAGTCTTTGGTGACATACCCAAATCTCCTCAAACTTCTAACAAAGTAAAGCCACTGGTGTGCCTTCTCATGATTGCATCTATGTATTGGGCCCAGGATAGATCCTTTGAGATGTTGACACCCACAAACTTGAAGCTGCTCACCCTTTCCGCCACTGACCCCTCAATGAGGATTGGTTTGCGTGTTCTCCCGACTTCCCCTTTCTGAAATCCAGAATCAATTCCTGGTCTTGCTGATGTTGAGTGCAAGGTTGTTGTTCTCCATACTGACAGTATAAAACAATCTATATCCAGGAGGAATTAAAGACTAAAAATAAATTCTTGGGTTGATTAGATGTGTGGAAAATGACAAGTCTATTCTGTGGTTTATTGCATCACTTATATTTTACTTTCAGCACCTTGCATAATCACATCACTTCCTCCTTGGAACCTGCCATTTCAGCCCAAATCCTGCTGCTCTCTTCTCATTTAATGTGGCGATGACATTTACCATTCCAGCACGATTCTGGTCTTGGTTTCTGGTTCACTACTTTCAGGTGAATATTCACACTGATGAGTACCTTCCTGTTGGGAAATGCTTCTGGGATTACCATATGTTAGCTAAAAATCCAAAGAAAAATCTGTTCGTGGAGCCTGTGCCCAAACAGAAGCCCCAGTTAAGGAAATGACCAGCAAAAAACTGCATGCTCATTGTTCTGTCAGACCACTCATCTGACTTTTGGATTATCTGCTATTTGCCTCCAATTAAAAACCAAGAAGAAAACAACTGCCTCTGGGCCCAATCCTAAACTCCAAATCTTTTGCAATCATTGTGAGGTTAAGCTATATTGCTTCATAGTCTTAGCATCCTGTTTAATACAAGTTTAGTTTAATATCCTCTCCATCTGCCTCAGTTCTTCCAGCTCTTGACTTGACTATTCCATGCAATTCCAGTTAAATGCTAACACCGTTTACACATCAGCTCTGTCCTCATCAACTTGCAATGCAGACAGGTCTCACGGTGCCTCAGATCCGAAATCCTGAACATTGTGAATAAATTGCTCCAAACTCTTTTCCCTCTTCATCCCTGTAACCTCCTTCACTGTTGTAACATCCTTTACCTGGGCAGCAGAGTATCGCAGCAGGTAGTGCTGCTACCTCAATTCCAGCAAACCCACATTCAATCCCAGCCTGTGTGGAGCTGCACTTTCTCCCCTCTGACTGCATGGTCTTCCCCAGGTGCTCCAATTTCCTTCCACAACCCAAAAGGATGCTGAGAGGTTAATTGGCTTACTGTAAATTGCCCCCCATTGTTATGGTGGGTGATAGGAGAATCAGGAAGGAGTTGATGGGCATGTGAGAGAGAATACATTAGAGGTAAGGTTAATGGGATTGAAGTATAGACACAATGGGCTGAATAGTCTCCTTCTGTTTAATAAGAAAATACAAGAAATACGATAAGCTATTCTGTTCGCTGATTTGCATCTTGAGGACTTAATTTCCCTTCACCATGATGAGAGGCCACGGTTTGCACCATTTCTTCCACCTTTGAGACACTCTATAAGATCATCAGCCAAGCTATTGGTCACCATCCTCCCACTACCATCACCCACACGCCGATCCTCCTACCTACTTCAGCATCCACTTCAATTCCATCACCAGTTTTAGGCTGGATACCTACAAGCTAGTCATTATTATCATCTCCCATGATATTGCAGTGTATACCAGAAAAAGACAAGGTCATGCAGCTAATGAAGCTAATAATTAAACTAGTTCACTCAGGTCCAATTCAGACTCCATCTGAAAAAAACATGAATTTGCACCCTTAACTTCCATAAATTCCATTATTGGGAATGTCTTAAGCAGCCAAGTGACCTACTCCTACTTCTAATTCATACGTTTCTGCAAAGCACATCATTTATCCATCCAAAGTGGGCAGAAAAATGTCTTCTTAGAACAACACCCAAAAACACTAACGAAAGCCTATAAACAAGGTTCCAATATAATTGTGTTATGTGCCGAGAATGAACATTATTTTTTCAAACTTCTGTTATTGTTCAATCCATGTTGCTTTACTTACACTTTGCAAAGAAAAACCAATTATTCATACTCATAATGGATTTTAACCAACGAATGCCCTAAATGAATAAACTGCTCATTAGTGAGCAAGTGACATGCAAGGTCATAATTTTATTAAGTATCACATCCAATTAACACATATTGTGAACACAGTATGTGTATCTACTAAATGAGATTCCTATTTCAGGAACTAGCCTTTTCTAAATTTTTCTCACTGCTGCTCTCCAATTTCCTCCCTGTTTTAGTTGCTGTCAGTTGTGGTGTGGGACTTGTTAGTATGTTTTCACACACTCAAACTTTATCCACACAACTATTTCAGGAAATATGCCTCTCCTCCTTCCTTGTGTTAGAGCACCACTGTGCTGTGCAAAACCCAGGCCCCAAGTAGTCCCACTTCTGGAACTTAGCTGAAGGGACACAATAGCAAACTGACACATTTGGATGGATAGGAGATCGTTTGCCATGTGGTCAGAACAAATACCATACCCAGAGCAAAAAAAGACAAGCTGCTGGAGGAACTCAGTGGGTCAGGCAGCATCTGAGGAGGGAAATGGGCAGTTGACGTTTCGGGTGGAGACCCTGGATCCTTTGTAAGCACCATTTCAAGAATTTCAACTTAGGCAGACATGACCAACACTTCACAAATCCACATGAATGCACTTTGATCAGCTTCTCTTCATTATGATAGCTGTAAGAAACCATACAAATATGACACTAAGCTGGCAGGTCACAGTTCACTGTTTCTTCCCCTCTCTCTGGTGGAGTGGCATGCACAGGCTTCCAACCCTAAGTCTTAACTAAATTTAGCACTGGAAAATTGTTCATTGTTAGGATAATTTAAATATAGACAATTTTCTAATCAAACAAGCTCAAGTTTCATATAAATTTGATGATATGTATTTCACATTATGATTACAATATTTAACTAGCATCTTAAAATTTACAGAAATCAGTTTCTATTAATTTCCTACATGCTCTTCCATCCCATCTGCCCACAAAGTTAAACAATATTTCTCTAGTTACCTTCAAAAATAATATTGAGTAAGTAAACTAAGTTTTATGCCCTCAATTTTGAAAAAATAATGAAGACAAAACTATCCCTGCTCAACAGTGTTGGAATTCCAACCATGATAATTTAACATGCAAATCCTAAAGCCGTTGTCAGTGATTTTGCTCTCCCCTTGTTTTCAATCTTCTGCATCACAGCCAAGGCAGTTCACTTGAACTGATAACTTCAAATAATTATACACTATTCCCAATGTAAGATATCCTGGAAATCCTGGGCTTTGTTCCCCCAGCAGATCTGAGTTTATAATGGCATTCCAAGATATAATTACTGCTTATAATACTCATTCAAAAACAAAAGCTAATTGTAATGATGCATTTTAAAATACAGTTTTTAACAGGTCTATTAATTATATTTCAATTTCTGAGATGAACTAGAATAGTTCAATATTTATTTAGGGCTCTATAGAATGTTGGTAACATGATTTTTGCTTCCTGGAATACTGTCTGAGGGTTTGCTAATATAATTGGCTGTCCAGCAAACCCAATGACACCACAATCACTGGAAGCCAAGGAACTTCTGCAGTGACGTCCAACAGTAACAGCCACCAGAAAAAGTGAGGTGCTGCCAAACCAAAATGCTAGTTTATTACGTGGAACCTTCCTGAAGGTCAGTGATACGCATCAATTTTTCATCCTTGACTATAAATCTTAGGACAATATTTCTCATGTCAAATTCAAGTGCTATTTTTTCCCTTCGGTTGAACTTTGTGTGCCTTCAAGACAAGAGTGAAAAACAAGATGCTGGAAGAACACAGCGGGTCAGGAAGCACCTGGGGTGAGAAGTCTCAACCCAAAATGTCGACTGTTCATTTCCCTCCACAGAAGCCTCCTGACCTGCTGAGTTCTTCCAGCAGATTGTCGTTTTGTTTCAAATTCCGATGGCCCTTTCAACCAGAATCCAGTTTAACTGGACTTTGTCATATTGCCTGCCTTGAGAGCCTACACAACAGGGTCACCAAACAGGTTCTACAGTGTATAAATAACCAGTTCATCACTTATAACCTTTCATTCTCTTCCCTGTTAGCAGACGTCCAAACAAAAGTCCTACAAGAGTTATTTTTGTTTTACTTGTTACAAATAAGAAATTTTAAACTAGAAATTTATTTTTTCCAATGTCCAATTGCTTTCAGTAGTGGGTGTATGTGTGTGTATATATTAAAAACACACACGATTAAAAAAATTGAAGAAAATAAAATACAGATCACTTTTCATAAGAAATTATCTTCACCAAGCTTAGTTTTTGAGGCAAGATGAAGCTTGAAATTTTCAAAGCTGATAGTTACTTGTTAACATTAGGCAGGGATCACAAGTGTAATATTTGTTGGAACCACTAAAAGGTGGAAATTCATCCACTGTTTTATGCATTTAGTAATGTATTCACTTCTGGACTTTAGTTCCATTGGCTTCCGCAGAATCAAATTTGAGGTATGAGATTCAACCTGTATAAATTGCATAACAGGTGGAAAATCTACTTTTTTAATATTTTTACCTTTTGTTTAGAACCATCACGGAAACCAGCCTCCCCTCCATGGACAGTGTCTATACCTCTTGCTGCCTTGGTGGAGCAGCCAGCAAAATCAAGAACTCCACCCATCCGAGTCATTCTCTCTTCTCTCTTCTCTCCTCTCTCATCAGGTAGAAGATGCAGGAGCCCGAGGGCACATACCACCAGGCTCAAGGATAGCATCCATCCCACTGTGATAAGACTATTGAATGGTTCCCTTATACAATGAGATAGACTCTTGATCTCACAATCTACCTTGTTATGATCTTGCACCTTATTGTCCACCTGCAATGCACTTCCCTGTAGCTGTGACACTTTCTCTGTATTTTGTCATTGTTTTTACCCTGTACTACCTCAATGCACTATGTAATAAACTGATCTGTATGAACGGTATGCAAGACAAGTTTTTCACTGTACCTTGGTACAAGTGACAATAATAAACCAATACCACTGCTTTAACATGAAGCCACAAAAGGCAATCCTCATCTTGACCTGTAGTCATTAATGCCCAAAAAAATGTTAGAACATACAACGCAACAATCAGGCGAAGCGTGTCCTGGAGTTGGATATTTCCAAGGCCAGCGGTCAGATAAATGGCTGAGGTCCAATATTGCAAGGACAAGTTGGACATTCAGCTTTCATTCCTTGCCTTCCCAGAGTTAAGCAAATTCAATTTTCAATAATTTTTTTTGCAAGATGACAATCTTCAACGCACTTTGTGCTCAAAATAAATTAATCAGCAAAGATCAATTGTACTTATTCCAGTGCTGAATAACACTAATGAGATTCATGAGGTACTGGCATTCATAATGAAGTGAGTGAACGCTAATGAGGCACTGTCAGCTTACAAACAGGCTAATATGACAAAGAGGAGATACAAGTGGCAACATCTCCAACACTCTTTCATATGAGGTATCAGCAATACACTTGAGGATTATCTCTAAATGTAACCAAATTACATAAAGAGATACAGAAAGGGAAAATAAGGCAATGATCAGCCTTGCAATTTAGTTTACCATAAAAGGTGCAAAGGCATTCGATATAGTCATTGTGAAAGATATTAAGGATTCATAATAATTTCTTGGAGCTAGTGGGAAGTTAGACAAAAGACTCGTGAGAAGCATCAGATCAGGCTGAGGGAGATAGAGGATGGGAAGGACTGAGCTCAGTGCTGGAATCACTTCTGCTTCTCATGTGCATAAACAACCTGGATTTAGAAATTTAGTTCATTGTTGCCAAACAGAAGAGGTAGCTCAGAAATTGCGGACTGAACTGAATTAAAAAAAATCAG
This sequence comes from Pristis pectinata, assembly GCF_009764475.1. Taxonomy (NCBI): domain Eukaryota; kingdom Metazoa; phylum Chordata; class Chondrichthyes; order Rhinopristiformes; family Pristidae; genus Pristis; species Pristis pectinata. Next base: position 88,247,541 of record NC_067414.1, read on the forward strand.
TAAGATGACAGAATAAAAATGGCAGAAGCAATTCCTGGGGCATAAGGCAGAGGAAGAAAGAAATGAATGGCACATACGCTTTGAGAAATAATTGTGGAAGAAGCACAGACAGAACTTTGAATCTTAAAAGGTTCCTGGCTCAATATTCCCAATTAATGCTGAGCAGCAATTAATGTCAAAAGAATGTGGCACCACACCACCGAAATAGTAAAATGCAGGACACAGAACACTATAATCAAACAGTATAATCCCTGGTTAGAATGCGTCCCAAGGACAGTTCTGGTTGCCAAGACACAGTGGAGAAATTCAAGCACTAGAATTCATGAAAAGACGAGCCAAAAACCCAGCCCCTCATGCCAAGATTTTACTTGCAAGAAAAACCTGGAGAAAATGACCCTGTCAGCCAGGAATGGAGGCATCAGAGAGACCATCGTAATAGGCACGCAAGGTAGTAAAAGAAATTTAAAAGCTTCTTCCTGAACAGTTCACTAATGAGTCAGATGAATATCCCTAGAATCTAGTCAACATTTATGTCGTAATAACTAAAATACAGATTAGCTGACCATTCACCACGTTTCTGTTTGTGGGAGTTTGCTGTGCAAAAGTTGGCCACCACATTCCCTTCAGCACAACGGTGACTATACCTTAAAAGTATTTTGTTGTCTGTAAAGTGCTTTGGGATGAACTGAGGCCTGGAAAGGCACTACATTAATGCAAGTATCTTTCATTTTTTTAAAAATCACCACAAAAGAATGTTAGTTCCAACTGGTAAAAAATACATCAGGAAATTCTTCTTCACTCAAAGACTGATCAATGCAGGGCAGGGACTCCTTAGAATAGTAGTGACAATGAAAACCCTGGAATTGGTTACAAAACAATTATCTGATGTAATGTAGGAAACTGTACGGTCTCCCTGGTGAGAGACTAGAAGTAAATTAAATGGCTTTCCTCATCTGCGACACTCTGGTGCCATATGGGCTCTTACTCCATCTATCCACTGGCAGTCACCATAAGGGCTCACAAGCCAAACAAATCATAACTACTCTTGTGCAGAACTGTTAGAAAATTTAAGACAACTTTACCAGTCCCAGAGAAACTCAAAATGATTTTAAATCCACCCTCAGTTTTATGCTTAATTCTCAAAATAGCCAACTTAACATCAATTTCCCTTTTCTCTGAATCCGCAAAATTGGTCATTGTTTACGGGCCTGTCAAGTTTGTGGTCAAAGCATGGAATATGGAGTGTAGACCATGTTCCCAGCCATACCCACATGACAGATGGCAGCCTCAAATGTAAACAAACCAGCAGACGTGACATTATCTCACACCAATTAAAACCAAATTGCAGGCTGGCATATCTTTCAATTAGAGTTCTTCTGGGAAGTATTTCAAAACTAAAGAAAACAAACAGCTTTAACTACAAGCATAACAATGAAATGAAATGCCAGTGCAGCCAAATGACATAGCAAGTCCCACATAGATGTATCAGGACAGTGGAAAAAGCTTCTCTGACGGAAAAGTGTAGCTATTGCATACACTTAGACCATTAAACATCTGAGAAATATTTCCAAACTACTACTACATATGAATCATACACTTTTGATCTTAGAATGGAATTCAATCCAGCTACAAAAATAGAATACAGTCTCCAATGCTACATTAAATTTCTACGTGAATGTCAGTGGATATAGAGTTTTCACTGAGCAGTCTGTATACTACAACGTAAAGCCCTTCCATCTGTTCATCAATGGCTAGTACGACTTTTCTCTTAGGAGCAACTGCAGCAGAATGGTTAAATTACAGTATATTAATGCAGAGGCCTGGATTGTGGAACCAAAGACAGGAAAGTTCATACCTGAAATTCAGTTAATTAAATAAGCTGGAATATAAACCACCTGGTTCCCTAATGTCCTTACTTGGCCTGGGCCATGCACGTCCAGCCCAATAGCAATGTGGCATCTCTTAACTACCCTCTGACAAGCCATTCAGTTCAAGGAGAATTGGAGATGGCAATAACTGGTGGCTTTGATGGTGAGGCTCATTTCCTATTCCTAGCTGACTTTGTTTTGCCATTGTCAGGGTTATCATTCAACAAAAGGTGGTGGTAGATGGGTAAAGTGTATGTATTGACAACTCTACATCAGCCAACAATCAGAGGTGGGGTAGGGTGTGCCATTTACAGCAAATGAAGTCAATTTACTGGAGGAAACAGAAACTACAGCAATATCTCCCAATAAAAGTAGGGCAAGTTCTCCAGAAATGAATAGTTACAGATAAATTTTGTGCATAAAAACAGTCTAAGACACTTAAAGTAGTTGGCCATCAAGCTTGTTGACAGGGCAGATATCCAGTAATCTCTGCTCTGGACTGCTACAATGTTGTCACAACATGCAGCCTCTTTGGTATCAGAAGAGAGTATGTGAGGAAAGTGATGAGCAACCTGCTTAGTAATAATAACCTCTACACAGGCCTCAAGTAGCGTAATAACTCACTAAAGCAGTTTAATGTCAAAGCCTTGAAATTACTTTCTGGTTTATATATTATTCCAAAGTGGTTTCGTTGTGTTTTCAGACCAGTAGTTGCCAGGAACACAATGACCAACAATGTGTTCTACTGGTCAGTAGTGAGTGATAATCTTCAAACCAATGATTTATTTCTAGCTATCACTTCTATATTTATCGGGCAAAAAGATGACATTGGTGAGGAGCGACGTCTACCCTTAGAATAAAGGACGTTGATGTTGCAGATCATCCTTCCATTGCACAAGTAATTTTTTCTTGGTGCAGATCAACATGTGGTAAAGTGAGGTTTGGCAAACTACAATTCCATGAAACAGATATCCACTGCTGCGCATTTGCATTGTCTTCCCGTTGTTTCATTGTTGCTCAGACACAATGCTCTTCCAGCATCGAATGCAGTGGGTAGCAGCGGAATGAAGTTCCTGATCTGTTTTTGATTTCTCCTAAAATTGCATTGTGACATTGTCATGATCTTGGCAAGAAATGCATCAAACAGTTCTTTTGTAAAAGTACGCTGTTTTTTATATAACGTATTTGCTGTATAGATAAAGAATTGGGAAATATGTGGCTTACAAAAGCACTTATTTCTCTCACCTCAAATATAAAAGCCATGAGCTTACATGAAAGACCTGTCAAGAAATTGCACCATTTCAGTTACTTCCTGTTCCTTTTTCGTCAGAAAAGATATGCATCAAAGCATAGGCAGAAATGTCCAGTTTTGATCATACCTTTTTCTTCAGTGCAGTTGATTTTCCGATCTGATAATTTCATTGGATTACATGTTAAAGCAATTTAATGAAAATCATCACCACCCTGCACACCATAACACTTTATCACTGAAATTGAAAACACAATTTGAGCTTGCATTAATTGTGAGAAGGCAATGGGGTGAGAGAGAATGTAACACATCATAGAAGCACATCAATAAATTTGCAGAATGGGCTAATAATTGGCAAATTAAGTTTAATGAAGATAAATGTGAAATAATACACTTTGCTAGGAAGAACAGAGAGAGATTACTTGGAGAGTCTAGGTGGGGTGGAGGAACAGAGATCTTGAAGTACAAACACATCAAACACCAAAAACTGTGCTACAGATTAACAGAGCAATTAAAAAGCAAACCTGGCATTGGGGTTTATATCTACTGGGCTAAAATTAAAACATAGGGAACTGATGCCAAATCTGTATCAAACTTTAATTAGATTACACTTGAGGACTTTGTACCGTTCTGGTAGTCATATTGTAAAAAAAGCAGAGCAACACTGAAAAGGATGCAGCAAAGATTTGCAATGATCTCAGAAAGGCAATGATGTACATATCAGAAAGAACGAACATACAGGTTGACCTTCACTTGAGAAAAGGCTATGGGCTCAACCAGATAAGAGGTCTTTAACATTCTTTAGTTTTATATGAGAGTGGATGAAAAGGGAATGTTCCCAGGTGGAGACAAGAGAATGCAGATGCTGGAATCCGGAGCAACACACAAAATAGCTGGAGGAACTCAGCGGGTCGGGCAGCATCAATTGAGAGGAAATGGATAGTTGACATTTCCGGTTGAGATCCTTCATCTGGAGGCATAACTGGAGGTCATCAATATAAGACAGTCACAAGGAAATTCAGCAAAAATGTTCTTTATCCAAAGAGTGATAAGACTGCAGAACCCGAACCACAGAGAGTGGTTTGAGAGGAGACTGGACGATCAGACAAGGAATAAGGCATTTGAGTGTTCTGCTGATAGATTCAGAAAAGGAGAGGAGGAGCCAACTCAAGTAGATTACAAATGTCAGCATGGACATTGTCTGTGCAGTATATCCTATGTAAGGTTTACATTTACATTCATTTAGCTTCACTAAACCGGTGAAAGAAAGGAAGGCATGAATTTATATACTACATCCCTAGCAGCAAACAAAACATCCCCATTTGTGGGATTTCTTTTTGTCCATCTGAGGGGCAGAAAGATTTAAAACACTTCCTTAGTTTTGCCCTGCAGTCTCAATCCAGATTTTGTGCTCAGGGCTTTGGTATGGGTCTTTAACCCATACGCTTCTGGCTCCAGGGTGAAAGAGTGACCAATAGAGTGACCATGCTAACATTTAGTTAAATTGGATTAAAAATCAGGCTCCATTGTCACACTATTCAGACAGTCAAATTCACTCAGTAGTGTTGAAACATCTAGTGAAAGGTCTCACACACACACACACGCGCGCGCACACACACACACACACACACACACACACCTTTTTAGAGGAAAATGTGTTCCTAAGCACATCTCCTTTATACTGCACATTGGGGAATGAAATTTCAATGTATTTGGGTTGTTTCCACATCGTGAATTCATGGGAGATGTGTAGCTTATTATACAATGGGTATGAGCAATATGTGGGTAAACTGTTTCCATAAATCACAGGCATGATTCACCTTCTGCAGAGATTCTAGCCTCAAGCGTTCTGATCTCCGAGATCCAGCAACCGTCTTCCCTCTGTACTTGTCATGGACTGCTGAAAGTGTACAGCCGTTTTAACCAAATTGCTTTCATTAAAGTGGGAGATTCAGGACTGGAACACAGCAAGATTTCCTGTCAGTCTTGGCTCAGTTTAGTTGTTCAGCACCTGAGCACATAATGCTGAGGGAGACCTGTATCATCAGTGGTGCTACCAGTCTGAGGAGGCATCGAACCAAGCTTTTCCTATTATACTGATTCATGTAACTTTAAATTTAAAAGTGATGTCCTCTCTCAAAACTAATCAAATGACACATTAACTGTTCACTCATTTGTGAGATCTAGCATGCATTTCTCTACAGAACAGCCACTGTGCCTGAAATTAAAATATATTAAAGAAATTGCACACGCTGCGAATCTTAAATGAAAACTGAAAGTGCTGGAAACACTCAGCATCTGTGGAAAGAGGCGTAGTTAACATTTTGGGTCTGAGACCCTTCGTCAGAACTGAAATTAATTCATTTAATTTATTCACTTTCAATTTCTTTGCGCTTAGCCCCCTGCTCTACTCTCTCTATACCTACGACTGTGTGGCTCAGCATAGCTCCAACGACATCTATAAATTTGTCGATGACACCGCTGTTGTTGGCAGAATCATGGATGATGACGAGGCAGCATACCGGAGGTCTGCTGATTGAGTGGTGTCGTAACCACAACCTTGCGCTCAACGTCAGCAAAAACCAAGGAACTGATTGTGGACTTTAGGAAGGGGAAAATCAGGTGAACATGCAACAGTGCTCATTGAAGGGTGAGCAGCTTCAAGTTCCTGGGTGTTAATATTTCGGAGGGCCTATCCTGGGCTCAGCACATAGATGCAACCATGAAGGCGGCACACCAATGTCTCTACTTTCTTACAAGTTTAAGGAGATTCGGCATGTCATTGAAGACTCTGACAAAGTTTTACAGATGTACAGTGGAAAGCATTCTGACTGATTGCATCATGGACTAGTATGGAAAGTCCAATGCACAGGAACACAAGAGGGTACAGAGAGTAGTGGACTCGGCCAGTTCCATCACGGGTGGATGGAGGTGGTCTCAGGAAAACAACATCCATCGTCAGGGACCCCCACCATCCGGGCCGGGCCCTCTTCTCACTGCTGCCATCAGCCAGGAGGTACAGGAGTCTGAAGATCCACACTTCAAGATTCAACAACAGCTTCTTCCCCATTGGCATCAGGTTCTGGAACCCGCTTGAAAAACCCTAACACTACCTCAGACTACATTTCTTTTTCTCTCTCTCAACTTGCAATGCTGTCATTATATTTATTTTGTCGTGTCAGTTATGTACAATTTATCGTTAACTTATGTTTGTCATGTTTGTAATGTACTGTGCTGCTGAGGCAAAAAGCTAATCATGATATTTATAGCAACACACAAAGTGCTGGAAGAACTCAGCGGGTCAAGCAGCATCTATGAGGGGAAATGGACAGACAACATTTCGAGTCGAGACCCTTCACCTGAACTGAAAAACAAAAAGAATGATGGCCAGCGTAAAAAGGTGGACTCCAGATGAAGGGTCTCGACCCGAAATGTCGACTGTCCATTTCCCTCCACAGATGCTGCCTGATCTGCCGAGTTCCTCCAGTGCTTTGTGTATCAGTCCACAATCCAGCATCTGCAGTCTCTCATGTCTCCATGGTATTTATACCATGTGTATGTATGCCTATGGCAATAAACCTGAGCATACGATATGGATGCTGTTGGAAACACTTATATTTACTGCACATCTCTATTAGCTCATGGACTAAGGAGTCAAGAACATTTGTTGGTCTGGAGTCAACATAGACCAGACAGTGGATTCATTCCAGAAATATTTAGTAAAACAAATGGGTTTTTAATAACAATCCAATAGTTATTGTTTCTGGTACTAGATTTATTATTTTTTAATTCCGTATTTATTTAAGCAGCTGAATTTAAATTCCCAGATGGCCATAGTAGGAGTCAAACTTTCTCCAAGTCTTTAGCTTCTATTGTTGTGCTTAACCATTTTGCTACAAAAGCCACCGATTTAACATAGATTAAGTTATTTGTGAAGGTATTGGGATAAAAGCAGTTGCTATTTAAATTTCATTCTAATTTCAATTCCTTTTAAAGAAATCTTTGCATGTTACCATTCATGCATTAACGTGTAAAAGTCAAGAGTTAGAGAGTGGTTACAGCATCGAAGGAGGTGATTTCTCCCATAAAGGCCATACTGTCTGATCAAGTTCCCCGTCCCTTTCCTTTGCCCTATTTTGTGACAGAACACTACCCTGTCAAAGAGAGAATATTGAGAGCACAGAGACAATAGAAGCTACTGTAGTCACTAATGACAAAAGAGATGAAATACTTTGAGCAGTGATCAGTGATAGTGGAACGCTTCATAAGAGCAAAGGAGGTTATCAGCATATCTGACAAGGAGTTCAAATGTATCAGAATTTAGATAAGATCAATAGGGAAAAACTACTTTTGTGACTCATTTAATTAAGCTAAAGGTACAACTATAAAAACAAAGTGAGATATAATATTCATTTCACAGAAGGCTGTTGTAGGATATTAACAATCTTCTGTGCAAAGAATAAGAAAAGAAACTAGATGTAGCAACAGAACTCAAAGGATTTTAAAATATTTATAAAGTAAAATGTAAAATATCAATGGAAAAAAATGCAGGGAGAGGCTGAGTGGACATTTGCTTCAGGGAGCCGGCAAGTATGCAACAAACCAAATGGCCATCTGCTGCGTAGAAAAATTCTACGCAAGTCTTTAAGGAAGAAAAACATTGTAATTTAAATGTCATTCCATGAATTCAAATCTCACCAAGGCTCCAACTTCCAGCATCTGCAGTCTCTTATGTCCCCACCAAGTCTGTTATGGAATTTAAATTCAATTGGTAATCTGGATTTTTTTAAACTAAAGTCATTTGTTATGGTGGCTTTGAAACAACAAGATGCTCAAAGAACCAGTTTCATTTGTGTCTTACAGGGGAGGAAATCCGACTGTCTTACCCAGTCTGGATATTTTGTGACTTCAGACCTGCTGCAATGTAATTGACTTCTAAATGCTCTCCGATATGGCCTAGCAATCCACTCAACTGCTACGTTAATCACAACATGAAACAGAGAAAGAGGATAAGACCAGATGGAGCATCCAGCATTGGCATCGAAATCAAAGTCAGACATGACAAAGTTATCCCAAGCCCAGTTGACGTTGCCATGAGCACCTCAAAAGCATTTGTGTTCTGCTGTATAATTTGGGAAAGCTGTCCTGCAGACTAGTCAAGCAAAAGCCTGATATTTATGTGCTCCCAGAATCATACCTTACAGCCCAGGTGACGAACTCCTCCGATCACAATCCCAGGTGCATCCTGCCCAGTCAAAAGGACAGATCCATTACAGGTACACAGGCAGGAGAGTGATACCCTGGGAATTCTCAACACCAGACCATATGATATCTCATGGCATCAAACAAACATAGGTAAAAGACAACAATTTCTGATTACAACCTTTTGTCCCCTTTCAGTGATGAATCAATGCTCCTCCACATTGAGCAACAGTTGAAGAAGCACCAAAAGTGAAAAGGCCACAGAAGCTTAACATCATTCAGGACAAAGTAGCCCGTGATCGACACCCCATCCATCACTCTTAAGCATTCATGACTTTCACCACCAGTTGTAGTGTACAAAATGCACTGCAGTTACTTACCTTGGTGACATCACCTCCCAAATCCAGATCCTCTTTCTCCCGGAAGGACAAGGACATGGAACACCACCACCTGGTGTGGTGTAACATCGTCCTTAGCTGGGAATATCACCAGTCTTTCATTATCCTTGGGTTTAAAACTGAGAGATTTCAAGTTTTAAACCCAAGGACAATGAAAGACTGATGATATTTCACCAGTAACTTCATAACTTCATAATGTCACCAGTGCAGTGATTTAAGAAAATTGCTCTTCACCCCCTTCGAGGGCAAATAGGGATGGTCAACAACTTCTCACCCCCTCCCCTCCCTATGATGCCTGCATCCCAAAAAAATACTGTAAACAGTTATAAAATTATAATTTCTTTACAACAGTTCAATAATCTGAGACACCTAGTATAACCTCTCCTGCTTGTTCACCTTAAGCATGAAAGATTATGAACTGCTCAATGCAAGGATTTTCTTTCAACATTTCCCTCTTACTCTTTTCACTGTTGCTTGAAATATGCTCCCTTCTTATAGGTGCACAATAGAAAGCATCCTATCCGGATGCATCACAGCTTGGTGTGGCACTCTCTGCCTGAAACCGTAAGAAACTGCAGAAAGTTAGGGACACACAGCTCAGTGCATCACGGAAACCTGGACTTCCCACTGCCTTGGTAAACCAGCCAAGGACCCCTCCTACCCTGTACATTCTCTCTTCTCCCCCCTCACATTGGGCAGAAGATACAAAAGCCTGAAAGCACATACCACCAGGCTCAAGGACAGCTTCTAACCTGCTGTTATGACTATTAAACGGTCCCCTGGTACAATAAGATGGACTCATAATCAACATCATCATGACCTTGCACCTTATTGTTTGCCTGCACTGCACTTTCTCTGTAATTATAACATTAGATTCTGCATTCTCTTATTGTTTTCCCTTGTATTACCTCAATGCAGTCATGTGGATGAAATGATCTGTATGGATGGCATGCAAAACAAAGTTTTTTTACTGCACCTCAGTACATGTGACAATAATAAACCACTTTACCCTCTCACTTTTCTTGCCAGATCTCCTCAGGTGCTCAGAATCAAATTATCAACTTTCAGCAAAACTGTCTACCTTGATCAAATTTCTTCTTGCTGTCACTGTTCTAAACTCAGCTCTGTGCCTCCATAATCCTAATATCTTGTAAAAATTAAGAAGATACTTAGTTAATACCTCTGCCATCACCTGACTTTCCACAATAGACTTGTTTCTGGTTTTGACCACCTTCTTTCCAATAATTCAGACATTATTTGATATTTTCACTCATATCTCCTTGGATTTGCTTCATGCTTTTTAGCTTCCCAAAAGATTTTTTATACAGTGGACCCAGCATAATATTTGGCACCCTTTTGTATCTTTACACCAAGATTCTATAGTCTTAGTTATGTCACTTTTTCTAATTCAGAAGAGATGCCAGCAAGGTCAGTTCTTACTGACCATAGCTAATTGCCCTTGAAGTAAGTTCCTTGCTCAGCCATTTTAGAGAGCAGCTAAATATCAACCACAATGCTGTGGATCTGGAGTCAATCTTTTGATTCAAGGATTCTTGCCACAATGATCACCATTCCCAATTTTAGCCTTTTAATTCTAGAAATTATTTAATTAACTGAACTTAACCACCCCTATGCAGGGTGGGAAAGAAGTCATGTGAATTATCAGTCTTGGCTGCTGGACTATCAGTTCAGTGACAAGGTCATAATGTTGCCATACTTCATTCTGGTCTTGGGACAAGTAATATGGAAGTAGATGCTATATGTTGACATACAGCAACTAAAAAAAAACACCCACTGTCCACTACATTTCCCGATCCAAGGCCAATTTAGATAACTAAAATCTTCCACAATTTAGTTTTGTTCATCAAATTCACCCTCAAGTCCTTTGAGGATCTACAATGTAGCCCACTGTATCATGAAGTCTTGTTATATTTTTGCTCAATTCAAAGGATCTCTGTTGTGTCATCGAGTAATACAGCACAGAAACAAGCCCTTCAGCCCATCACGTCTATGCCGACCATCATGCCCATCTATATTAATACCACTTGCCGGCATTAATTCCATATCCCTTCGTGCCCCGCTCATTCAAGTACCTGTCCAGATGCCTCTTACTTCTTGTTACTGTTCCTACCTCCACCACCTCATTGCCGATACCAACTATTCTTTGTGTGAAAAATTTACCCCTTAGATCCCCTTTAAACCTCCTCACCTTAATCCTATGCCCTCTAGTTTTAAACACCCCCACCACTGGCTATCTACTCTATCTAAGCTTCTCATAATTTTATACACCTCCATTATATCACTGGTCAGTCTCCTTTGCTCCAGGGAAAGCAGACCCAGCCTATCCAATCTCCCTTATAACTCAAGCTCTCCGATCCTGAAGCTCCTCATTAATCACTTTCATCCTATCCTATATCTAATGGCAGGTTTGCTATTAAAAAGAATTTGCGCACAGGCATCTTCCACTCCTCAGATTTGGAGTGGAAGTAAGTCATTCTCAGTCCTGAGGGACTAACGAAAGAGAACATTCCAGGGAAATTCACAATGAGGAATTTGCATACTTGGCTTTCTTCACATCTTCGGGATATCCAAAGTGCATCACAGCCAATGGTTTTGAAATATAATCAATGAAGGTATTTTTCTCAAGTCGATTTCTGAGAAAAGTGACAATTAATATCAATCAGTTGATGGATAAAACACTGACCATTTCACTGTGACAGCTCCCTTGGTCTTCAAATCTTTTTCAGCCACTTGACTGGACAAGTTGATACAGTCAGGATAACTGATGGACAAAAAGTCAGCACATTCAGCAGTGCAACACACCCAGAATACTGCACTAGATGGCCAATCTAGCTTACATGCTCAAGTTGCTGGTGCTTCAAGGGCTTCAATATATGTCTCTTTATCTCTGAAGCAAGAGTACAAGCATTGGAGTGCCAAGAAGCCATCTAGACCCTGCTTAGATCACTGCACCCGAGGACTGTGGAGGATCTGTGACTGAGTGTATTCAAGACAGGTTGATAGGTTTTTTTGGGTATCAAGGAAATAGAGGGATATAGGGTTAGCGCAGGAATGTGGTGCTGGGGTAGAAGAACAGCCACGATCCTTCTGAATGGCAGAGCAAGCATGAGTCCAAACTAACCTATTCCTGCTTTCCTCTCTCACGTTCCTTCCCATTGCAGCTATCATATTTCAGTTAATGAAAGATAATATTTCCTCAAATATGTTGTTAGATTCCGTACATTAATGTACACCTTTCTTAGTTTGGATCCTTTTACCTTCTTTTTCTCTTTGTGAGCCCACATCCAGGAATTTCCTTTTACGGCAACTCTAAATTTAATCCATCTACTCCGGTGCATTTAAAATATGCTTTTCTGCCCAAGCAGTTCAACCTATTACTTTTCAGTCTTCTACAGCATTACTCTGAACTCTCTCCTTTGGTTCCAGTTAGCTCCCCTACAAGGATGCTGCTCCAAGCTCAACCTAGGTATAGATCATTAATTTAATACAGCTCACACCTTCCAAACTGATCCCAGTGGCCCACCCTGTCACAGAATCTTACAATTTAGGAAGGATCCATTTAAGATATCTTTATTCGTCACATGTACATTGAAACACACAGTGAAATGCACCTCTTTTGTGTAGGGTGTTCTGGGGGCAGCCCTCAAGTGTCACTACTCTTCCGGCGCCAACACAGCATGCCCACAACTTCCTAACCCATACATCTTTGGAATGTGGGAGGAAACCGGAGCACCCGGAGGAAACCCACGCAGACATAGGGAGAATGTACAAACTCCTTACAGACAGTGGTGGGAATTGAACCCAGGTCGCTGGCGCTGTAAAGTGTTACGCTAACCGCTACACTACAGTGACTCCACCTGGCCATGCAAACTCTTTGAAAGAACTGTTTAGTCCCTCCATGTAACCTTATTTATTCTTTTTTAAGATACATTCACAAATTCTACATGGATAGAGTGGCTTTTTCTGCAACCAATCATTTCCCACCCCCCCCCCCCCCCCCGACAGTATTTCATATCTGGAAAAAAAATTAAAGTATATTGACTAATCCTTACCAGGTATTGCATTGAACATCAAAAGCACTGCTTCAAATTTTGTTCCTGAATTACTTTGCATATTTTTTAAACAGTGTGCTTAAAAAAATTACTAAGTTTAACATCAGTAAAATCTTGTGCTATTTTTTCTTGTTATAGCTATTCTACACCCACATCTCTTGCCTCCATAATCCTATCATCCAACACTTATCATATGTGGTTGACTTTTAACTGCCTTCTGAAATGGCCAAGAAAGCAACTCAGATCAAGGGTTATAAATACGTTACATTCATTAATTGTCACAGTGAGTAAACTTCAAAGTTACACAAAGTTTGCAGCAACAAAATATCAATTCTAAGATGTGAAAGTTCTTGAGTGTGATTAAAAAGGCTTCATCCAAAATATTTGTTTAGCTCTGCTGCACTGAGTCTGAGTCATGGTAATAGTTCAATCTGCAGCAGAAACACTGGCTGGTTATTTGTCAAACATCTCTTTGCTAGTAATTAAATGTGTCACAACAGATAGAACCAGAATAAATAAGTGTAGTAGTGGTCCAAAAAAGGAGAGGAAAGCAAACAGGCAATAGAGTTAATCAACCACGACTGTAACACACAAACAACAGAAAAGGGTCACTCACAGACAAGGACGTGGGACTCCGCAAGAGCGGGATTCTATCTCGAGTGCAGTAGACTGGTGCTATCAGTACTTATAACTGAGAAAAGTTTAGTCTTTTCCAAATATAAACTAATCCCCTCACCCACAACTGATTTAATGACACATTTTTAATTTATTTCTCTCACATTTAATTATTACTCTATTTCAAGCCCAGGGCAGCCTTACTTTGCCCATGGAAAATTATTCATCGGGACAATTGATGGAGTGATAAACAAAGGGACCATTAAAATCTCTTCATGCAAAATTGTATGCTTTGTGCCTTGCAAAGCAGTACTTGGGCATAATGTGTTCACAGGTTTAACATGTCATCCTCATCAGGGTTATCATGTTTTAATATTTGTTTAGCATTGTAATCTAATTTAGCTTTAAAATAGATTTTTTTTTAATCTTTACTTCCTGATTTGTTTATTGGTTTCATCAAACAAGACAACAGGCTTGGAATAGTCTGAGCGGATAGTAGGTGGTGGAGGTACTGCCAGAACGTTCTGCATGCAGTAATACTGACACCCATCTCTCACTTACTGCAATGCAGGACTATTGGCGACTGAGCAGTAGTTTGTGTAATTGCTACTGTACACGCATCATGCAAACCTCCAATGAGTTTGTAAAGGAATGCATGTTGACTTCAAAAACAATGAGTAATCAGAGCTCACTAAACAACTCTGACATTTTTGTGTGATCTCCTCCCAAAATATATTCAAGTTTCCAATAACTAACAATCTACACGCAAATAATCCTACTCTTTTCATATTATTGAAGGTTTTTTTTTCAAAGCATGATATTGTCATTCAATTTTCAAGATTACTCAGCAATCTTCCCAATCTGCAGATGGCTACATCTGAACTTGGGTTCTCCAGACAAGCCTGCTCTCTCAAGTCTGGTAGCCCCACAGTTCTGGCACCAAACAGTGCACCAGATATGTTCCAACACACCAGACCCGGAGGCCCACATCTGATCACCAGAATTGTGCCCTCCTCAGTTAGTTTCCCCTGCCCTCCTCCCAACTCTTGTAAATGCTCAGGTTTGACTAAAGGAACACAAAAATCTTGCACAGCTCTGCTGAAAAGTCCTAGAAACATTTTGCTCAAGAATGGTTTCCTTAAGATATCCCCCTCATTAGGTCAGATAGCATCAGATCGATTGCCTTTCATCAGATAAAAAATTCTGATGAAAGGTCACTGACCCAAAACATTAGCTTTGTTTCTCTCTCCACAGATGCAGCCTGAACTGCTGAATATTTCTGGCATCCTCTGGTTCTATTTCAGCTGTCTTGCACCTGCAAGACCATTGCCAACAGAGCCACAGTTGACATTTTTGTCTGAGGAATACTATTTTTAATTCACATTTTAATGGGTGTTTATTTTGGGAACTACTAAATTCACATATCTTTAAACACTTAGCGTTATCATTTTATGAATTCAGGTTTTACTCATTCCTGAGTAATTTCAATAGCACTGATATTCCTGAATTCAGGCTTTTTAAAATATCACACATATTTCTCCTGATTTTTACTGCAGGTAAAGTTAATCCCTTCAGTGCTCTAGGACGGAGGAAATCTGAACAAAGGAATTTGCCAGTTTTTAATGTCCCATGTTTAACCCATACTCCTACCATTCTGACCTCAAAGTTGAACAATGATTTGGTCTCAACATCCCAGCCTGCTAAATAGAAGGGCAGCCTCATAATCCTGCAATTTGTCAACAGGGAACAATGATGTGATGGAAGAAACTTGTTTAATTTATTCTGATGGATGATAAAATGGCAAAATCACGTGAAGTGGTTTGGGACCAACCACTCAGAAGGAGAAGAGACAATGCAGTGCTGTAGGGAACATGAAGATAATGAGAAAGGGGGAGTAGGGTGGTGGGGGGGGGAGTGGGAAAAAGAGATGAAATATCAAGTATAAGTCACAAGGTATGAATTACAAGGCAATCCCTACAGGGCACACTCACAGAACAATTTGATAAAGAATGGCAGTGGTTCAGGACTTCACTCCAAGCCAGGCAAGTGCATAAAGTTACAAAGGACTGTACGCTAGTTGATAAAGAAACACATTTTATCCTCTAGTCTCCTTCCAATCACAGTAAACTCAACCAAAAAAAATCAAGAAACCCACTGCAACCCTCAGAAAAAAAACATGAAACCACAAAGGCTGCAATTTTGCTCCAGAGAGCTATTAAATCTTGACCATTATAACTGGCTTCCTAGCTACAGGCTGAGAAATGGGGGAAGCAGAATGCTATCAAAAAATAGATTTCACAACTCTCATTGTGACTGAGTACTCTGTGCTACATTGTTGGAAGAAGTGCAGATGTGTGATCTCTGATGGGAACAGAGTCAGATTCCTTCCCTAGTCCAACAAAACTCCTTAAATAAAACTGCTCGTGCATTCATGCAACTTTATCTTGCAAAGGTTACTAAGATGGCAGTAACTTTTGTTCCACACTAGTGACAGGTACTGAACATTTCTGACAGGACAAGTCCAACACCACTCCTCTTAATACTGGATCACTAAATCGCCCATTTTTCCTATGTCATGGGGGTTACCAGTGGAAATGAATTGGACAGAAATACTGTGGCAACAACAATGGATCAGAATCTTGTATTCTGCAGTTGATGATTCATCCCCTGACTCCCCACATTCTGACCACTGTCTACAAGGCATAGGTTAGAAGTTTGACAGAAAACAAACCACTTGTCTGAATGGATGCATTCCAAACAACACTTAAGCAGCTTAATATCATCCAAGACAAAGAAGTTTTCCTGATTGGTGCCTATTCTAAACATCCAGATCCTCCATCTACAGACTTAGAGTCATAGAGTCATTCAACACAGGAACCAGTCCTTCAGCCCACCTTGGCTATACTGACCATCAAACACAACTCTATTCTATTTATATTTGCTTCCAGATTACATGCTTCCCTGCCTTAGAAGTATGTCCCTGTTCCTTCATTGCCAGTAGATCAAAATACTGTAACTCTCTACCCCAACACCACTGTGGGAGTACCATATCAGTTCAAGGAAACAGCTCACCATCTTCTCAAGGGCAAATGACGATGATATTAAAAAAATGGTCAGATATGAGAGAACAAAAAATGTGAGGAGAGAATTTACAAAAAACTGCTAATTCAGAATCTCCAAAAGTGGCTGCTTAGAGGAATGAAGAAAGCTAATGGATCCATATCACAGCAAGAACTGGCACATTCAGGAGAGAAGTGGTAAAGAAATGGACAAAGCTAAGCAATTTATTCTGGTGTAACATACCCTGAATTTCTGCACAGTTCATGTGGAATACAAATTGGTGCCAGTCCATTGTTCTTAAATGGAAAACCCCTTCGAGAAAAATAGATGCCAGTTTTTGAGATCCAGCAAGTCCATTGCCATTTCACTGGAGGCTAAATGCACAAATTTATCAAGCAATCATTTCCTTCAAATTTAAAAAAAAATCAAAGAGGAACAACAGGAAATTGCATGATTAAAAGCTTGTCTTTACATATCCAAATACCTTTTTATAAATCTGTATATTAAAAATGACCTTTGCAGAGGCTAAAAAAAAGTTACTATTTCTGATTAAAGACTTTACTGCTATCAAATTTCACAAATATGCAAATATGAAAGGTACATCTCAGTTCTGAAAAGCTCCAAAAATAAGCATTATGAACCAACGTAAACAGATGTCCATAGAAATAAACAACATTTCAGTACTTACATCATTCCTGATATAAAGTAGAGTATTTTGGCCTACCTCATTTTTATGAAATTTAAGCCATTAAATTCAGATTACACTGCAACATTCACATCTGCCATGATGTGGCCTGTATTGGAATCCTGACCCACCAATGTGTTTGAAGCAACTGACTTTGCAATTAAGTAACAAATGAATAAATGCTGGCATTGCCAACAACATCCACAAATCATGATGAATAAAAAATTACAGTTATTTTACTAATAAGGTGAGGGGGAAAAGATTTAATAGGAACTTGAAGGGCAACTTTTTGTGTTTTTTTAACACAGAGGGTGATTCATGCATGAAATGAGCTACTAGAGGAAGTGGTTGAGGCAGGTACATTAACAACATGGGAAAGGTTTAGAAGGATATGGGCCAAACGCAAGAAAATGGGACTAGCTTGGATGGGCATCTTGGTCAGCATGGACCGGTTGGGCTGAAGGGCCTGTTTCTGCGCTGTACGACTCCATCACTCTAATTATGTCATCTTTCAGAAGAAAGAATAGGGCATAGCAACAGTTTGGAATAGTTTGGCTGCCTGCCTTTACCTGCCTTGTGTCGAAGTAAAGTTTTGCAGATAGAAATATCCAGTTACAACAGGTCGGATGTAGGCCTAGAAATTCCTTCCCACAAATCCAAAACAAAAATCGTGCTGTGCAGTTGAAAATTGTCATGACCCAGAAATATTGAGCATATTTGAGGGTGTCTTAGTACCCAATGCGAAATTTGATTCCTGATTTCTCAATCAGATTTTTGTTTGCCCTGGCACCATTTTTCCGGCATTTAACTCAGGCAATTAACATCAACTTCAGTGCAACCAGTATAATTCATCAGCTGTGCAATTTTCAACCTGACAGTTCTTATTTACTCAAAGATCAACAGGGTTTTACTAATCCAATATCCCTTGGAATTGTGCCATTTAAAAGGGCTCAAACTCAACCTGAACTCTTGTCTTCACCAAGACCTCCTGCACCCTCCATTACAGTCTCATCTGTGGGCCTGGGATGTTTTGCCTGTGGAATTCAAGGTCATAGTCACTCTCAGCTTACTAGTATAAGGATCATTCCAGGCTGCTGCTGGGACACAAACCAAGGCAAAAGAAGAGTAAAACTCTGACAATCCAGCACCCTCAGGACTTTGGTGGTGTTGGACAAGCAGATTTTCTAGACAACTGGATGTTACTCATTACTCCCAATAAACTTATATTTTTACATGTTACATACTCATATAATAAATGTTCTAGTGAGCCCAGGGTGTTTAAAGAAAGTGCAAGAAACAGATCCCAGTGAGTTTTAGCCTGCACTTTTCAGCTTGTTTGACAAGTGAAATATCCAAGCACTCTGGTCCCTAGTCAAGACTCTGGACCCAGCTCTCACCACACATCCAGGACCACCGATGCTTCCAAACCCAACTGCATAGCCAGCCCACACACCCAGTGATACACAGCAGGCCTCACAAGTATGTGGATAGGAAGCCCATACATGACAAGGACTTAATGCCTGAATGAGCAAGCCAGGTATTGATCCATCAGGATTTCCAACAATCGAATACTGGATTATCGGTGTTCTATTGCATCCACCAAATGTGGTCATCCTCCTGGGTATAATTACTAGTGCAGTAATGCTGCTTCTGATTCACACAGACTAAATGACTGAATGAAAGATCGTCACCCTGTAGCAGTAACCCTCTCTCTAGATGCTGCGTGACCAGCAGGGCACTTCTCAGCATTTGCTGTTCACTTCACACTCCCAGATGCGTCACATTTAGAGGGTTATCAGCCTGTACAGTGTTTGAGAACACAGCAAAGGCTACTGGTTATAGAGTGCACAAACTTGTTAAGATGGTCCATAGCTGTCTTTTCATAATCTATTCTACAGTCCTTTGCAAGTTCATTTACATTATAAACTACTTTTTTTTTGAAAAAGCTGAATCAATTGATATTTCACCACTAGTTTTACAGTCAGCTTCATTTTACCAGCAACTGCACTGGAGAAATTAGGGCAGAGTAAGAAACCAGCAGTCCAACTGATTGTCACAATTCCAATTTTTAATTAGCCTCACTTCTCCTCTCACATTCAGCACCTGATGAAGATAGAAAATCTTTAGAAAGATCATTGTTCACCAACAATGACCCCAATTCCTCCGTTAACCTTCAGTAAAAAAACTGCAGAATTTTAATTTTCTCCTGAGCTTTGGGAAATTGTAACAGCAGCATGACCACAGCCTAGGCAGTGATCAACTTATTCTGTACAGACCAAAGATCAAAGGTTTACTCTTTACACTGAAGGTATTCGTAGATATTTTCACTGGTTTCAAAAGCATCACTCTCTTGTATCATTTTAGATTGTTTTCCACTGCACCTTGTGATTCATATTTTACTCGACTTCAAACACATTGTGTGTCCTCTAAACTCCTTGTTATTCAGTAGTACTCACCTCAACAGGCTAGAAGATTGCAAATTCATAATCCATTTCAGAACTTCAAACACAATGCTCTCAGCGCAGAACTGATGCAGGACTACAGTACCAGAGGTTACATAACTGACAAAATCATTTGCTTCATATTGGACTTTTAGAACAGTTTTTTTGTAAAAGGAAATTCTAAAAAGTACCACTATTATTTGCAACAAAGAACTCTTTGGGCTGGATCATAGAGGGGACTTTGCCCTGAGTTTATTAAATATTGATATTTTGGCTGCCCAGATTTACTATGCATGCAAATATGCTTTAGAGAAAGCTCAGAAACCTCTTTACACTTCAATAGTCTTTCTTGTTGGAGTATAAAGAAGTTTCTGAGCTTCCTTTAAAGCATGATCGTGTGCATGCACTTTAATATGTACAGTCGACCACTTCTGTCAGTGCATCTTGCAAAGCAAAAGTGGATCCTTCAGTAACATCTCATATGATGGCAGCAGAAAGTGGGCTAAACACAGGTGGTGTGAATGTGACAGAAACAGAATCATCAGTTCCTTTTGCAATTATCAATGCATTATTTTCAGGGGTAGTTTAACAGCATAGATTAGAAAGCAAAAAAAACTATAAATACTGAAAATCCAAAATAAAAACATACAATACTGGAAATACTCAGCACATCAAGCAGCATCTGTGATTAATGTTTCAGGCTGATGATCTTTCTCCTGCTTGAGTATTTTCAGCATTTCCTGTTTTTATTTGTGTTTTAAACATGGTTACTTAAAGGTTTGGACTTTGTCTTAAAATCTTAATTACACTGTCTGACATCAACAGAAGTGTCACCTTGAAAGGGTCACAGAACAGTTACAACACTTACGGAGGCCATTTGGTGTACTGACATGAAAATTAATGAAAAATGTTATTATTACAAAGGTAGGTGTGTGTTAAATAAACATCATGCATGATTTCTGCTCTTGCTGAGGGAGCAGAAATCAACTAGGATTGAATAACTAATTACCACAACATGAAAAGGCTTGGTTAGATTCTAATTATGGCAATTAAAAGACAAAAAGGCAAGAAAAGGCGTTAGGGCAAATCCCTCCAATATCCCAAATTATCTAGACTAGCACAGGTTCCATCACAGGTCACTCACAGATTATTCCAAACATATAGCGCCCCCCGCCCCAAGAAGATTATTTCTTCAATTTACTATTTATTCAGCTGACACAATATTGTCCTCTCATGTCTGTGTAATATTTGATAAAATCTTAAACAGTTGAGCATCCAAACTACATGTTACTGGTTTAAGCTTAAATTCACCCAAGTAATATATTCTAGTCAAATTGTACAAATCACTTATATCAATAAATAATAAATAAATACATAAATTAGATAAATAAACAATTTTAAATTCAGTGAAAGTCAATGGTTTACAAGTGTTTTTTCTCTTTGCAACACATGTCCCATTCATGGAACGGTACAGGCAGATTGGCTCAGTTATTGGTGTTCTCACTCATGTGGGATGTTTGGGGATTTAACCCTATTCTACAATTTAATTTGAGACACCAGTAAGGGAGTGATTTCACCTTCAGAGCTGCCAGCTTTCTGAAGAAACATTAGACCCACTGCTCTGCCCAAACATCCCTTTATATTAGCGGAGGACAAATTCTCCTGCCCAACATTCTGCCCTCAATCAACATCATTGACCAGTTTACTTCACCAGTGCCGGATGGTTCAGTTGGCAACACTGTTAGCCTAAGTCATAGATTGTGGGTTCAACTCCCACTCTGCAGCCTCGAGCACGAAATGTAGGCTGGCCTTCCCAGTGCAGCACTGAGGTTAAACCAAAACCTTGCAAGTCCCCTCAAGTGGCCATTAAAGATCCTATCACACTCTTCTGAAGAGATGGGAGTTATTCACAGTGCCCTGGAACAATATTTCTCTTTCAAGTAACTAGTGAAACAAGATTATCAGAGCATTATCATACTGCTGGATACACAAGAGACTGTAAATGCTGGAATCTGGAGCAACAAACAATCTGCTGGAGGAACTCAGCAGGCTGGGCAGCATTTGTGGGAGGAAAGGAGTTGTCGACGTTTCGGGTCAAAACCCTGCATCAGGACTGAGAGTGGAGAGGGGAGATGGCCAGTATAAAGGGAGGGGATGGTGGTGGTGAGACAGGAGCCTGAGGTGATTGGTGGACTGAGGAAGGGTGAAAGATGGCAGGCAGGTTGACCCAGGTAGGGGAGGGGGTTGGAGACCGTAACAGGTGAATGTTAGATCTAACACCTGCCACCATCTCCAACCCCCTCCCCTCCTCTCCCTGGCACAACCTGCCCGTTATCATACTGCTGCTTCCTGGAGCTTGCAGTGTGCAAAATAGCTGCCGCATTTCCTACAATAAGTGATGTTGATTCTAAAGCAATTGATTGGCTCTAGAGCACTTCAGAATGTTCCAGACAGGCCACAAAAGGTGCGTTAGAAATGTGCTTCTATTTCTTTCTTTCTCATTTCTGTCTGAATAGCTCTTGCTTTTCTATTTATTAAGCTATGCACAAAAACACATGACCAAAAGATTTTTCCCTTAAGACTATTTCTGAGTATCTCAAGACTGTAGAAATGCAATTAGTTAGCTGATCAGCGTGAAGGCTCTGCTATTCAAGATCGAAACATACTGATGGAAGCTTCAAACTATGTAAATATAACCCACTTAAGGGAAGGGGTTTTGCCTTCTTCGTGATTGGTTACCCATTAGAGACCAATACCCCTTTGATGTTTTGTCCATGTGAAAACCTTACAAAATGAAATAATTTCTTCAGGAATATTACCATTGCTTGGTTCAATATTAAACTGTCTTCTACTTTTCCTGCTTAGCTTTCAGTGTGTGTCAGAATCCAAGTTTGTTGCTCAAATTGCTGCAGAGTTCAAAAACTTTGAACAAACTTCAGTGGTTAGATGGTTAAACACCATCTGCAGAGCTGTAGTTAGTGTAACGCCAGAGTGCCTACCTCAGCACATGGTTCATCTGATGAGAAGAAAAAAAATACCAGCAACTACATTTCAGGCTTTTGGATAAAGTGAGGCACCATTATTCATTCTAATTAAAAGATATGGGTGGAAATTTATCCCTTGACAAAAGAGGCTAAAACATGATAGATGTTCAACTCCACTCTTCCATATTTTCAGAAGCTGATTTCAACCTGCACGTTACTAGGCTGCATATTAACCGTACATGGCAGAAGATGAGAAATCGTTCTTTGCAAATTCAAAACTTAATATTTTCAGCAAGCTCGCGAGTGGTGAAGTTACAGTGTTGCTGAATTGCTGTTTGTGGGATCTTGCTTTGTATAAATTGGTTGCCACAATTTCTGCATCAGAATGGTAATCAAACAGCACTTTGTTGACGGTAAAAGAGTTTTGGGAAGTCTTATGGTTGCCAAGATAGTATATAGATCAGTTTTATTCTTTCTTTCCTTTTGAAGTAATTAAATGGAGATGAATTGCTTTGTATAAATTGGTTGCCACAATTTCTGCATCAGAATGGTAATCAAAAAGCACTTTGTTGACGGTAAAAGAGTTTTGGGGAGTCTTATGGTTGCCAAGATAGTATATAGATCAGTTTTATTCTTTCTTTCCTTTTGAAGTAATTAAATGGAGATGAACTCTCGAAAATCTTAAAGGTGAAATATTATGTAGCACTTCAACCAATCACCTTGCTCTTCTGGTTTATAGTTTGCAAACAAGTAGCCCAATTGATTAGAATAAGTAGGTTGTGTTTATTCAACCAATAAAGAACAATTTGCAAAGTATCGTTAGTTTTTATTTGAATGAACAAGCAGTCACTTCAAACTGTGCCAGAAACCAAGTCTTATAATATCATTTTATTGTATCTACTCAGATCTACACCCTTATGCAACCTTGCCCTACAAAACAGTAATATCACAGTTCTTTCACCCACTTCCAAATACCAAGTTTGTTTTTGTCAAAAAACTTTGTTCTTGGAACTTCAAGTATTAACCTAAGCAACACATGGTCAGGCCAGTAGACCTAGCTTATTGCCAACTGAATGTTGGTCCACAGCTAACAAAAGAGGAGCTACAGCATGGATAAACAATAATGGAAGCTCAGAACATCAACAAAAAAAAAGTAGGCTCAAGTAATGGATTAGAAAGCCAGAAACATACAGAATGCTGGACGAACTCAGCGGGTCAGATATTATCTATTGAGGGAAATGGGCAGTCGACATTTCGGGTTGAGGCCCTTTATCAGGACTGATGGGTGCCCAGTTAAAGATCCTGCATATGGTAAAAAGATGCAAGTATCCAGCCATTTTCTCAAGAGGGTACCAAACACAATGAAGGATAGATAAGTAAGCATGAATTAATCTTTGCCCAATGTTCGTTAAGGGTACATACCCATGGGTAGGAATCACTGGGCTATGATCAGGTGTGGGAATCCTGGTTGGTTATGTCCACTCCAACCCAATGTTGACAATTATGTAAGAGCTGACATTATAGAACCATAGAGGACAGGTGTCCATTAGATCCAATGTGCCCCTGCCAGCTCTTTGACTGAGCTGATCCAAGAAATTAGCTAACTCAGCACTGACACCTTACCCCATCCCCCACCGCCTACATTGCTCAGTCACTGGATAAAGATCAACAAGAGCGGCATGATATAAGGTTTTCTTTAACCAACATCCTGGGGTAAAGTGTCATTTAATTGTCAGTGGGAGAGCTCCTACTATATTTGAGTTGATATCCAGATTATTTTTAAGTTTGAAATCTGGAACAAAATGAAAGGTGCCACCGACCTGAGGAATCTTATTAACTGGAGGGAGCACTAGGCTGCAGCTGATGGTACATCTCACGTTTAAACCAACTTGTTAAGAGGTTTCCAAGGACAACAGTAACTATGATTACCAGAACACCACAGAAGGAAAACTTACTTTGAAGTTTAAGCTGGCTTTGCCAATTTAGCCTCTCTGCTTAAACATGGGAGCTACTGGGAAATCTGAAAGGAAGCTGGTGGTGGGGGGGGGGGGGGCGGTGGGGGCGGTGCGGTTGGAGGTGGAAGAGGGGGGGAAAATGTGGTCACAGCGAAACTCAAAGGCTATGACTCAGTGCAGACACTGGAAATTATTTAGCGTTATCTCTACAATTGCACTACATTGCTGGTAAGTGTTAAATGTCAATAGAAACCATGAGCGACACATCCAATCAGCTGAAGTGTACTCTACGCAAGTACTGATGCACAGACTCCTTTGCAAGTCATGTTGTTTTTGTCTTTTATCAGAGCCTCTGGATCATTTCTGAAGCACCTTCAGTCACTTCCGACTCTGATACCACTTATAAAACATACAAATGTAAATCCAAAACTGGCAATGCTCTCTCATCCAAACGTGCCCTGAAAGGATTACATGAGAGAGGTCCACTTAGTGCATCCCCTAAGCGATCATTTATAGGAGTGAACAGAGAGTTACACTGAAGAGAGAGTAGTACTGGGATTTGGGAGTTAATGGCAGATGAGTTGGCCCAATGTTAAATATTATTCAACAGCTAACATTCAGGCAGGCAGGTGGAGTATTCAAGAGAGCAAGACCAGGTCAGGAACAGAAATATTACAATCGCACATTTCCTTCTATTAATCTGGGGAAAGACATGTGGAATGTGCAGTCTAATCTACAATACAAAGTGTTCAACTGCTTATTTCAATGATGGCACTACTGCATGTAAATAGAGCAAGTGGGGATGGGTCGGGGCTGTCTAATGTAATGATATGCAGAAGGAATATCTGTAAACAAAAGCGTTACACTAATTCAGAATGGGAGTTGATTTTAGGCCACACTAACGTGCCCTGTAATTACATTTCTCTGTTTCTTTATGTGGGATTGCTGCCATTAACAGTTTCTCACAATTAGCGATTTCTAAAGAGATCCAACACGGCATTCTAGTAATCAGTCACTACAGAGCCAACAAAAGACTCCCCACTGTTAACCAATATCACCAATGGCCCATTTGCTGCCAGGGATCTCTCAACCAAGACTAACACCAGGATTATGTTCATTAATAGTGTGCATCACTTCACAGCATCAAAATACTGTGAAAGGAGGCCTTTGTTTTCACATCTTTGTACATATTAACTACTGCCAGCAATCAAACCTTAATTTGGTTTTCAATTTTTCTTACAGCCACCATTACATGTTATTAGTAAATTAACTGTTCAAAAGTCAAACACAATGGAATTAAACTTCAGTATATGCCTCTTCAGATGACTTTGTTTGAACTAAAATCTGTGACACATTTTAAAATCATTCCATGGTCATCCATCTGTTTCAGACCTGATCCCACCCTACCCCTAATTTTTAACAGGTCTACAACCCTTGGAGGACACTTCAGCTCCTCCACACGTGTCCTCTTGGACCATCCTGGATTTTCAACATTCCCCACCAGTTGTTTCTCCTTGCATCTCCACCTCTTTCTTCTCCTTCAACCACATCCTCATACCAACTGTTTGGTCAAGCTTTTGGCTCTCCACCCTCATAACTTTAGTGGCAAACTTCTGGCTGAAGCACCTTGGGTCGTTAAAGATGCTATGTAAATTTAGCAGCACAGTGGCATAGCTGGTAGAACCACTGCCTCACAGGTTCAATCCTGACCTCAGGTGCCTCCTGCTTGGATTATGCACGTTCTCCCTGTGGCTGCATGAGTTTCATAGAACATAGAACAGTACAGCACTGGACGGGCCATTCGGCCCAAGATGTTGTGCCGACCTTAGAACCATAGAACAATACAGCACAATACAGGCCCTTCGGCCCACCATGTTGTGCTGCCCTTCAAACCACACCTAAGACTATCTAACTCCTTCCTCCCACAATCCCCCTATTTTAAATTCCTCCATATGCTTATCTAACAATCTCTTGAACTTGACCAACGTATCAGCCTCCACCACCACCCCAGGCAGCGCTTTCCATGCACCAACCACTCTCTGGGTGAAAAACCTCCCTCTGATATCTCCCTTGAACTTCCCACCCATTACTTTAATAGAACCATACAGCACAAAACAGGCCCTTCAGCCCACCAGCCATGTCCTCTTGTTTTGAGCATTGGTGCCCTGGGAAAGAGGCGCTGGCTGTCCACTCTATCTATTCCTCTTAATATCTTGTATGGCTCTATCATGTCTCCCCTCATCCTCCTTCTCTCCAATGAGTAAAGCCCTAGCTCCTTTAGTCTCTCCTCATAATCCATACTCTCTGATCCAGGCAGCATCCTGGTAAATCTCCTCTGCACCCTTTCCAACACCTCCACATCCTTCCTATAATGACGCAACCAGAACTGGACACAGTACTCTAAGTGTGGCCTAACCAGAATTTTGTAAAGCTGCATCATTACTTCGCAGCTCTTAAACTCGATCTCACGATTTATGAAAGCTAACATCCCATAAGCTTCCTTAACTACCCAATCTACCTGTGAGGCGACTTTCAGTGATCTGTGGATATGAACCCCCAGATCCCTCTGCTCCTCTACACTGCCCGGAATCCTGCCATTTACCTTGTACTGCGCCTTGGAATTTGCCCTTCCAAAGTGTACTACCTCACACTTCTCCGGATTGAACTCCAACTGCCACTTCTCAGCCCAGCTCTGCATCCTATCAATATCCCTCTGTAAGCTTCTACAGCCCTCCACACTATCCACAACATCACTGATCTTTGTGTCATCTGCAAACTTGCTAACCCACGTTTCCACCCCCTCATCTGAGTCATTAATAAATATCACAAAAAGTAGAGGTCCCAGAACTGATCCCTGTGGGACACCACTAGTCACAGCCCTCCAATCTGGATGGATTCCCTCCACCACAACCCTTGGCTTTCTACAGGCAAGCCAATTCTGAATCCACACTGCCAAGCTTCCCTGGATCCCTTGGCCTCTGACCTTCTGAAGAAGCCTACCATGCGGAACCTTATCAAACGCCTTACTAAGATCCATGTAGACCACAACCACTGCACTACCCTCATCAATCTTCCTGGTCACCTCCTCAAAGAACTTGCTTGTGAGGCAAGATCTTCCCTTCACAAAGCCATGCTGGCTATTCCTAATCAGTCCACGTTTCTCTAAATGGTCATAGATCCTATCTCTTAGAATCCTTTCTAACAGCTTACCCACCACAGACGTAAGGCTCACTGTTCTGTAATTCCTTGGACTATCCCTACTACCTTTTTTGAATAAGGGGACAACATTTGCCACCCTCCAATCCTCCGGTACCATCCCCGTGGACAACGAGGACTCAAAGATCCTAACCAACGGTTCAGCAATCTCCTCCCTCACCTCACGAAGCAGCCTGGGGAATATTCTGTCAGGCCCCGGGGACTTATCTGTCCTCATATTTTCTAACAACTCCAACACATCCTCTCTCTTGATAACTACATACTCTAGAACATTACCCTTACCAACACTGTCCTCAGCGTCATCATGACCCCTCTCCTTGGTGAATACTGAAGAGAAGTATTCATTGAGAACCTCACCCACTTCCACAGCTTCCAGGCACATCCTCCCACCTTTGTCTTTAATCGGACCTACCTTTACTCTAGCCATCCTTCTGCTCCTCACGTATGAGAAAAAAGCCTTGGGATTCTCCTTAACTCTACTCACCAAAGCCGTTTCATGTCCCCTTCTCGCCCTCCTCAGCCCCTTCTTAAGTTCCGCCCTTGCTACTCTATATTCCTCATGAGCCCTGTCTGATCGTTGCTGCTTACACCTTATGTATGCTGCCTTCTTCTTCTTAACTAGTTGTTCCACCTCTCTCGTCACCCACGGTTCCTTCACCTTGCCATTCCTTCTCTGCTTCACAGGGACAAATTTATCCCTAACATCCTGCAAAAGATCCCTGAACATCGACCACATCTCCATAGTACATTTCCCTTCAAAAATGTCTTCCCAATTTACACTCCCAAGTTCTATCCTTATAGTCTCATAATTTACCCTTCCCCAATTAAATATCTTCCCATCCTCTTTGCTCCTATCCTTGTCCATGACAATGCTAAAGGTTATGGAGCAATGGTCACTGTCCTCCAAATGCTCACCCACCGATAGATATATCACCTGTCCCAGTTCATTACCTAAAACTAGATCTAATATGGCATTCCCTCTAGTCAATCTGTCAACATACTGTGTCAGGAATCCATCCTGGACACACTTAACAAACTCTGCCCCGTCTAAACCTTTGGCACTAAGTAGGTGGCAATCAATATTTGGAAAGTTGAAGTCTCCCATTATAATAACCCCGTTATTTTTGCATCTTTCCAAAAACTGCCTCCCAATCTGCTCCTCAATATCCCTACTGCTACCGGGGGGCCTATAGAATACTCCTAGGAGGGTAACTGCTCCTTTCTTGTTCCTAACTTCCACCCATGTTGACTCTCGAGAGGATCCTTCTACATTATCCACCCTTTCTGCAGCTGTAACAGGGTCCCTGACCAGTATCGCCACCCTTCTTCCTCTTCTACCCCCTCCCTATCCCTTTTAAAACACTGAAAACCAGGAATACTCAATATCCATTCCTGCCCTGATGTCAGCCATGCCTCTGTAATAGCCACAATATCGCTGTCCCATGTACTTATCCAAGCTCTCAGTTCATCTCCCTTATTCCTGATGCTTCTTGCATTTAAGTAAATGCACTTTAGCCCATCCACCTTACTACTTTTATAGCCTGTACTCTGCTTCTCCTTCCTCAAAGCCTCCTCACCTGTCAGATCTGACTTTTTCCCATCCCCTTCTTCCCCTGACCTACTCCTCCTGTTCCCTTTCCCCTTGCAATCTAGTTTAAACCCTCCTGAACCACCATAGCAAACCTGGCTGCAAGGATATTGGCCCCCCTCAGGTTCAGATGTAACCCATCCTCTCTGTACAGGTCTCACCTTCCCCAGAAGAGATCCCAATGATCCAAAAATCTTCAACCCTCCCTCCTGCGCCAACTTCTCAGCCACACATTTATTTGCCATCTCCTCCTATTCCTACCTTCACTATTGCATGGCACTGGCAGCAATCCCGAGATTGCTACCCTTGAGGTCCTGTTCTTCAGCCTTCTGCCTAGCTCGTTAAACTCACTTTTCAGGACCTCATCCCTCTTCTTATCTATGTCATTGGTACCAACATGAACCACGACTTCTGGCTGTTCTCCCTCCCGCTCTAGAATCCTGTGGACCTGATCAGTGACATCTTGGACCCTGGCACCTGGGAGGCAACATATCATCCGGGATTCATGCTCACTGCCACAGAACCTCCTATCTATTTCCCTGACTATCGAGTCCCCTATCACTACTGCCTTCCCTTCTGAGTAGCAGGACTGGTCCCAGTGCCATAGACCTGGCTACTGCTGCTAGGCCTTGGCAGGTCATCTCCCTGAACAGCCTCCAAAGCAGAAAACCTGTTATTGAGGGGAACAGCCTCCGGGCTCCTCTGCTCTATCTGCCCGTTCGTTTTCTTTTTCCTTTTCCCTCCCCTTACAGTCACCCTTCTATCTACTTCCTGGACTCCAGAAGTACCTGCTGTAAGGGGGGTGACCGTCTCCTGATGTACCGTATCTACATAACTCTCCCCCTCCCTGATGCTGCGCAGTGTTTGAAGCTGCAACTCCAGCTCATCAATTCTGAGCCGAAGTTCCTCCAGCCTCAAGCATTTACTACAGATGTGGCCATCGTGGACCACAGCAAGGTCCACGAGTTCCCACATCAAGCAGCTGCAGCATACCACCACGTCCTCCATCTGAACTAATTCTTTTTCTCCCCCCCTAGTTTTTCCTACTTAAAAAATTATAAACAGATAACAGGTAAAACCTTACCTTTACCTACTTACCAGCTACTCACCCACCTTGCCCCTTTATGCCGAAGCCCCTTGAGCCAAAGCCCAATCACTCTGCTCCCTCTCACTCAGCTGCCCGCTCCAATGCTTAATGCCAATTTAGACCAAATGTCCTCTTCCTGCGTATCATCCACATCCCTCCATTCCCCTCATATTCATTGTCTATCTGAAAGCCTCTTAAACTCCACCAAACTGCCTGCTTCCACTACTACCCCTGGTAACCCACTCCAGGCACCTATCGTCCTCTGCATTAAAATACTTGCCCCTCACATCCTCTTTAAATTCTACCCCCCCTCCCCAACCTTAAAAGCATGTCTTGAGAAACATAGGACTGCAGATGCTGGAATCCAGATGAAAAACACTATGAGTCTGGGGGAGCTCAGCAGGCCAGGCAGCATCCATGGAGAAAAGCAGGTGGTCAACGTTTCGGGTCAGGACCCTTCTTCAGGACTGAAGATAGGTAAAGGGGAAGCCCAATATATGGGAGGGAAAAGCAGAGCAGGGATAGGTGGACAAAAGAGGGGAGGTGGGGTGGGCACAAGGTGGTGATAGGTAGATGCAGGTAAGAGATAGTGATAGGCAGGTGTGGGGGAGGTGGGGAGAGCAGATCCACCAGGGGATGGGTCAAAGGTAAGGAGAGAAAGGAAAAAAATGGGGCAGAAAAAAAAGAGAGAGGCTAGGAAACGGAAGAAGAGAAGAAGCATGGTGGAGGGGTGGGGGGGGGGGAAGGGGTGTGGGGATTACTTAAAGCGGGAGAATTCAATGTTCATGCATTAGGCTGCAAGGTTCCAAGACCAAAAATGAGGCGCTGTTCCTCCAGTTTGCACTTGGAATTCTCCTGGCAGTGGAGGAGGCCGAGGACTGACATATCAGTGATAGTGTGGGAGGGGGAGTTGAAGTGACTGGCAATGGGGAGATGCAGATCATGGTTACAGACAAAGTGCAGGTGTTCTGGGTGTCACCTAGTCTGCGTTTGGTCTCACCAGTGTAGAGGATGCCACGTTTGAAGCACTGAATGCAGTAGATGATGTTAAGGGAGGTGCAGGTGAATCTCTGTCATGTGAAAAGACTGTTTGGGTCCCTGGATGGAGGTGATGGAGGTGGTGTAGGGGCAGGTGTTGCATCTATGGCGGGGGCAGTGGAAAGTTGCCAGGGTGGGAGCAGGATGGATGGAGGGGGGAGGAGTGAACTAGGGAGTCACGGAGAGAGCAGTCCCTGCAAAAGGCAGAAAGGGGTGGGGAGGGGGAGATATGCTTGGTGGTGGGGTCCCGTTGGAGACAGCAGAAGTGGTGGAGAATGATGTGTTGGATACATAGGCTGGTGGAATGAAATGTGAAGACAAGGGGGACCCTATCCCTGTTAGGTCTGGGAGGGGTGGGAGTAAGAGCAGAGGTGCAGGAAATGGCAGAGATTTGGGTGTGAGCTCTCTCGACCACAGTCAGGGGAAGCCCTGGTTCAAAAAGAAGTTGGATATCTTGGATGTCCTGGAGTGGAAAGCCCCATCATAGGAGTAGATGTGGCGGAGGTGGAGAAATTGAGAAAAAGGGATTGCGTCCTTGCAAGCGACAGGGTGGGAGGAGCTGTAATCAAGGTAGCTGTGGGCGTCAGTGGGTCTGTAGAAGATGTCGGTGGATAAGGAATCTCCTGAGATGGAGATGGGAAGATCAAGGAGAGAGAGGTGTCAGAGATAGCACAAGTGAATTGGAGAGCAGGGTGAAAATTTGTGGTGAAACTTATGACACCGTCAAGTTCCATATGGGTACAAGAGGTGGCACCAATGCAGTCGTAGATATAGCGGAGAAAGAGTTCAGGAATGGGGTCAGAGTAGGCTTGGAACAGAGACTATTCAAGTAGCCAACGAAGAGGCAGGCATAGCTGGGGCCCATGTGAATGCCCATAGCTACACCCTTGGTCTATAGAAAGTGAGGGGAATGGAAAGTGAAGTTCTTTAGGGTGAAGTCAAGTTCAGCCAGACGGAGGAGAGTGTTAGTGGAAGGGGACTGGTTCTGTCTCTGGTTGAGAAAGAAGTGGAGGGCGGTGAGGCCGTCATGATGGGGAATGGAGGTATACAGGGACTGGACGTCCATGGCGAAGATGAGGTTGTGTGTGCTGGAGAACTTAAAACTATGGAAGAGTTGGGAGAGCATGTGATGTATCACAGATGTAGGTGGGAAGGGATTGGACCGGGGGGACAGGATAGTGCCCAGGTACGAGGAATCTTGCAGCCTAATGGCGTGAACATTGAATTCTCCCGCTTTAAGTAATCCCCACACCCCTTCCCCACACCACCCCCCCCCCCACCATGCTTCTTCTCTTCTTCCCTTCCTAGCCTCTCTCTCTTTTTTCTACCCTTTTTGGTTTCCTTTCTCTTCTTACCTTTGACCCATCTCCCGGTGGATCTGCTCTCCCCTCCTCCCCCGCACCTGCCTATCACCGGCTCTTACCTGCATCTACCTATCACCACACTGTGCCCACCCCACCTCCCCTCTTTTGTTCATCTATCACTGCTCTGCTTTTCCCTCCTATATATTGGGCTTCCCCTTTTCCTATCTTCAGTCCTGAAGAAGGGTCCTGACTCGAAACGTTGACCCCCTGCTTTTCTCCATGGATGCTGCCTGGCCTGCTGAGTTCCTCCAGCATCATCGTGTTTTTCATCTTAAAAGCATGCCCTCTGGTGTTTGATATTTCTAATTTGGGGAAAAGATTCTGACTCTTCACCCTATGTATGTCTCTCATAATTTTAAAAACCTCTATCAAGTCCCCCCTCAGCCTCCGACTCTCTGGGGAGAACAACCCAAGTTTGTCCAACATTTCCTCCGGGTGCTTTGGTTTTCTCCCACATCCCAAAGACATACAGGTTTGTAGGTTAATTGGCCACTATAAATAGCCCATCGCATGTAGGCAAGTGGTAGAATCTGGGAAGAGTTGATGAGAATGTAGATGGAATAAAAACTGGGATCAACGTGGGTTTAGTGTAAATGGGTGGTTGATGGACCGAAGCGTATTTCCATGCTCTCTCTCTCTACACACACACACACACACACACACACACACACACACACACACACACACACACACACACACATATTTTATTTGTATATATAAATATATATATGAAAGCTGTTTTGTTACTGATAGTAGGATTACAGCAAAGGTGTCAAAACTCGCTACAACCATAAATCTTAGTGCTAATCATGTTTTAAAGGCTCTCACACATCAGATATTTGGGCAGGTTCAACTTGGACTCCAGAGAATTGAGTGCACAACTCTAGGCTGGCACTGCAGTGCACAGCTGATTTAGTGGCGCACAGTCAGAAGTTTCACAAGGCATTAAACCGTGTAACCTTCCTGGTGAACGCAAAAGATCCTGTTTGACTTTTTGAAGATTCAGAATTTATTTCTGAATCAAATCACAAATGCCATTGATCTGGCTGTCTGATTATGGGAGCTTGCTGAGTGCAGACCGATTGCTACACTTAATACATTACGACAGTGACTTCTCTTCAAAAAATATATTTTGTGATGTTTTGATGTGATAGGGATTTGAAAGGTGCCACATAAATGCTGGTCTTTCTTTTCTTTCCCAACATCAAAAGAAGCCTTAAAGTATGTGACTTAGACCATGTAGATACTTAAAATGTGGTGCTGCCCAGCCTACAACAGAAAGTGGATTATACCATTTGGTTCAATGCTACTCAACTTGAACTTCTCTGCCTCAAAATTAGCTTCCCATCTTTGCTCCATACCTGCAGCTGGTTGTTCCCAGCAAAAACATCGACCCATCTCGGTCTTGGAAGTAATTGACCCAACATCCACAGAATCAGAATCAGAATCAGATTTATCATCACTGACCTATGTCGCAAAATTAGTTGTTTTGTGACAGCAGTACCGTGCAAGACATAAAGATATAAAAATCACTATAAGTTACAAAAATAAAGAAATAGTGAGAAAGAGGAATAACGAGGTAGTGTTCATGGGTTCATGGACCATTCAGAAATCTGATGGCGGAGGGGAAGAAGCTGTTCCTGAAACATTGAGTGTGGGTCTTCAGGCTCCTGTACCTCCTTCCCAATGGTAGTAACGTGAAGAGGGCACGTCCCGGATGGTGAGGGCCCTTAGTGATGGACCCTCACAGTAAAAAAAACTGTTTGCTGATTTCACTAGATGTTTGGGTTTACTTTAAATATTATGCCTGCTTGTTCTCAATTTCATTATCGGAGGAAGTAGTTTCACCATCTATCTTACTGAAACTATCATTTTCAACACCTCAATAAAATCATTCTTAAATGCTCATACAACTTATCGTAATGATTTGCCCCCAACGATATCTTTCTTGAGGCTAGTACCCAAAATTGAAACTAGTGCTCGGGTAGAATCTGACCAAAGATACAAACACAAATCTTTCTTTCCATCCAACATTCCCACAAAACACAGTGCTAACTTATACAGGGGCATGAAGGAAGAGTTGCTGAATAGTGGGTTGATCGCAGTATCTTGGTGACAGCAGGCAGAAGGTGGTGCTGGTGGTGGAGGGATGCTTTCCCGATTGGAAGTCTTTGACCAGCAGTGTACCATAAGAGTCAGTACCATAATATTTGTTGTTTGTGACGCATATTAACACTTTGGATGTGAATACAGGACACATAATTAGTATGTTTACAGATGGCATCAGGATTGGTGCTGTCAAGCATAGTGAAGAAGGTTGTTTCAGACTGCAGCGGATGATGCATTTTGGGAAGTCAAATAAGGGTAGGACATGTAAGGAAATGGTCGGGCCCAAGGATGATGAACAGAGGGGACTTGGGATACAAGTCCATAGCTTCCTGAAAGTGGTCACACATGTAGAAAAGGCTGGTGAAGACAGCACATGGCATTCTTGCCTTCATAGGTCGGGGCACAGAATAAAAGAGTTGGGATGTTATATTGCAACTTTACAAAACACTGGTTAGGCTGCACTTGGAGTATTATGTGCAATTCTGATCTCTACACTACAGGAAGGATGTGATTGCACTGGAGAGGTTGAAGAGATTCACCAGGATGTCACCTGATTTGGAGACTTTAGTTATGGGGAGAGATTAGATAGGCTGGGTTTGTTTTCCCTGGATTTAAAGGAGGCCGGAAGGGTGACCTGATAGAAATTTACAAGTTTATTAGAGATAATAGATAGGGTAGTCAGAATCTTCGTCCCCACAATAGGGGTATCAAAGTCAAAAGGGCACAGGTTTAAAGTGGAGGAGGAGGAGATTTAAAGAGATTCTGAGGGGAAAGTTTTTTTTTAAAAAAGAGAGTGGCTGATCTGGCAGAATGCATTGCCAGAGGAGGTGGTGGAGGCAGATACAATCACTATGCTTAAGCAGCATTTAGAAAGGCAGGTGAATAGACAAGGTATAAAAGGATACAGGCCTAATACAGGCAAATGGGATTAGTATGGATTGGCACAAAGATTGGCATGTACGTGGTCACCCAAAGATCCTGTTTTTGTGCTGCACTCTAATTCAATGCCTCCATCAGTTGCAGGTGACACATGGTGCACGAATCAACCACACTGAGTGGGAAATAAAGTGGTACAGGGAGGAAATAAAAGGTACTTCAAAAAGCTTTTTTTTGCTTGCAGGGTGAATTTTTAGTTTTTTTTCCTTGCTAATATTCAAAATTAAGATCTCAGTGTTTAAAACCACAAACTCACAAGCATGTGATTTTTATTTTTAACTATCATAAATTTTTACTTACTAGAACAAATGTGAAGACATTACAGAAAGCAGGAAAGTACAGGCCAGTCGGTTTAACACCTGTCGCTGGGAAAACGTTAACAGCTATTATTAAAGATGTTATAGCAGGGCACAAAGAAAAATTAAAAGTAATCAGGCAAAGTCAACATGCTTTTGTGAAAAGGAAATCATATTTGACAATTTACTTCAGTGCTTTGAAGAAGTAATGTGTGCTGTGGATAAAGGGGAACCTGTGGGTGTTCTATTCTTAGATTTCCAGAAGACTTTTGATAAGGTGCCGCATCAAAGGTTATTTCAATCAAAGCTCACGTGCAGGAGAAATACATTGGCATGGATAAAAGAGTAGCTGGCTAACAGGAAACAGTAAGCACAAACAGATCTTTTCTGGTTGGCAAGATGTAATGAGTGGTATGCCACAGGGATTGATGTTGGGCCTCAACTTTTTACAATTTATATAAATGACTCGGATGATGACACTGAATTTGCTGGTGACATAAAGTAGGAAAATAAGTTGTATAGAGGACATAAAGAGTCCACAAAGGGATATAGATAATTTAATTGGGCGGCACAGTAGTGTGGCGGTTAGCATCATACTATTACAGCGTCAGTGACCCAGGTTCAATTCCAGCCACTGTCTGTAAGGAGTTCGTACCTTCTCCCCGTGTGTCTGCGTGGGTTTCCTCCGGGTGCTCCGGTTTCCAAAGACGTACAGGTTAGGAGTTGTGGGCATGCTATGTTGGTGCCAGAAGCATGGCAACACTTGCGGGCTGCCCCCAGCACATTCTCGGTAATGCAAAAAGACGCATTTCACTGTGTGTTTCAATGTACTTGTGACTAATAAATAACTATCTAATTGTCAAAGATCTGGAAAATGGAGCATAAAGTGGAAAAAAAATAAAAGAACCGTTATCTAACTAGTGAGAGACTGTAGAGTTCCAAGAAGCAGAGGGATTTGGGTGTACTACCGCACAATTTGCAGAAAGATAGGATGCAGGTACTGCATACAATTAGGAAAGCTAACAGAATGTTATTGTTCAATGCTCAGGGAACCGAATGCAAAAATAGGAGGGTTATGCTTCAATTATGCAGGACTGTGTACAAAATTGGTCTCCTTATTTAAGGAAAGATGTTAGTATACTGGAA
This sequence comes from Pristis pectinata, assembly GCF_009764475.1. Taxonomy (NCBI): domain Eukaryota; kingdom Metazoa; phylum Chordata; class Chondrichthyes; order Rhinopristiformes; family Pristidae; genus Pristis; species Pristis pectinata. The sequence continues at coordinate 88,284,851 of NC_067414.1, forward strand.
GCAGTTCAGAGAAGTTTACTAGACTTATACTGAAATCGGAAGTTTGCCTTGTGAGGAAAAGTTGGTCAGGCTGGGCTTATATCCACTGGAGTTTAAAAGAGTGAGAGGGAACTTGATTGAAACATAAAATCCTAAGGGGTATTGATGGAATGAATGTGGAGAGAATGCTTCCCTTTGTGGGTGAATCTAGCACTAGGGGTCACTGGTTGAAAATGAAGGGATCATCCATTTAAGGAAAAAGATGAGGCAAAATTATTTCTCTCATATTCAAGTCAGCACAGAAACAAATTCTTCAGCCCACCTTGTCCAAGCCAGCCAAGGTGCCTACCTGAGCTCGCCCCCTGAACTAGTGCAAGGTCGCCCCTCAGCCTCCTTCGCTCCAGGGAAAACAGCCCCAGCCTATCCAGTCTCTCCTTATAACTCAAGCCCTCCAGTCCTGGCAACATCCTCATGAATATTGTAGCGACTCTTTGGAACTTTCTTCCTCAAAGGACAGTGAATGCAGAGTCTATGAATATTTTAAAGGCAGAGGCAGGTAGATTTATCATAAGATATCTTTACATCGAAACACACAGTGAAATACATCTTTTGCGTAGAGTGTTCTGGGGGCAGCCTGCCACAACTTCCTAATCCGTACGTCTTTTGGAATGTGGGAGGAAACCCATGCAGACATGGGGAGAACGTACAAACTCCTTACAGACAGTGGCCGGAATTGAACCCAGGTCACTGGCGCTGTAAAGCGTTATGCTAACCACTACACTACTGCGCCTGCCCATAACTGAGGGGTGAAAGTTAATCACAGGTAGACAGTAATGTGGAGCTGAAGTTCAGGTCAGCTTAGTCTTATCAAATGGTGGAGTAGGCCAGAGGAATCGAGTGGTCCACTGCTCCTAATTCATATGTTATGTTCATAGATGCTGTTCAATTACTCACATGGTACATTATGTCGAGTCTACTGCGACAGATACAAGCCATTTGGCCTATTAAGTCTACAGAACTATATCATTCATCCCATTCCTCCACATTATTTCCCTGCAACCTCCTCTCTCACATGGCCCTCCCCCACCCCCCTTCTACTACTCAGCTACACACAAGGGGCAATTCACAGCGACAAACTAACATACCATCCAACACATCTTTTGAGTGAGTGAGGGGGTGAGTGAGTGAGGAGGTGAGTGAGTGAGGGGGTGGGGGGGGCACGGAGGGAACTGGAGCATCTGGGGGAAAACCCATAGTCTTGGAAACAGCACAAAAACATCTACTTAGGCTGCCTCAGCAGCTTGGTTAAGGTTGAGCCACAGTCAGCTTAGGATTTGAACTCCATTAGGTGTAGATTTACTTTGAAGGTTCAGTGAGCAAGACTACAGAGTGAAGACTACACATGAAGCATATTCCTTCAGTCTCTGCAGTGAGAGAGGAGGAGCGAAGGAGTAAAGAAGTAATGGAAGGGAAATTATAATGTATCATGATTAGAAAATAAACTGAAATGGTTGAAGAATGACAAATCATACTCCAGATTTTAAAAGCCTTGACATAATATGGGGATATGCGAGGACATCCATTGTGGTTCCAAGCTGATGATGTGGATTTTATCTCCAAATGATAATAGACTAGAAACTGTGGAGACATGCATGTCCAAGAACACAAATCAACAAAAGCTAGCACACAGTTACAAAAAGGAAATGGATTGTAGGCCTTTACCTCAAAATAATTGAAAACAAAAAACTACAATTACCATTAGCACTCAGCCCCACAGAGTCTTGGTGAGACCTCTCTGGAAGCACTTTATTCAACTTTGGGTGTTGCACTGTGGAAAGATACACTAACATTGGAGACGGCACAGCAAGACTCATGGGGGGGGGGGGAAGGGAAAGAATGTTAAATTGTGAGGTTTTAAGAAGGCTGAGGGATGGTTCAAATGAGGTCTTGAAAATGAGTTCATGGAGTAAAGGATAGATTACATTGTTCGGAATTTCCCTACCCGAGCCAGGGGGATAATCGTAAAACAGGAGCTGGGCCATTCAGAAAGTAAAATCATTCACACAAAGTGCAGTTAAAATCTTAGAACTCTCTCCACAAACGGTTGTGATACTAGATCATTTGAGATTAAGCTTATTAGATATTACAAATGTCAAAAAAACTACAGATTTGAGACAGATCAGCTGAGTTTAGTGTCCAAATAGCTTCAAATTAACAATGGCAAAATAGGCTTGATGGGTTGAATGCCCTACTTGTTTTCCAATGTAACTGGTTTGATCAGAAGTGTCATTCAATGACCTTTAGTAACTACTGTGGGAAACAAATATTTCAGCACTTCTTCCATCCACAAAATCTAGTCCTATCTCAGGGTACCTCACAGTGCCAGCAGTTCAAAAACTGACTGAGCAAATTGAAAGAAACTCCCTCCAATGGTAAGACAGCCAACATTTAGGAGATTTAAGAACATTGGCAAAATAGTGAAATTGGAGTGGAGGAGGTAATTTTTATGTCAAAGTGAGCTATGACAACCTGGAATCCACTAACCAGCAGTAGTTGGAACAGATTCAATAAGCAATTCAGGAGGGTACTACACATTGAAATAGAAAATACTTTAGAGCTATGGAGAAATGGCAGGGTGACTGAGTTTATTTGGGTAGTTCTTTCAAAGTGTCGGCATTAGCATAATGGGTCAAGGTATCTTCTGTGCTGTTGGATTTGTTTTGCTCAAGTTCCGAAGATCAGGTTGACAGGACAAGGAAAAGAATTAAACAGCCATTCAGATTACGGCTGTCAGGGAGAGTCGATCTATTGTTTTGAATGGGCATGTTAGTGGAAAGACCTCATCCACAGAAATAATGTGTTTTACAACTACAAAGGGGACCTGTACACTTAAAATCCACAATAAAGGAGATGAGCAGTTTGACTTAGGTAGGTGGAAAGTCAACTAAACAGACAAAAAGCAAATCTGCCTCCATATTTCAAATGTAAATCAGACAGTTATGCAAAAGTTATATCGCATAAATATCAGAGCTGCTGATCTCAGCACCTGAAACACTGGTTCAATTCTGACAGTGGGTGCGGTCTGTGTGGAGTTTGCATGTTCTCCCTGTGACCATGTGGGTTTCTTCTGGGTGCTCTGGTTTCCTCCCTCATTCTAAAGATGTGTGGGTTGGTAGGTTAACTGGCTACTGCAAAATGCCCCTAGGGTGTGGGCAAGTGGTAGAATCTGGGGAAAGCTAATGAGAATGAATAGTAGTGCAGCTAATAGAGTCACTGCCTCATGGTGCCAAAGACCCTGTTTTAATCCTGACCTTTGGCTCTGTCTGTTTGGAGTTTGCATGTTCTTCCTGTGACCACGTAGGTTTCCTCCAGGTGCTCCAGTTTCGTCCCACGACCCAAAGACGTGTGAGCTGGCAGGTTAATTGGCTGCTGTAAATTGCCCCTCGTGTGTAGGTGAGTGGTAGAATCTGGGAGAAGTTGATGATAATGTGGGAGAAAATAAAATAAAATTAGATTAATGTCAAATCAGTGTAAGTGGGTGGTTGATGGTCAGCAGGAACTCGATGGGCTGAAGAGCCTATATCTCTCTAACTCTAATTAAGCTTACCAATCTCACAAAGACAGAGTGCTGTGCTGACTTATAAGCATATTTCTATTCAGTTATTTTTAACCATATTCTTACTTATAACACCATGGAATGAGACCATTCAGCCCATTGGGTCAATGCCTGCTCCCAGAACAACAATCTGATTCCTTTTCTCCCTGCAATTTATTCTCTCTCACTCCCCATTAACTCCCCTTTAATTCTTTTGCTGCTTATCTACTTACATTAAACAATTAACCTGCCAGCACATCATTGGGATGTGGGTGGAAACTGGAGCACCAGGAGGGAGATTCATAGGGTCCCAGGGAGAATGTGCAAAATCTACATGGATACTCCCTGAGGATTGAACCTGGGTCCCTGAAGTTGCAAGGCAATAGCACTACCTGCTGTGCCACTTCTAAAATTGCAACTTGCTTTTTCTCTTCAAAACATTTGAAAACACACATCAAAAAAAGAATTTCAACAATGATTGCACTGAATGCACACAGTCTTTTCCCCAAGCTTGGGGAATCAAGAGCTGGAGGACGCAAGTTTAAGGTGAGGGGGAGAGATTTAATAGGAACTTGATGGACAACTTTTTTCACCAAGAGGGTGGTCCGTATATGGAATGAGCTGCCAGATGAAGTGGTTGAGGCAGGTACATTAACAACATTTAAAAAGGTACTTGGACAAGTACATGGATAGGAAAGGTTGAGAGGGATATGAGCCAAACATGGGCAAATGGACCTAGCCTAGATGGGAATCTTGGTCAGCATGGACCAGTTGGGCCGAAGGGCCTGTTTTCCTGCTGTATGACTCTATGATTCTAAAAAAGGTAAAATTAAATATAAATGCAACCCTTTATGTGTGGCAAGAAGACTATCCAAACAAAAGATTGCAACTTGATGATTAATCTCTTTGATCATTGATACTCACCTCCACTTACTCAAGCATTCCAACTTATTAAGAAAACTCCTGTTTGTGTGAATGCAAGTTTTGTAAAAAAAAATCTATTTTAAATGCCAATAAAATACTGAGAGTCCACAGTATAATGTGCATGTGGCCCACAGACTGAGCAAAGACATGGTCAACAAACAGGTTCCAGCTGCAAGTGTTCTTTTGGAACCAATGTTGACACGTTCCAAAAGAGACTGCCATCTGAAGGCAGTGAATGTCAGCAGTTTATTAACAAAAATGTCAAAGTGTATTTCATTCCAACATTACTATGTGAAAACAGCAATTATACTTCAAAAGTACTTCACTGGCTATAAAATATTGCAGGATATGCCGACATTGGGAAAGGAACTAAATAAATCCAAATGTGTGTTCATCTTAAGAAAACATTTCCCTTATAATGTCTTTGCAATGTGGTGCAGTGTTAAGGTCAGATCCCCAACTAAATTGTGCACACTCAACTATATTTCTGCAAATTGAACTGCAAAATAAATCTTACCACTAATGCTCAAGCTATGGGGAAATGGCAGGGTGAGTGAGTTTATTTAGGTAGATCTTTCAAAGTGTCAGCATTGGAGTAATGGGTCAAGGTATCTTCTGTGCTGTTGGAGTTTTTTTTTGCTCAAGTTTTGAAGATCAGGTTGAAAAGACAAGAAAAAGAATTAAACAGCAATTCAGATCACAGTTATCGTGGAGAGTCAATGTATTACTTTGGATGAACAAGTTGAATGGAAAGAGTGGTGTCCATCCACAGAAAGGTGACCTGTACACTTAAAATCCACAACAATGGAGACAGGCAGGTGGAAGGCTAACTAAACAGACAAAAAGCAAATCTGCCTCCATATTTCAATTGTAAATCAGACAATTTCATCACTGCTCTGGAGTCACTGCAATCTAACGTTAACCAATCAGGCCACTTGATTTCTTAATTATGCCACATGTACAATCACTAAAATATAGTTTTTTGTATTTGCATCTTTAACTCACAATGGGTTAAGATATATATATATATATATATATATTTAATCTAACTTTTATTCACCCCTTCATTCCCTGCATGGTGGGAGAAGCAATGGTACAGAGGATTTCTACACACAGAACTGGAACAGAAGCAATACAAAAGTGGATTTTTCATTAGTGGGGAGAACAACTCCTAATTTTTGTACAGCAGGAGAAAGGGACAGCAGAAATACAAGGTTAGCAGTATTTTTAGGTGGTGGTGGTTGGGGACTGAGGAAGATGTCAATACAAGGAAGATCCCCCAGGTGATACAAGGGGTAGAACAGAGTTCACAGTGAGTTCTACTACTAAAAAAGGAGAATCCTAAAATATTTATGTGTATTGAGAGCAAAAGGGTAACTAGGGAGAGAATAGGTCCCCTTAAGGATCAGTGTGGTAATCTATGTGTGGAGCCACAGCAGATGGGCGAAGGTCTTAAATGAATACTTCTCACCTGTATTTACTGTGCAGAAGGACATGGAAGTTAGGGAGTTCAGGGGAGGGAACAGTGATATCCTGGAGCATATCAACATTACAACATGGCAGGCGTTGGAGGTCTTGAGATGCACATAGGTGGACAAATCCCCAGCGCCTGACCAGGTGTACCCTGGGATGTTATGGGAAGCAAGGGGTGAGATTGCCCAGCAGAGATTTTTGTACCTTCATTAGCTACAGGTGAGGCACTAGAAGACAAGAGCATTGCTAATATTATGCCTTCATTCAAGGGCAGCAGGGACAAGCCAGGGAACTACAGGCCAGTGAGCCTTATATCAGTGGTGGGAAAGTTATTGGAAGGGATTCTGAGAGGCAGGATTTATTTGCATTTGGAAAGGCAAGGACTGATGAGTGATAGTCAGCATGGGAAATCATGTCTCACGAATTTTAGAGGTGATCAAGTGGATTGCTAAGGGCAGGGCGCTAGATGGTGTTTACGTGGATTTGTCAAAGGCCTTGTAAAAGTCCCATATGGTAGGCTGGGCGGGAAGGTTAGAACGCATGGGATCCAGGGTAAGCTGGCCAACTGGATACAAAATTGGCATGGTGATCAGAAACAGAGGATGGTAGTGGAGGGTTGTTTTTCAGATTGGACACCTGTGACCAGTGGTGTGTCATAGGGATCAGTGGTGGGTCTTCTGTTGCATCTCATATATATTAATGATTTGGATGAGAATGTAGATGCCATGATTAATAAGTTTACAGATGACACCAAAATTGGTGGTCTAGTGGACAGTGAAGCAGGTTGCCTAAGGCTACAACAGGATTTAGATCAACTGGGAAAGTGGCAAGGGAATGGCAGAAGGATTAACTCAAGACAAGTGCGAAGTGGTGCATTTTAGGAAGTTAAACCAGGATAGGACATAAATAGGGAATGGCAGGGCCCTGGAGAGTGTTGTTGAGCAGAGACCCTGGGTTACAAGTACATTGCTCCCTGAAAGTGTCAACACAGGCAGACAAGGTGGCGAAGGCGGGGTATGACATGCTTGCCGTCACTGGCCAAGGCATCGAGTACAAGAGTTGGGACATCATGTTATTGTTGTACAAAACATTAGTTCAGCCACCCTTTGGAGTACTGTGTGCAGTTCTGGTCACCATATGACAGGAAAGATGCAATGAAGCTGGAGTGGGTGCAGAAACAATGATGCTGCCTGGATTGGAAGGTTTAAGATGTAAAGAGAGATTGTATAGGCTGAATCTGTTGCCCTGGATCAAAAGAGATTGAGAAGTGACATGATAGGAGGTATAGAAAATTATGATTTTCTAAAATAGAAAATAGATGGGGTAGATAGCTAGAATCTGTTTCCCACGGTAGGATTGTCTAGAGCCAGTTGGCATAGGTTTAAGGTGGGAGGGAGAAAGCTTAAAGGGGATCTGAGGAGTAAATTTTTCACAGAGTAGTTGGTATCTGAAATAAGCTGCTAGAGGAGGTAACAGCATTTAAAGAGGCATCTGGACAGATACTTGAATGAGCAGGGAAATGGAAGTAATGCAAGCAAGTGGGAGAGGTAGGCACGATGGTCAGCATAGACTCGGTAGGCCAAAGGACCTGTTTCTAAACTGTGCAAATCTATGACTTTAATTCAATATTTCCTTTTTAATAACTTGCAGAATTTATTAACCACATACACACATGCGTGCATGCACACACACACCTGCTTGCACTTCCGAAACAAAAAAATCAGAAAATGCCATAAATTCCTAGCAGATTACTGGAACTAAATACATAGTCACCATTTCAGGTTGTTGACCTTTCATCAGAATTAGTTCTAATGAAAGACCATCAACTTGAAACATTAGCTCTTTCTACAGATGCTGCCGGTCCTGCTGCATATTTCCAGCAATTTGTTTTACTTCATATTTCCAGAAACTGTAGTTTTTTGTCTTGATACTGCTTGCATTCCTACTAACTATAACTGAGAATCAAGAGCAGCCATGTCATAATGCTGTAGAGTGCACAAACTTGCTGAAAGATTGTTATCAATGAGGGGACAAATTGAAAAATGTTATTCATGTCACTTAATTTGTAATAAATTGTTAATCTAATGTTTATCTAACACAAACTTCTCTGCATGAGAATTTCATACTCAACAACTTGACAATGCACACATTGCTTGGAGCTCCTTCTTCAACATCAATTATAAGAGTTCATCAGATGAGAGTTGTGTTGCCCTACGATGTCTGTGTACTATTAACCTTGGAAAGGATCTATCTACTTCAGATCCAATTTCCTGAGCTTTCCCATATCCTTTATCAGTAAATCAAATACTAACTCCTTTAAATGTTGGGGCCAATGTTTACCTTACAATTACTCCTCTGTGTTCTGCTTAAATCGGCTTCAACCATCACTTTATGGCAATGCAGTCCATACTTAAATAATATTTTCAAAGGAGCATCCCTTCTAGCCTCCTGTCTTTCATTTAACATACCCTAAACCTGTCCTCCTTTGTTCTGCATCCTCTGGAAAGTGGAAAATATCTCACTATTTACTCTTAAAGCATCACCTAATTTTGAAAATTCTGTACTATACTCCTTTAGAGAAAACAAGACAAACTTTGTTGGAGTGGTATTATGGGCACTGTTTGTTGTGGGTAGGACCAATTGAGGCACCTCCTTGCATGACTGCCCTTGGATTCAGGGCAAAGGTGGGCATTCAATAGTCCTAGCATTGGATCATCATGGGTCTGCCTGACCTGACTGCCTGCCCCTCATTCTAGACTACATTTATGCTTGGGTGTCTCTGGAGAGGGAGCACTGGTGCATACAAGACCTTCCTCAACTGATGGGCACCTCAAGAGTCTGGAGTGCATTTGGATGCTGAAGACCACATTTAAATTTAAAGTTTTATTTTGTATTTTTTTGTGAAATAAGATTATTTCTCAGAAAGAGGGCTTTTTAAAGGCTTTCAACTGTATCAACCAAAAATAAAATCTCTCACAGAGAGTCAGTAATAGCACGAGTCAGATATAGATTCCTCAGAATTTTCCCCCCAAAAAAATGTTGCAATCTGCTCTCAAAAAGACAAAAGTTTTGAGCTTTACTTTAAAAATCATTGCCACCCCTTCAAAATAATGAATTCTGCACCATCAGAACATGTATATCTTAATATTTTCCAAGTGCAATTTCAAAAGAGATACATTTCCATGCAAAAACAAACACATTGCACTTATACACTCAAAAAACATGAAAGACATCTACTATTTTAGTAATTTTGCCATACAGACTGCAGGCACCTGGCTCTTTAAGTAACTTCAGGAACTAGATGTCAATATTCAACTCTAAAATCATCAAAGCAACCACAAGTGACCCAAGTCTCAGTGCTTCTCCCTGACTACCCGATTACTTTCCACTGAAACTGTCAACCACCTGCAGTTCTCCAGAAGTGCTGATTAGCAATCCTTTTGTCTCTGCACTTACAAGAACACCATTGTGCATGCTTACACAGTCCAGATGGCCACTATCTTCCTCCTGGGACACAAGGGCAGGAAGTGAGGAGGGTTCGTGGGGGGGAGTGGTATGTAGAGTACTAATGAGTCAAAGGAAAGTGCAAATCTATAAATCCTGGCAGTTAATCCCTTTGATAGGAATGATTAAAAGTAAAAAAAAGGCAAAGCACAGAAGCATGGAATGAGATAAAATAAGAATTTAAAAAGGGAGAAAAAAAGCAAGATACAATGATGGAGAACTTGTAACACAAGATGTTCTGCCTCCTCGTAATAAGGAAAGATGGGTGATTGATGGTGGCTGCCCTGTAAGTGGTAGCCAAGTAGAGCTGTTGGTGAAGAGGGACAAGATTGGGATACACAAGCGAAAAAAAATCACAGAGCTTTGTAATCCATGCAGTTAAGTCTCCGATTTCAGATATTTTTTGATAACAATTCAGTCTTGTTACACACGTGAATATCACACAATAGAACTTTTGGACCTCTTTCCCTCCTCAGAACACAGACCCGCACTTGGCAGTCTTGACAATCGAGGAAGTTGCAAAACCAACAATGTTTCATCTGCAAAGGGAGGCAACCAGTGATGTCAATAATCTTAACTCATCATCTTTTCAACTGTTTCCTCCTACTCTTCAAGAATGAAGCAAGAAGACCTCAATCAAATTCTTTCAAAACAAATGTCCAATTTACAGTATGTGGGTTGTTTCAACTTGTTTCTGTGTTTACTTTGTCACCACTTCAGTAGAGCAAGAGTACACCAATAGCAGCAGTGGTATTTCTATAACTGCGTGAAGATAGGCACAGTCATTTCAAACTGTTTGTAATATAAAACTACCAACCCTCTAGCTAAACTGAAGCTTCGGGTTCATTTCTTTTATAGGGAGTATTTTTCACCTCATGAAAAATTTTACAGGTTTGCAACTATGCTATTGCTGATCAAGCAGTCCATTAAGAAAATAAACACAGGAGGTGGTAATTCAGCCCCTTGTATCTAATTTGCCATTTTAAGGATCATGGTTGATCATTTACATCAGCATCATTTTCCTGCAATGACTGATCTCCACCCAAAAGGGCTGTGGGGGAATTCCAAAGATTCCCTATCCTCTGGATGAAAAAGTTTCTTCTCATCTCTGCTTTGACTGGTCAACTTCCTAATTTCAGACTGTGACCACTGGTTCTAGATGGGTCAGACATGGGAAACATTAACTCTGAAATGTACAAAATTCTTAAGAGGTTTGACTGGACAAAAGCAGAGTCTGAAATTAAGAAGTTGACCAGTCAAATCAGAGATGAGAAGAAACTTTTTCATCTAGAGAACAGGGAATCTTTGGAATTCTCCACTCAAAAGGGCTGTGGGGGATCAGTCACTGAGTATATCCAAGGCAATGATTGATAGATTTTTTTGATAAGAAGGGAATCAAGAGATATGTGGTTAGTGCAGGAAAATGATGCTGACATAAATGATCAACCATGATCCTTTAAATGGCAAATTTGGTTGACTCCTGGGAAGACCTGTTTGTTGGAGGTGATCTCATTAAAACGTACAAAATTCTTAAAAGGTTTGACTGAACAAATGCAATGAGATCACCTCTCTTTTCTCTGATCTCCAAAGAGTAACAGCCTAGTCTGCTTAACTTTTCTTCATACAACAAAGCAGTCTTCCCAGGAATCAACCTGGTGAAACCTCGCTGCTCTCTCTCTATCACAATATATAGGATGATCACACAAGTACACAGCATTCAAGGCATGGTCTCAACAGGGCTCAAAATAATTGGAGCAAGGTGTCTCTACTTGTGTACTCAAATCCTCTTGGAATAAAAGCCATCATACAATTTGCCTTTGCAATTGCTTACTATATTTGCATGTTAACTTTAAGTGATCCATAAAGAAGGATATCCAGTTCCCTCTGAACACAAACACCTTTCAATCTCTCAACATTTAACAGAAGTACATCATCCTTCTATCTTTTCACATCAAGGCGGATAGCTTCACACTTTTTCATATCATGTTCAATCTGCCACATCCTTACCATTTACTTAACCTGTACACATCCACTCCTCACACCTATCTTCAGCAATCTTGGATATAAGATAACTTTATTAGTCACATGTACATTGAAACACGCAGTGAAATACATCTTTTTGTGTAGAGTGTTCTGGCGGCAGTCCGCAAGTGTCGCCATGCTTCCGGCACCAACATAGCATGCCCACAACTTCCTAGCCCATACGCCTTTGGAATGTGGGAGGAAACCGGAGCACTCGGAGGAAACCCACGCAGACACAGGGTGAATGTGCAAGCTCCTTACAGACAGTGGCAGGAATTGAACCCGGGTCGCTGGCACTGTAAAGCGTTACGCTAACCACTACACAGCTGTGCCTGCCCTATATTACACTTGATCCCAATCTTTTAACCCATTGGTATGGATTATGAACAGCTGGGGTCTCACAGAACAGTACAACACAGGAACAGGCCCTTTGGTTTACCATGTCTGCGCTGACCATGCCAATCTAACTAATCCCTGCACAAGGTCCATATCCTTCTATTCCCTGCCCGTTCAAGTGCCTGTCCAAATGCCTCTTAAACATTATTGCTTCCATCACCTACCCTGGCAGCACGTTCCAGACACCTACCACTTTCTGTGTAAAAAAAAACTTATCATGTATATCTCCTTTAAAATTTCCCCCTCTCACCTTAAAACTTTGCTCTCTAGTATTTGACATTTCCACCCCAGGAAAAAACTGATTATCTACCCAATCTACTCCTCTCAATGTTATATACTTCTATCAGATCATTCCTCAACCCCAGATGCTCCAAAGAAAATAATCCAAGTTTGTCTGACCTCTTCTCACAGTTCATACTCCCCGATCCAGGCAACATTCTGGAGAACTCCTTCTGCCCCCTCTCCAAAGCCACCACATCCTTCCTGTAAAGATGTTGACCAGAACTGAACACAATACTCCAAATGTGGCCAAACCAAAGCTTTATACGGCTGCAACACAACCTTCCTACTTTTATACTCAATACACCAACCAATGCAGGCAAGTATGCCATATGCCTTCATATACCCTATCTACATATGTTACCACTTTCAGGGAATTAAATTGCTAAATTGGTTTATTATTGTCAGCTGTACCGAGGTACAGTGAAAAACTTGATTTGCATGCCATCCATACAGATCATTTCATCACATCAGTGCTTTGAGGTGATACAAAGGAAAAACAATAGCAGAATGCAGAATGAAGTGTTACAGCTACAGACAAAGTGCAGGCAAACAATAAGGTAGATTGTGAGGTCAAGATTCCATCTTATCGTACTAGGGGACTGTTCAATAGTTTTATAATGCCGGAATAGAAACTGTCCTTAGACACACCCTCTGACCCCTTTGCTCATCAGTGCTCCAAAGGGTCCTGCCATTTACTGTACACTTTCCTCTTACAATTGACCTCCCAAAGTGTGACACCTCACACTTCTCCAGATAAAACTCCATCTGCCATTTCTCTGCCCACATTTCCAACTGGTCTGTATCCTGCTGAATCCTTTGACAACTGTCCTCACTATTCACAGCTCCACCAATTCTCGTGTTGTGTGCAAACTTACTAATTAGCCCACCTACATTTTCATCCAAATTGTTTTTTCTATCACAAACAGAGGTCCCAGCACTGATCCTTGTGGAGCACCACTGGTCACAGACCTCCAGTCAAAAGATGTCCACCACCATCCTCTGTCTTCTATGACCAAGCCAATTTTGAACCCAGTCTACCAAGTCTCAATGGATCCCATGTGCCTTAATCTTCTGGATCAGCCTACCACGAGGGACATTGTTGAAAGCTTTACTGAAGTCCATGTATACAACATCCAGTGCCTTGCCCTCATCAATCATCTCCTCAAAAAGCTCAAGTTTGTAAGATATGACCTCCCTTGCACACAAAGCCATGCTGATTATTCCGAAGAAGTCTATGCTTTTCCAGATGCTAGGAGATCCTATCCCTAAGAATCTTCTCCAATAATTTCCCTACCACTGAGGTAAGACTCACCAGCCTATAATTTGCTGGTTTGTCTCTACTGTTCTTCTTAAAGGAACAACAATGGTGATTCTCCAATCCTCTGGGACCTCACCTGTGGGACTCTGTCAAGACCCTAGCAACCTTCTCTCTTGCCTCCCTCAATAACCTGTTATGGACCACATCAGGCCCTGGGGACATCCATCTTAATGTTCTTCAAGAGCCCCAGCAGTACCACCTCCTTGATATCAAAATACCCCTCCCTGATCTCGCTATTCTCCACGTCTTTTTCTTTGGTTAATACCAATGCAAAGTACTTGTTTAGCATCTTGCCCATTTCCTCTGGTTCTAGGCATAAATTCCCTCCTTTGTCCTGGACTAGTCATACCCTCTCCCTACTTACTCTCTTGTTTTTTTTTATGTGCATGTTTAATATGCCTTGGGTTTCCTCTTCAATCCTACTCACCAAGGACATTTTGTTGCCCTTTTTAGCCCTCCTGATTCCCTGTTTAAGTTCTTTCCTGCTGCTTTTATATTCCTCAAAGGCCCTGTTTGATTTTGGTTTCCTAAGCCTTACATATGCTTCCTTTTTCTTCTTGACCAAATTTGCAACATCTCTCATCATCCAAGGTTCCCAAACCTTACTATTCTTATCCTTCTTCCTCAAAAGAACACGTTGGTCCTGAATACTGACCGGCTGGCACTTAAACGATTCCCACATGTCAGATGTGGACTTACCCAATAACAGTCGCTCCCAATCTACACTCCCCAGTGCCTGTCTAATACTGCTGTAATTAGCCTTTCCCCAATTTAGCACTTTCCCCTGAGCTCCAGTCTTATCCTTAACTAGCTGAAAACTTAGGGAGTTGTGATTGGTGTTCCCAAAATGCTCTCCCACTGAAACTCCAATCACCTGTTCAGGCTCATTTCCCAATACAAGGCCTAGTAGGCCCCTTCCTTGGTTGATCTATCTACATACTGTGTCAAGAAACCCTTCTGGATGCACCTAACAAATTCTGCCACATCTAAGCCTCTGGCCCCATTCAATATTGGGGAAATTAAAGTTATCCACTACAACCACCCTGCTGCATTTACATCTATCCATAATCTGCCGACATATCTGTTCCTCTATCTCCCACTGGTGATGAAGCAATTGTGACAAAACAAACTATCCCCAACTAAAAGCAAACTGCTTTTCGTTTATTTTCTGTTGGAACAGTGTCACAGGCCGACAACAGATATCAGAATGGGTGTGGGACAGAGAACTTGAATGTTGGCACCTGGAGACTCGGGGTCATCCTTCAGCTGAACGGAGGCGTTCTGCAAAACAGTCATCCAATTTGTGTTTGGCTTCCCAATGCAGAGGAGACCCACATGGTGAGCTGCAGATGCAGCGGACTAAATTTGCAAGTGATATAAGTGAATTGCTGCCCTTATCTAAAAGGACAATTTTATCTCCCTGGATGGTGGGAAAGGAGGCAGCAAAAGGAAGATTAAATCCAAAAGCAAAATACTACAGATGCTGGAAATGTGAAACAAAAATAGGAAGTGCTAGAAATGCTTAGCAAGTGAAGCAGCATCTGTGGAGAAAGAAATACAGTTAATAGTTCAGAAAAAGGGGATTTCACGTGCACCTTAATACATCACACAGTGCTTTATGGCCAATTGAAGAGTTACAATCAAGTATAGTAGAAAATGTGTCAGCAAATTCTGCACAGCAAGATGGAAATACATTGCCATTTGCTTATTAAGAGACAGGTGCAGAATTAGGCCACTCGGACCATCAAGTCTGCTCTGCCATTCTATCATGGCTGATTTTTTTCCAACCCCTTTCTCGTCTTCTCCCCGTAACCCGTAATCCATTTACCAGTCAAGAACCTATCAATCTCTGCCTTAAGTGACTTGGCCTCCGCAGCCTCTGTGGCAACGAATTCCACAGGTTCACCACACTCTGGCTGAAGAAATTCCCCCTCCGCTCAGTTCTAAAAAGGACAAAGGATATCCCTTTTCTCGGAGGCTGTGCCCTAATATCCTAGACTCTCTTACTAATGGGAACATCCTCTCCGTGTCCACTTTATCCTGGCCTTTCAGTATCCAGTAGGTTTTAATGAGATTCCCTTCATCCTTCTGAACTCCATCGAGTACAGGCCCAGACGAAACAGTCAGATCAAACGATTTGAAGTGGTATAATGCTTTTCTCCTCCTTAAGTCAATAACCTCTGGTTCCTGAAGACTACTTTAGTGAAACAATTCCTTCTCACTTACCTATTCAACATTCCTCATACTTCAAGCCTTTCATTCCTGGCATCATTCTTGTGAACCTTTTCTGGACCTTCTCCAGTGCCAGTGCATCCTTCCTTAGATACGGGACCCAAAGTTGCTCGTAATATCCTAAATGCAGTCTGACCAATGCAATTATACTGACATTAGTCAAAGAACAAACATTGACCATATTATCCGGTTTATTTTATACGGATGTCAGGAAATCTCATTTACTCTTCCAGTAGTTTTAATGTCTCATCTGAAATACAAAACCTTTGACAGTATAACATCCCTTAGTGCTGCATTAGGAGTGTCAGCTTTGATCAAGGGCCCACGTCACTGTGGTAGAATATAAACCAATGAACTGTAGATCAGGGGCTAGAGCACTAAGCGAGCTGCTAAAGGTTTACAGGTAAAGTTGGAGAAATGGAACAAAGTGCAGTTCAATCTCATTAAGTATGAGTTGATATGTTTACACTTTTTAAAAAAATTACTCGAGTAAAAGTAAATTTGGTGCACTGGAATATTTGGAGGATCTCTTCAAGCTAATAAGCCATTAAAAAAAGATAATAAACATGAGGAAAAAAGTCACACGGTGAAGACGTAATGATGAACTCAATTAATGTACAGTATTGGGTTCACAGCACAGGAAACATATTAAGACTCGAGAGGGAGATGATACAGATGCCATAAGATGCTGCCTAGTATGAGTTCAAACCTCACATAAAACTCATGGTCTACTGAGCAGCAATGATCCCTGACTGCTTATATTTTTCATGAGACATGCTTTACCTACAGCAGGCAACTCAAGAACACAAGAAAACAAGAGCAGGGTAGGCTTAAGGGGCCTGGCAGTCTGGCAGCCTACTCGTGTCATTCAATATGATCATGGCTGATCTATGCTGGAGCCCCAGCTCCTCTTCTGTGTCAGTTCCCCATTGACCCTCAATCTTTCAAATATTTATCTCCACCTTAAATATATCTAAGATTGGGCCTCCACCACCCACTGTGGCAGAGTATTCCAGAGGTATCTACAGGCACTGGAAAAATACCATCACACCTGCCTCCGCAAAATCCTTCAAATTCACTGAAGGGATAGACAAACCAATGCCAGCATTCTCTCTGGGCCAATATTCCCTGCACAGAGACTCTAGTTACTCTCAGTCAGCTACACTGGGCAGGCAATGCCATTCACGTCCTTGACAATAGAATCCCAACACTCTATTCCAAACTCTGTCAGGAGAGGAGATTACCAGGTGGAGAGAGTACAAGGTTCAAGATGTGCTCAAAGTTTCCTCAAAGAAATGCAACATCCTTATCAACACCTGGGAATCTCTGGTCTATCACCACTCAAAGTGGAGAAGGAGCATTAGGGATGGCATTTAGAAACTCAAAGCCATGTATTGGGAGCACACAGAGGCCCTGTGTAAGCCACAAAGGAAGAGCACCACTTCACAAACTACCCACCCACCTGTCCCATCAGCCATCTCATGCCTCATCTGTGGAAGAGTCTGCAGTACCCAAAGTAGCCTTATTAACCACCTCAGGAATCATAAAACTGGAGTGGAAGTAGCCATTCTCGATCCCAAGGGGTTGCACAAGAAAAGGATGAATTGGTGGAAATAAAGACTTGTAAAACTGGTGGACCTTATTCACTGGAATACAAATAAGTGTGGAATGTAACAGTAGTGTTTACAATTATATAAGGATGGGATTATAGATCCAGGCTGTTTGCTGTCATTGATATGTCTAGAATCAGGGTGCAAAACGGTGCAAGAGATTTGGAACAGATTGCAAGAGAATTATCTCAAGAGACCATGGAATTTGATTGCAGCAGCCGCTGAGACAGAAACTCTGAGAAATTTCAAGAGTAGGTTAGATGGATAGATTAAAGGAAAGAATTTGAAAAACTCTAAGAAATGGGTGTATAAACATGATCAGAAGTGTTTGCTCATTAAACACTGAAACTGATGCCTTGACCTAAACGGCCATATCTGTGCTGCAAATTCTATTTAAAGCCTCAATTAACCTTCACACATCACAAAACCCAAGTCTTCAAATTACCCAAAATTTGCATACATTGCAAAGATAACCTTGTAAACTGAGATTATAGCATTTCCCTCCAGTGAGCTGCCTAGAACATATCTATTCTACATGAGTCAATAAAACCAGAAGCTCCTCCAACAATCTGGCTTGACAAAGTAATCCTATCCTGGTAGTATCGAGAGGTGCTATGGTTAAACTCCAAATTAGCAAGGGGGAGGGGGTGGAAATCAGAGCACCTTGTTAAGCAGGTTGGTAGGGATGGTTTTTAAGAGCCTGCAGTAGCCAGGACTGAGTTCCACTCTGGGAGGGAGGGAATGTGTGGGGTAGGGTTTGTTCAGATAGTGGTTAGCAGCCAGACTTCCAGATTGCTGATACATGTCCAGCAGCATTAACTGAATCCACTAACTGAAGCATTCCAGGACAGACAAATAGATTCATAGAGCACAGATACAGGCCCTTCAGCCCAACGAGTCCATGCAAACCACAGTATCCACCCAGCTAGTCCCAATTTCCGGCATTCGTCCCATATCCCTGGAGCATCTGGACAGTAAAGACACATCTGTTAGACTATTGTTTATTGACTACGGCTCAGCCTTCAATACAATGATCCCAAGCAAGCTTGTCACCAGACTCCGAGACCTAGGACTCAACACCTCCCTCTGTGACTGGATCCTTGACTTTCTAACCAACAGACTGCAATAAGTGAGGATAGGTAGCAATACCTCCGGCATGATTATTCTCAACACTGGTGCCCCATAAGGCTGTACCCTCAGCCCTCTACTCTACTCCCTATACACTCATGACTGTGTGGCCAGATTCTGCTCTAACTCCATCTACAAATTTGCAGATGATACCACTGTTGTAGGCCATATCTCAAACAGCGATGAGTCGGAGTATAGGAAGGAGATAGAGAGTTTAGTGGCATGGTGTCATGACAACAACCTTTCCCTCAATGTCAACAAAACAAAAGAGCTGGTCATTGACTTCAGGAAAGGGGGCGGTGTACATGTACCTGTCTACATCAATGGTGCTGAGGTCAAGAGGGTTGA
This sequence comes from Pristis pectinata, assembly GCF_009764475.1. NCBI lineage: Eukaryota > Metazoa > Chordata > Chondrichthyes > Rhinopristiformes > Pristidae > Pristis > Pristis pectinata. Next base: position 88,303,662 of record NC_067414.1, read on the forward strand.
CAGCTTCAAGTTCCTAGGAGTGAACATCACCAACAGCCTGTCCTGGCCAAATCACGTAGATGCCACGGCCAAGAAAGCTCACCAGCGCCTCTACTTCCTCAGGAGGCTAAAGAAATTTGGTTTGTCCCCTTTGACTCTCACCAACTTTTACCGATGCACCATAGAAAGCATCCTATCTGGATGTATCATGGCTTGGTATGGCAACTGCTCTGCCCAGGACCGCAAGAAACTGCAGAGAGTTGTGGACGCAGCCCAGCGTATCACAGACACCAGCCTCCCCTCCTTGGATTCTGTCTTTAACTCTTGTTGTCCTGGTGAAGCAGCCAGCATAATCAAAGACCCCACCCACCCGGGACATTCTCTCTTCTCTCCTTGTCCATCGGGTAGAAGATACAGGAGCCTGAGGGCAAGTACCACCAGGCTTAAGGACAGCTTCTACTCCACTGTGATAAGACTATTGAACGGTTCCCTTATACAATGAGATGACTATGACCTCACGATCTACCTTGTTGTGACCTTGCACCTTATTGCACTGCACTTTCTCTGTAGCTGTGACACTTTACTCTGTACTGTTATTGTTTTCACCTGTACTACATCAATGCACTCTGTACTAACTCAATGTAACTGCACTGTGTAATGAATTGATCTGTACAATCAGTTTGTAAGACAAGCTTTTCACTGTACCTCGGTACAAGTGATAATAATAAACCAATACCAATACCAAGTTCGCCCCTCCATGTACCCATCCAAGTGCTTCTCAAATGATTCTATTGTACCCGCCTTAACCACTTCCTCTGGCAGCTCATTCCATATACTCACCACCCTCTGAGTGAAAAAGTTGTCCCTGAGGTTCCTTTTAAATCCTTCCCCTCTCACTCTAAATCTATGCCCCCCTAGCTTTGGACTCCCTTACCCCGGGGAAGAGACTGTTACCATCCACCTTATCTACGCCTCTCATAATTTTAAACACTTCTATAAGGTTGCCTCTCATTCTCCTACATTCCAAGGAATAAAAACTGAGCTTGGCCAACTGCTCCCTACAAGTCAGGCCTTCTAGTCCTGGCAACATCCTTGTAAATCTCCTCTGCATCCTTTCCAGTTTAGCTATGTCTTTTCTATAATAGGACGAGCAAGATTGTACGCAGTACTCCAAGTGTGACCTCACCAACAACTTATACAGTTGCAACATAAAAGTCCCAACTTCTATACTCAAAGCCCTGACTGAAGGCCAGCGTACTCAATGCCTTTTTCACCACCCTGTTTACCCGTGATGCTGTTTTCAATGAGCTATGCACTTGTACTCCTAGTGCCTTACCATCAATAGTACAAATCCTACACTGGTTTCACTTTTCAAAATGCATCACCTCACACTTATCTGTATTGAAATCCATTTACCACTCCTCGGCCCACTGCCCTAACTGATCAAGATCCCCCTGCAATCTACGATAACCTTTATCCACTATCAACAACACCTCCTAATTTCATGTCATCTGCAAATTTACCGCTCAAGCCTTGTGCAAATCAAGTTGTGCACCAAGCTATCTACTGCTTAACATGAAAAGTGGTCATTTCAAAGCCAAAGCCATGCAATCACCATCCAGGGGACAGTGAACATTGGAGGAAAGTTAAAATTGTGAAGCAGGAGTGGAAATACACTTGCACAGACCATTGTTATTGTGGTTATCAATGTTATTAAAACATCAACACTGATGATACACTTCAAAATCAAGTTTTGCTTCCAATAATAATCACTTTGACCTTTCTCTCCCTGCTGTGGTATCAAAATTACAGCAGATATGTGCATTAGTGCAAGCATGTTGTAAAATACTATCATAATTTAACAGAAAACAATACCGAACAAAAATCAACACCAAAAAGACATCAGATTTTAAAACTCCACCACAAAATATGAGAAATGATTAATGTGCTCAAATGGCACGTTATTTACTTTTTATCGTGTTACTGTTGTCAGTTCATTACTCTCTCACCCAAGATGAATGTGGATCTGAACCAAACTCCAGGATTTGGCCATGTGGTCTCAACTGTTACTCCAATGTAGGTCCAAGGAACCATCATTATGTCTGAAGTAAGACGTAAACCAAGGTCCTGCCTCTCCTAGTTGTTCGAGTAGACTTTTAAAAATAATGCTTAAAAGAGAAAATTCCCCAACATTCCTCCCTCAATCAACAACACAAAAAAAGTAATTCCTGTTGCAAAACATGTGATATGCAGCATACAAACATACCATATGACCTTTCAGAAGATTTCATTTCAACCACTGCCTCTTGAAGTTATGTCCCTAGGGAAAGAATAAGTCATGGGATATCCACTGGGCCTTATAATAAGCCTGTTATTCAATATGATTTTGGTTAATTATGCATCTCATCCACTATTCTTCCCAAATCTTCTGATTCCCAGAAGTCCAAAGTCCATCAATTTTACCCGTAAGTACCTAAACCCCGAGGTAAAGAATGCCAAAGATCTGTAGCTCTCTAGGTGAAATTTTGTCTTCATCCTGACATCACCACCAAACAAGTTTCTGATTTAAGATCCTACTGTCTGCCATTAGCTTCTACCTGACAGTCTATCAGCAGGCCTTATGTCGCCATTCCTTCATCGTTGCTGGATCAAAATCCTGCAACTCCCTCTCCAACAGCAATATGGGTATACCCACACCTCAAGGACTGCAGTGGTTCAAGGAGGCAGCTCATGAACTCCTTCTCATAGGCAACTAAGGATGGGCAATTAAATGCTGGCTCAGCCTGCAAAATCCACATCCCTTGAGTGAATTAAAAAAAGCCTCCAGAAAGGGCAAGGCTTATGTGTGGCCAACCTTCACAACAACCCAGACTGTAGCTGTGGCAAAGCACAAGCTATATTGATGGCTGCCTGCTGATTAAGTTCAGCAATGGTCCACAATAATTGCATACACCGCAAAGATGCAATGGCTACCAAGGACACCATTTCATGGCTGGATAATTACACACACATTGACTCAGTGAACCCTCAGCTCATTCCTAAATGGCTGAACCTTACCCTCAGACTGTACCCCTAGTTCAAGACTCTCCATCCCATGAAAACAATCTCTTGGCATCAACCCTGCTAATCTCTCTCAAAGTCTTATACTTCTCAATGAGATCTCCTCTGATTGTTCCAATCAATATGGGTCAATCTTATTCACTCGCTCCTCACAAGACAACCTCTTCCTTCAATTTTATCTGGTCCTGAAACAGAAATCAATAGAGGTTTTTGGTAATATCATATCTTGACCCCTAGACATCTCCATAGCAATAAAAATACATTATTTTTGTTGCTTTACTGCTAGCAACTTTTAATCAGAACCATATAATGGAGGAATTAACATTTTAGAAAACCTGTAACACTTAAGATGAGAAGTACTGATTGATGGGATCAAATTAGTGACCAGTTATGTCCAGGGCATGGAAGAACTCATTGCCCTCCTACAGGGTCAGGTTGATTATTTGCAAGGGATTTAATTGGGGTGCGAGGGCAGGCTCAGAGGTCTCCAGGAAGTAGATTTCTTCACATCAGAGGGCTCCAGATGCCAGGGTACTCAGTCTATTCAAGACTAAGATCAACTGATTTTTGGACACCAAGTTAATCAGAGCTCATGAGGATTGATCTGCAGTGAAGGAGGAGATGAAAGAAATTGGCATTAGTTTAAAAAAATTGGAAAGATTAATGGGACTGAAATGGTGCGGAATTCCCAAGACCTGATGACTTGCCCCCAGTTTTGAGGGTAGTGGATAATCTGGTTGTCATCTAGAATCTATGGAATTTTGGCAGATCAAGTCCCACAGGTGGGGAGGTAGTAAATGCAACCCCACTTCTTAAAAAAGGAGTAAGTGAACAAACAGGGCTCTGTCGACCAGTAGCAGGGCACTTTGAAAATAATAATAGGATTGGGCAGCATCCACTTAGTTTAATGAAAGGGAAATCATGTTTCAATCTTTTAGAATCTTTTGAGGTTATATCTAGCAGAATAGATACAAGGGCAAACTGGTTGATAGGGTCTACTTGGACTTCGAGGAGGCCTTTAAGGTGTCACACAATATTAGAAGATTTATTTAATGGACAGAAAACGGAGTAGTTAATCTTTGGGACTCTGTGTTCTGGAAGCTAAATCACCAAGAAGGTTCAAGACAGACCAGTAGGTTTTAAGACATTAACAAATCAAAAGGATAGGAGGTTTGTGCAGAGAAGTGAGACAGAGTTAAAGCTCAACTATCTTTTTGAATGGCGAGAGGCTGAATGATCCAATCCCATTTCTGTTTCTTCAGTTCTCTCACTTATATTCCTCCCTCCAATGGATAAAAATGATATGCTCGAGTTAGACTGCAGGAAGTGAGAAAGGAAGTGATCTGCAGTCTTTCTCTTTCAGCACGAGCAAAGCAGAGATTACATTAAGGACAACAGAATCTAAATTAAATCTCATGGGATCCAAACAAAAACTTTTAAAGCAACCAGCTGACTGAATGGACTCCTAATTATCGCAAATTAGTTCCTCTCGCTGATGGTCAGCTTGAAAGTAACACCCACCAGGGAGCACTCAGCCAAACAGAGGCCTTTCTTTAGTTATATATTCAACTCTTTTTTTTTGTAAGTGAATCAGCATTTTAAGTGAGTTGCCAACCTGCAGCTGAAGACATCTACAGGGTGGCACAGTGGCCGAATAGCAGAGCTGCTGTCTCACAGCTCCAGCAATGTGGGTTCAATCCTGACTCAAGTCCTGTCTGGGTGGAATTTGTACATTCTCCCTGTGACAGCGTGGGTTTCTCCTGGGTGCTCCGATTTCCTGCCACATTCCAAAGGTGTGTGTCTTTGGTAGGGTAATTGGTCACTGTAAAGTTCCCCTGGTGTGCAAGTGAGTGGTAGAACCTGGGAGAGTTGACGGGACTGTGGGGATAAAATAATGGGATCAGTATAGATGGATGCCTGATGGTCAGCACATTTCAATGTGGTGAGGGGGCAGTTTCCACATCGCAAGCTCTCCATGAGTCTATGACATGAAGAAATAAGGACAGCATCCCGGGACATTGCGATGGCAAACTATAAGCAACAGTATGAAGGGCTGTGTGACATTACCGAGAAAACATTGTGGTAGTGGTAAGCCAAAACGTACAATCAGGTTTGGTTAATACGTTGTTGCACTGAGTTCTTGGGCGGTCCCTGAGAGACAACAAAGAAACAAGCCTGGACATGCCCAGCTTGCGAGTGATGTGCATTACTCTAAATAAAAGTTGCTTTCTCTTTAATGGCAAACCTCTACACTGCTTAAAAGTTACTCAAAATTATCAAGAACCTACAGAACAAAAACACAAGAAAATAGGATTTGGAGTGGGCTTCCCAGCCCTTTGATCCTGCTTTGCCATTCAATAGCTAATCTTTTACCTTGGTACCATTTTCCGGCACTACCCCCATATCCTTTGTCTTCAGCAACATCTAGAAATCTATTGAATGGACACAATGACTGAGCAACTCTGGGGCAGCGAATTTCAAACATGCACCAGAAACCTCTTCCCATTCCTCTAACCTCTGGAGAATACAGTCTATGTAATCTGTTCCCCATACAGTAAACCCACCATCTCTGGAACCAATCTAGTGAAAATGCCAGAAACACTTGGCAGGTCAGCAGCGTCTATGGAAAATGAAAACATGGTAATTTTTTAGGCCAGAATTGTAGGCCTTTGTCAGAATTGGAAAAGAGGCCAGTGTAGATCAGCCCTGATCATATGGAATGGCAGGGCAGTTATGAGTGGCCAGGTGGCACTACCCCTGCTCCTATTTCCTTGTGACATAAGGTGACAACTATTTGCCATCTTAATCATTAGTTACACTTGCATGTTGGCCTTCAGTGACTTGTATAATTACACCAAGGTTGCTGTGAGAATCAACAATCCTTCACCATTTAACAAATACTCTGATGCTCTGTTACATACACCAAAGTGGATAACTTCACGTTTTATTCCATCTGCCATACTTCCACCCACTCGTTTTGTCCATATCAGCCTTAAAGCCTTGCTACAGCCTTCTATGTAGTCAAATCCCATCCAGTTTAGAACTTGGAAATGTGGCAATTGGTCCCCTCGGCCAAACTGTAGATATAGATCATGAAGAGTTGGGACCCAAGCATTAATCCCTGCAGAATCTCACTAATGACACCTTGCCAACCCAAGGACGATCCATTTATTCCCTCTTTTTGCTTTCTGTCTGATCAATAATTCTCCATCCATGTCATATATTACCCCAAGTTCCAGGTGTTCAGACCATGTTGCTCAACTCTTGTGGGGACTTTATCGAAATCTTTCAAAAACATCCAAATACACCACATTCACTTGTTCCCCCTTACCTATTTTACTAGTCACATCCTCGGAGCTCCATAAATTCACTCTCTGATAAATTCAGGTTGCCTCCACTCACTCCTATCATTCTTTAAGGTGTTCTGTTATTATACCCTTCAAACTGGTAAATTAGTTTATTATTGTCACATGTAATAAGGTTGAGTGAAAAACTTATCTTACATACCATCCATACAGCAGTGCATTGAGGTTGTACAAGGTAAAACAATAACAGAATGCAGAATATAGTGTTACAGTTACAGAGAAAGTGCAGTGCAGGCAGTCAGTGAGGGGCAAGGGCCACAATGAGGTAGATTGTGAAGTCAAGAGTCCATCTTCTTCCCCACTACTGACATCACACTAACAGGTCAGTAGCTTACCACTTTCTTTCATCCTCCCTTATGAAATAGTGGGTTGACATTTGCTGCCCTTCAACCCCTGGAATTATTTCAGAATCTATAGGACTTTGGAAAGTGATAACCAGAGTGTCCACCATCTCTAAACCCACTTGCTTCAAAATTCCAGGATGCAAACCTTGGGTTCCTGGGATTTATCAGCTTTCAAGTATCTGTCAAAAAATAGTACTAAAGTTGCTTCAGTTTCTTATTCACATTAGATCTTTAATTCTCTAATATATATGGCAGGTTTTATGTGCATTCTTCTATGAATACAATCAAGCACTGCACTGGCACTTCTTATGCCACACCCAATATTACAACTGCTAATGATGGTCTATAAATAACTCCTACCAATCTTTTCACTCTTTGCTATTTCTTAGCTCAACCTAAAATGATTTAGGTACACCAGCTATCAAGCCAAAAATCATTGCTCATCACTGCACTGACCTCCTCCCTCGTTACTAGTGCTACGCCACCTCCTTTTCCTCGTTATCTCTCCGTCCCAAATGCGAGTATTTAACTCTCAGCTTTAGTCACCCTGCAACCATGTTTCCATACCGATAATGGGATCATAACCATTGATCTCCATTTGTGCCATTAATTTATTCACCTCGTTGTGAATGCTGTAGGAATTCAGATACAGAGTCTTAATCTGATCACTAATATTTTTCTGAACATTAACCCCTTTGCTGCTTGACTTTTTATTTTTACCATTTATTTATTTTGCTTACTTCTTTTCTAACTTCCTATTCCTACTTTGCCTCTCTTCTTCCTGAATTCCCTTTGAGATTCCCATTGTGACAGGTATCCTTGCAGGGTTGTGGGGGGCGGGGGGGGGGCAGGTGTGGGAGGGAGTTGCTAATGCAACTGGGGAAGGTTTAAACTACCTTAAACTAAGTGAGTTTAAACCTTCCCCAATAGCACTAGCAAATGCCCCTGCAATGATACCTGTCCCGGCAACTCAAGGTCAGGATGATGGCTCAGGGAAGTGTTCCATCAGCACCAGAGGCTCTTGAAATACACAATGGAAATGCAGAGAAGTGGAGGGTATTTGAGTCAACAAAACAAAACTGCTCTCTGTGGCAATGCAGCTGGAGCAGAAGGTTCAGACAATGGTTAGAGTCTGGTATATGCTGCTTGTAGAAGTGGTGGAGGCAGATGCTCTCACAACATTTAAGAAGCATTGAGATAAGTATCTGAATTGCCAATGCATAGTAAGGTATGGACCTAATGCAGATAAATGGGATTAGTGTAGATAGGTACAACAGGCAGCATGGATATGGGCTGAAGGGCCTGTTTCTATGGAGGGAAATGGACAGTTGACATTTTGGGACTGGGCCAAAGAGGGGGATCAATGTGAGATGATTCCTGAGTTGAAAAAACTCCTACAGTAATGCCAACTGCACAAGACATTGCCCTTGAGAGATATAATTTTAACAGGAGCTAACATGACCAGACTTGTTCTGTTGCTGTCTCACAGAGTCACACCCAGGAACTCTGCAACAATGCAAGTACCAAATCTGATCATGTAACCTCACTACCTTCCACCACAGTATTTGCTCAGTAAAGTCACATCTCATTATAACCATGACACCCGAAAACCGTTTACTTTAGCTTAATGCATGGCACAAAATGTTCTTGATGCAGCAGTCACCCAATGCAGAAACCTAATACAGAGTGGGTGATCACTTTGCGCAACACTTCTATTCAATGCGTAAACCTAACCCTCAGTTCCTATTCTCCACTTTAATCCTCCATCCCACTCCTACTCTGACCTTTTTTTAAGCCTCTGACACCACTTCAATGACAGCCAAATAAAAATCAAGGAACAGCATCTAACTGGGGACGGGGTGGTGCTGCATCACGGCTCCACAGACCCAGGTTCAATCCTGACCTCGGGTGCCTTCTCTGTGGAGTTTGCGCTTTCTTACAGTGACTGTGGGATTCTCCAGTTTCTTTCCCCATCCCAAGCATTTGCCGTTAGTTAATGAGCAACTTTAAATTACCCTGTGGTGCAAATCAATCGCAAAAAGAATAAAGGAGAATTGATAGACATGTGTGAGAGAATGTTACAGGGTTACAGAGAAATCAGAAGAGAGGGAATGGAACTAACAGGACAAATGGTTTCCTCCCATCTAATTTTTAATTATAATGAGATTTTCCAATGAGGAACATTACAGCCCTTAGGACTCTACGGTGAATTCAACAATTTCAGACTTTTTAATTTGTATGAAAACCAACCAGTTCCAATGATAGTTTTTTTCTCTCTCCACAAATACTGCCTGACTTGTTGGGTATTTTGAGCATGTTCTTATATTTCAGATTTCTAACTGCTGCAGCGTTTTGTTTCCCCACTTTCCCCATTCATCCATTTAAACTCCTCCAGAAAGATCAGATGCAATCAACAAGCTTTCATCGCTTTCTCTCAGTCAGCACCAACACCATTTGTGACATTCAGTTCCTCTCTTGGCTTCCTCCCTGTCACAGACATTCCAGTCGTTCTCTCCACCACTCCCCCTTCCCTGCAATTTAAAAAAATATATTTTTGAACCTTTCCCCTTTCTCCTGAAAATTCACTAACCTAAAACATTGACCCTGTTTCTCTCTCCACAGATGCCATCTGACCTGCTGAGTATTTCCAATATTTTCTGTTTCTATTTCAGCTATCCAAATTACACAATTACTTTGCTTTTCTGTGGAAAAAGCAAGTTATTTTCTGGATTCATCCAACTGGATTGTATACCTTTGTTTAGGAATCGGCAGATAGTTGTAAGTGCAGGGCTGTATAGAGCGGGAACATTTACTCAACTTGACCTGAGCAAATGTCAAACATTGGTGGGAACAAAGATCACAATAAGAATCAGACTTCCATCATTTAACACAGCAGTTCATCACCACCTCTAGTGAAGGTGGTGGTGAATTACTGCGTTGAACCATAGAAGTTTCAAGGTGAAAGCTGACAACCAAGTGACTTAGAAACCACACTAGATCCATATTTACTCAACTAATACAAACAAAACCACAATTTGCATTAAAGAATATCTAGCTCTATTATGTTTTTAACAGAAGTCTTTGTTACTAACAAAATTGCACAGAAGATGTTTCTCCATTATAATACTGAATAACTGGAGTATGATAGGATGTTAACACTAAATAACAGCATGGAGCTTCAACCAGCTTATTTTTGGACGTGCTGCTTGTAACAGTAAGACATTTCATTGCAAAATATTTTGTTAATATGCAAAACAACCAAACCACCCATGCCACAGCTTATATAAATGGAGTTTGATTTATGCTTTGATGCTATGTCCTTTAAAAAATTATTGACAGTTTTTTTTAAATTTATTTGTGGTATGTAGGCATTGCTCAGCTCTGCATTTACTGCTATCCCTAACTGCCTTTAAACTCTGTAGATTGTTTCAGACACAAGTTCAGAGTCAACCTGGTAAAGATGGCTGGTATCCTTTTCTAAAGCTTTGTAATGACAATCTTTTACTGTTACCAACTCCAGCTACATGCAGCTACTGGTAGAATCCGAGGATGTTTGTAGCTTCTTCTAAGTTCCAAGCTCATGACTGGGTTTCCTTGTTTAATGCATTAAAAACAGGTTGCTAGAAGGAGAAAGTAGTATCACTCATGGCTGTGTCTTGCAACAGGCAGAGAAGTGTTCAAGCACCATCTCTGCTACATTGCACTCATAGTGGATGTGCCGTCCATTATGTCCCCTGAGTCTATATGGGTAGAACTCAAAAATAAGAAAAGGTGCAATCACTCTTATGGGATTATTACTATAGACACCCCCCCAACCCCCACCAATAGCCACTGGGACATTGAGGTACAGATATGGTATAAAAAAGTGTAAAAACAATAGGGTTGTTGCAGTGCGTGACTTCAATTTCTCTAATACAGACTGGGACCTCCTTAGTGCAAGAGGTTTAGACAGGGTAGAATTTGTTAGGTGCATCCAGGAGGGTTTCTTAAATCAGTATGTAGATAGTCCAACCAGAGGAGGGGCCATACTGGACCTGGTGTTGGGAAATGAGCCTGGGGCCTTGACCAAGATCTTTGTGTCCTCTCTGGCCACAGGCGAGGTCCTGGAGAACTGGCGAGTAGCTAGTGTTCTTCCATTATTCTATAAGGGAAATAGGGATAATTCTGGAAACTATAGACTGGCGAATCTCACGTCATTGGTAGGGAAACTATTGGAGAGGATTCGTTGCGATAGGATTGATAAGCATTTGGAAAACCATTGCCGAATTAGGGATAGTCAGCATGGCTTTGTGTGGGGCAAGTCCTGTCTTACTAACTTGATTGAGTTTCGAGGTGTCTAAGGTGATTGATAGACCTGTGGATGTCATATACACGGATTTTAGTAAGACATTTGACAAGGTCCCTCATCCAGGCTCATCCAGAAGATCAAGATGACTTAGCCGTTTGGGGTAAGAATTGGCAAGTCCATAGAAAAGGGTAGTGGTCGATGGGACTTATTCTGGCTGGAGGTCTGTGACTAGTGGTGTTCCGCAGGGATCCGTACTGGGACCTCTGCTGTTTGTGATATATAGGAATGACCTGGATGAAAAAGTAGTTGGGTGGGTAAGAACATTTGCAGACAATACAAAGATTGGTGGTGTTGTGGACAGTGTAGAAGATTGCCAAAAGATACTGCGGGATATAGATCAGTGTAGATATGGGCGGAGAAATGGCAGATGCAGTTCAACCCAGCCAAATGTGAGGTGCTGCACTTTGGGAGATCAAATGTAAAGAGACAGTACACAATTAATGGCAAGACCCCTAACAGTGTTGATGTACAGAGGGACCTTAGGGGTCTAAGTCCATAGCTCCCTGAAAGTGGCTGCACAGGTTGAAAAGGGGGTAAAGAATGTGTAAGGCATACTTGCCTTTATTAGTCAAGGCATTGAGTTCAAGAGTCAGGAAGTTGACTCTTGAGTTCAAGTTGCAGCTTTATAGAACTCTAGTTAGGCCGCATCTGGAGTACTGCATTGAATTCTGGTCACCCCATTATAAGGAGGATGTGGAGGCTTTGGAGAGCATGCAGAAGAGGTTTACCGGGATGCTGCCTGGACTAGACAGCATGTGCTAATGTGCTATAAGGAGAGGTTGGACAAACCAGGGTTGTTTTCTCTGGCATGGCAGAGGCCGGGGTGGGGAGGGTTGGGGGGGGGAGGAAGATCTGATAGAGGTTTAAGATTATGAGAGGCATAGATAGAGTAGACAGCTAGTGTATTTTTCCCAGGGTCGAAATGTCTTTTATTAGAATGCATGCATTTGGTGAGAGGAAACAAGTTCAAAGGAGATATGCTGGACAAGTTTTTTTTAAAACCACAGAGTGGTGGGTGCCTGAAATGCGCTGCCAGGAGTGGTGGTGGGGGAAAATACAATAGAGGCATTTAAGAGGCTCTTAGATAGGCGCATGAATGTGGGGAAATGGAGGGATGTGGACATTGTGTAGGCAGAAGGGATTAGTTTAGTTAGGCATTTAATTACTAGTTTAATTAGTTCAGCATAACACCAAATAGCCTGTTCCTGTGCTGTACTGTTCTATGTTTATACACAAGATTTTTGTGGGGCAAAGAACCTGATGGAGGGTCACCAACCTATAAAATTAACCATACCCTCCTTTCCTCTCAGATGCTGCCTGAGCTGCTGAGCATTTTCAAGTGCTGGAAATACTCAGCAGGTCAAGCAGCATCTGTGGAAAGGAAGACAGACTTAATCTTTCAGGTCAGAGAACCTTCGTTAAACATTCTGTTAACTCTGCAGTAGGCCACATGTTCTGAAACAAGTGAAATATTCTTGTACTTAATTTCCCATTTCATAGGAGGAGGCCATTTGGCCTATCAAGTCTATGCTGGCTCTCAGAGCATTCCCATCAATACCAATCACCCACTTATTTCCTTACAACCTGCTCACAACACCCCAATTCCAGTGGCCACAGAGCCTACCAGAACATCTTTGGAACGTAGGAGGTAATTGGAGGAGCCAGAGGAAAACCAGGGAGAATGTGTAAACTCCATACAGACAGCAGCCAAGGTCACAATCGAACCTGGGGTCACTGGAAGTGCCCTGTTGTGCCAGTGTACTGCCCAAATGGCTGACAGATCCCAGCCAGATCAGTTGGATTTTACCCAGGTGGAAGCTCAGGATGCCCAAGCTGAAGCTGTCCACTCACGCGCCTCTCTAGATACAAGGCAGTGCCAGTCAGCTCCTTAAGGAGTGCAGAATTCCTAACGTCCCCCAGCACTTAGCCTGGGAAGTCTGCCTAACAAGCCTATGCCAGGGTAGCTTGATGCAATTCCAATGGTGATTGTGACTTCAAAAGGAAGAAATCACTGCAGTGAGAATGGCAGGTGCATTAACTCCCTTTTATGGAGTCTTGCAGCACAGAAAAAGGACCTTCAGCCTACCCTGGCTGCACAAATCATTAAGTACCCTTTGATAATAATCCCATTTACCAGCATTTGGTCCATAGCTCACGCCACTTAATGTTAGAGTCCGAGTCGGAGAGACCCACCAAGTCCATGCCAACCACCAATTTGCACTATAGTAATGGAGACATAAGAGACTGCAGATGTGGAAGCTAGAGCAACAAACAATCTGCTGGAGGAATTCAGAGGCTCAAGCAGCATCTGTGGAGGCAAAGGGATGGTTGACGATTCTAGTCAAGACCCTGCATCGGGACTGACAGTGTAGAGGAAAGATAGCCAGTATAAAGAGGTGAGAGGGAGAAACTGGCAGACGACAGGTGGAACCAGGTGAGGTGGGGTAATGATGGCCTCATGGAGCCAGGTGGGGAAGGGGGTATGAAAGGTAGGCCAAGGGAGAAGAAACCCAGGTTTGTGATGTGGGTGTTGGGCAGATGGTAACAAACCTAGGTAACAGAAGGGGGAGGGAAGGTAATGGAAAAGGTTAACAAAGGGAGAGAGACCTTGGGTGGGCTGGTGGGAGTGGGAAAGGAACACAGGGGGAGTGGGTTACCCGAAATTGAAAAATTCAATGTTAATACCATTGGGCTGTAGGCTACCCAAGTGGAATACGAGCTGCTGTTCTTCTAGTTTGCATTTGGTCTCACCGAGGCAGAGGAGAAGGCCAAGGACAGTCAGGTCAGTGTGGGAATGGGAAGAGGAATTGAAATGGCAAGTAACCAGAAGCTCAGGATGGTTGCTGTGGACAAAGCATACATGGTCCGCAAAACTGTTGCCTAGTCTATGCTCCATCTCGCCAATGTAGACGAGGCCACAGCAAGTTCAACAGACGAAGTTAGAAGAGGTGCACGTGAATCTCTGTCTCACCTGGAAGGGCTGTTGAGCTCCCTGAATAGTGAGGGAGGAGGTGTAGGGACGAGTTGCACCTCCTACGTTCGCAGGGGAAAGTGCTAAGGGACAGAGAAGGGTGGGTGGGGAGGGATGAGCCAACTATGGAGCATTGGAGAGACATACACAACAAAACCTAAACAACACAGATCAACAATGCCTACATCCAAAAGTGAATAAAATAAAACCCTGAACACTAAATCTAGAAGCAATCTCACTGCATATACTATGGTAATCATTCTGAATTTTACACATTTCAATGAGATTGTCTCTCATTCTTAACTTCATATTAACCAGTTCTATTCAATCTTGCTTTAAAGGACTATCCAGTCACCCAGGTATCAACTCTAGTGGGAGTACTGATGAGTACAAGATGTTTAATACCAGCTACTCTTTGGCAGAAAACAGAATGCCAGAAGAACTCAGAGGGTCAAGTATCATCTGTGGCAGTATTTTTACATGCCCAAGTCTTCTTTTAAAAAAGTTGGCTACCTATAAGACAAAATGTTGAGCAAAAAACAAAATGCAAGAGGAACTCAGCGGGCCAGGCAGCATCTGTGGAAGGAACTGAACAGTTGATGCATTGGGTCAAGACCCTTCATCAGGACTGAAAGATGAAGCAGTGAGAGAGGATCTCCCAGAACTCCTGTCAAAGAGAGGAGAAAAACTTCTTCATCCAGGGATTACCCCCTCCAGCAGAAATGTTTCCTGTCAAATCTCACCATTGTAATCAAACACTGCCACCAAGTGTTGGACAGTGATATCACAACACCAGCCAAGTCAGGTTGGAGTTGCACAGAGAAGAATTGGGTCATGTTGTGCAGGACTTGGCCTGCCACCTGGAATCTCCTCCCCAACCCCCACCCCTGGTAGCCCCTGCCTGCGTGTGGGAGGGCCAATGTCACTGACCCTCCATACCCTTTATTCAGGTGGAGGCAACTCGTGGCAACTGGGTGGCAACTCATCCTCAGGTTCTGCAGAGCAGAAACCACCCCAACCTGAAGGTAAGTTGGAGGCGGAACTTTGCCTTCTGTCAAAGCTGTGTGAACTTAACATATAAAGTTCTTACAGTCTTGACGGGAAAGATGCAGGGGCGACCTGATTTAAAAAAAGTGTTTAAAGTCATGATGGGATTTTTTATATTCTTTTACAGAATGAGTGTGTGGCTGGCAAGGTCTGTATTTATTGCCCATCCTTAAGTGCCTTGAGAGGGTGGTGGTGAGCCACCTGGAGTCAGAGTCATACAGCATGGAAACAGGCCCCTTGGCCCAACTCATCCATGCCAATTGTATTGCTCAGTGAGCTAGTCCCATCTGCCCGTATTTGGCCCATAGCCCTCTAAACCTCTCCTATCCACGTACTCATCCAGACGGCTTTCAAGCACTGCTAATGTACCCGCCTCAACCACTGTTTCTGGCAGCTCATTCCAAATATGCACCACCCTTTGCGTGAAGAAGATGCCCCTGATGTCCCTTTTAAATCTCTCGCCTCTGATCTTAAACCTATGCCCTCTTGTTTTTAAGCACCCCCTCCCTGGGAAAAAGACTGTGTGCTTTCACCCTGTCTATGCCCCTCATGATCTTGCATACCTCTGTCAGGTCACCCCTCAATCTCCTATGTTCCAGGGAATAAAGTCCTAGTCTACACAACCTCTTCTTCTAACTCAGGCCCCCAAGTCCAAGCAACATCCTGGTAAATCTTTTCTGCACTCTTTCTAGTTTAATAACATATTTCCTATATCAGGGTGATCAAAACTGCACACAATACTGTACACAGTACACCTCTTTGAACTACTGACACACATGAGATTCTGCAGACGCTGGAATCTGGAGCAACACACACAAAATGCTGGAGGAACTCAGCAGGTCAGGCAGCAGCTATGGAGGGAAATAATCAGTCAACATTTCGGGTTGAGACCATCAGGGCTGGAAAGGAAGAGGGAAGAAGCCAGAATAAGAAGGTGGGGGGAGGGGGAGGGGAAGGAGCACAGCTGACAGGTGATAGATGATCCTGGTGGGGGGTGGGGGGGGGGGAAGGGGGGAGTGAAAGGGATTGACGCAAGAAGCTGAGAGATGATAGGTAGAAGATGCAAAGGGCTGAAGGAGGAGGAATCTAGTTGGAGAGGACAGTAGACCATGGACTAAAGGGAAGGTGGGGAATGGATGGGCAGGTCATGAGGGCAGGGGAAAGGGAAAGAAAAGGGGTGAGGGGGCCACAGGAATGATGAAAAACAAAGTGGGGGGGGGGGGAACTGCAGTCTTTCTGATGAAGGTTCTCCCACAGAGCTATTCAGTTAGGGCGTTTCAGGATTTGGATCAAGCAACGACAAAGGAACAGCAATACATTTCCCTGTCAGGATGATGTGCAATTTGGAGGGGAATCTACAGTTGGCCCCAAAGCCCTTTGTCCTTAGTGGGAGAGGTCCTTTGTTTGAGAGGTGCTGTCGGATTAGCCTAAGGAAATAATGGCAGCACATTTTATAGATGGCACACACTGCAGCCTTAATCCACCAGTCAAGAAGGAAATGAACACTTAGTCTGGTGAATGCAGTGCCAGACAAGCAGGTTGCTTTGTTCTACAAAATTGTTTTAAATCTTCCACCCCAACAAATTTACATATTGAACTCCTCATATATTACTCAACAGATCTTGTATGGGTAAAATCATCAGTAATATATTTTAAAAGGTCAAAACGAGGAGGCAGATACAAATGATTACAGCCACAATTACTAACAGTGAGCAATTGTTTCAGGACTAGTTTTGTCACCCAGATCCACAATCTACCATCAGCATCTTTAGTCAGCCAATTCAAAATCTTCAAACTCCTCTACCTCTACATTCTCCCCTCTCAGCTCAACTGCTGGTTATATTCTCACTCCAGGATCCAAGCACCGCCTGTCCTTGAGCAGAGTACTTTATCATCAGAGTGCCCTCTTTCACAAGTGCCATCAAACCAAGAGCCAGTGACTACTTGGTGGCTTGACCAACGTCTGGTCTTTGGTCAGCACCATGAGAAAGCTTCCTCTTGCCAAGTGCCAGGTTGCACACTTCTGCAGCTCTCTGCTGGTAAAAGGAGATGCAAAGTTGGCACCCAAGGTGAACTTGCACTGCGAAAGAAACTGAAACAGAAATGGGCACAATGGGGGAAGCAAGAAATAAATATTGGGGGGAAAACGACAGCAGCAGGAGAATAAATACAGGGTGTAGATAGAACTCACTGAGGAGCAGAAACAGAGGAAGCACCTGTCTAAACTCCAGGGTATTTAAAACACGTTTTCATAGTCAAGGAAGTGTAGCCACTGTTGAAGTTTAGGAAATGCAGCAGCCAATTTGCCGGCAGCAAGCTCCACAGTGCCATTGTGGATCGTACAGCAGGGAAATAGGCCACCATGTCTGTACCGACTATCAAGCACCTTCTTACACTCATTCCAATTTTATTCTCTCGACATTCCTATCAACTCCTCCCCCCCCCCCTCCCAGAGCGTGTCACTCAGCTACACACTAGGGGCAATTTTACAGTGGCCAATTGAGCACATGGGAGGAAACCAGAGCATCCAGAGGAAACCCATGGAGTCAGAGGGAGAACAGGCAAACTCCAAATTGATGACACTGGACTTCAGGATTGAACTTAGATCGCTGGAGCTGTGAGGCAGCAGTTCTTCCAGCTGCACCATCGCTGTACCATGCTTTTTTGACGTGAAACGGCCAACCTTTCTTGGAGGAAGGTTGAGGAACAAACTTCAGCTTGCACTTTAAGACAACTCAGAGCTCTTCTTCATAATGCCGTGGGAGCCTTAACATCATCTGTGAATGCCTAGGTCTTAGGTTAACATTATGTGCAACAATGGCATCTCCGTTGATATAACACTCCTCAATACTGCAATGGATTGTCCTGAAGCTTCAGGAGTGGGACCTAAAACCCTTACCTTTTACACTCAGAAGATGAGAGTGCTGTCCACTGACCACTATGACACAGAGAATGAATTACTCAGCACGTATCTGTTATGTGCCAAACTGCTTTGAGGTGTATTCACTGTTGTACAATGCAGGTAACATAAAGGTAACTTGCACACAGCAAACTCACACAAACATCAATGAAACTTTGACCAGGTAGGCTGATGAGAACTAAACATTGGGCAGAACAGCACTGAGCATGAACATAGATCCACAGTGCAGCACAGGAACAGGCCCTTTGGCCCGCAATGTTGTGCCGAACTAATTAACTAAGCACAGAGTTGGAAGAAGCAAATCCAAACCAGGGAATGATTCAAGGAAAAGATTCCAGCTCCAAGCTACAGAAACGCTAGAAACACTTGGCAAGTCAGGCAGCGGCTGTGGGAAAAGGAACAGCGTTAATGGCTCAGGACAGAGGGTCATCGCTCAGCTCAGTGTTCCAGCTGGTGGAGCCACTGCCCGGACCCGGGTTCAGTCCTGTAATTGTGTTCAATGTGTATAATTTAGGTGTATGTTTTCCTTGTGAATGCTGCTTATCTGATGCTATGTGCCTGCAATGCAGCTGCAAGTAATTTTTTCATTGCATCTGAGCGTACACATACTTGTGTGTTTGACAATAAACTCGACTTTGACGTGCTGTCCATATGGAGTTTGCACGTTCTCCCCGTGTCTGTGAGAGTTTCCTCCGGGTGCTCTGGTTTCCTCCCACATCCTAAAGACATGCAGGTTGCTAAATTCATTGGGCTGCTGTAAATTGCCCCCAGTGAGTAGGTGAGTAATGGAATCTGCGAGGGGAAAAAGAGTTGATTAGAGTATGGGGAGAATTTTTTTTAAAAAGGGATTAACGTAAATGGGTGGTTAATGGTCAGCATGGACTCGGTGGGCCGAAGAGCCTGCTTCTACGACTCTGAGACAATTGTTCACAATCACCATTGATGGCAGAATTTTCTTCTAAGTTAGCAGCAAAGACAAAGCCTTGCAGCATTCTCATGTCTACGACGAAAACAGAAATGCCGGAAGAACTCAGCCAGTCAAGCAGCATCTGTGGAAAGACAAATCAGGTAACATTTTGGGTCAGGGACTCTTCCTTAGTTTTGAGGAAGGGGAGAAATGACCTGAAACATTAACTGGTTTCTGTTTCCACAGATGCTGCTCGACTGGCTCAGTTCTTCCAGCTTCTCTGTCTTTGTTTCAGATTCTAGCATCTGTAGTCTCCTTTGATATCCATTCTCACGTCGGTACGTTGCCTGGACTTTTTGTTAAGAATTTTAGATAGAATAACAGAGGGAAAACACAAAATATTGATAACCAAAGTCCTGCATTTTCCGAGTGAATTCCGAAGAAGCACATTGCTTCTACGCTGGGTGAAAATGTGCCCAAGTAACAATGTGGTATGTGGAACTGAAAGGGAGAAGGAATGTCACAACACTTCATCAGTTCTTGCTTCATTCCAATCTTCCGTCAATATCTTAGGACAAGATACAAAATAAGCTTATTATTACTAATGATTTTGTTAATAGCTTGCAATTGGGAATAGGTCAGTGTGGGAGATGTAGGTTCAAAGGAAAGACTTGCTGTTAAATTGCCTCTTTCACAACTTCAGGATGTCCTAAAGCACTTTGAAGCCAATAAATTACCTTTGAAGTGGTAATTTAGAAAATGCAACAGCCAATTCATGCACTTCAAGCAACAACATGATAACGATTAGGTACTGTCCCAGTGAGGGATAGATTTTTCTCAGGTCCAATTTCCCTCCCTTTCTTTGCAATAGTTCCACGTTACCAAGATGGGGTCTCAGTTTCATGCCTTGTTGGACAGCCCCTCGATTGTTCAATGTCACACCATCAGCATTTTTTCTCATTCAAGTGTCTGGAGTGCGATGTGAACCCACAACTTGCTGACTCAGAGGCCAAAATCCTTCCTGAACCACAAATGACTCAGCAAAAAGGAAATTATTAAAAAGTTATTGAAACAACAGAAGATGAAATTTAGAGGAAACTAAACACAAGGGAAAATTTCCCTTCTCCAAAGATCTTTCTATTCATTACTTGCTTCCATATATCACACATCCAATCAACCTCCAAGAACACTGCCCTCACGTTTATCATCCCTACCAGTGTCGCAGCTACTTCACAAATTAGCAGATTCCAGAGATTAGAAACATCACCATAGTCTCATCGTAGAAGATCCATTAGGTTAAGGCACATGGGATCCACGGTGCCTTGGTAGATTGGATTCAAAATTGGCTTGGCCATAGAGGACAGAGACCAGCGGTGGAGGGGTGTTTCTCTGACTAGAGGTCTGTGACCAATGGTGTTCCACAGGGATCAATGCTGGGACTTGTTGTTTGTGTGAATTGAATGAAAATTGTAGATGGCCTGTAGACGACACAAAAAATTGGTGGAGTTGTGGGTGGTGAAGAAGGTTGTCAGCAGGATGGAGATCAGTTGCAGATATGGGCAGAGAAATGGCGGATGGAGTTTAATCCAGGCAAGTATGAGGAGTTGCACTTTGGGAGGTCAAACGTAAGGGGAAAGCATACAGTAAATGACAGGACCCTTAGGAGCACTGATGTACAGAGCGATCTTGGAGTGCAAGTCCATAGCTCTCTGAAAGTGGCTACACAAGTAGACAAGGTGAGAAAAAGAGCATAGAGCATGCTTGCCTTCATTGGTCAGGGCATTGAGTATAAAAGTCTGGAAGTTGCGTTGAGGTTGTATAAAACTTTAGTTAGGCCATATATGGAGTATTGTGTGTAGCTCTGGTCACCACAGTACAGGAGGGATGAGGTGGCTTTGAAGGGGGTACTGTAGAGGTTCACCAGGATGTTGCCTGAATTAGAGGGTATTAGTTATAAGGAGAGGCTGGATAAACTTAGATTGTTTTCTCTGGAGCTTCAGAGGCTGAGGGGAGACCTGACAGAAATGTATAAAAATTATGAGAGGCACAGATAGGGTAAATAGAGTTTTTTTCTCCCTCAGGATGGAAATGTGAAATACTAGAGGGCATAGATTTAAGGTGAGAGGGGGAAAATTTATATATATATATATATACACACACACACAAACACATACAGTGATAGGTACCTGGAACACACTGCCAGGGGAGGTGGTGGAAGCAGATACAATAGTGGTACTTAAGAAGGACTTAGACAAGCATATGAACAGACAGGGAATGGAGGGATTTTGTTCACGTGCCGGCACATGGGATTAGCTTAATTTGGAATAGTGTTCAGCACAGATATTGAGAGCCAAAGGGCCCGTATCTAAGCTGTACTTTTCTATGTTCTATCTTCACTCTATCCCGATTTGAAATGACTTGTATGGATGATGCAAAACTGATTTTTTCACTATATCTCAGTACATGTGACAATTATAAACCAATTAGCATCTAAAAGGGGTATAGGCATTGCCACAAGTAACTTCCTTGTCTGCATTCCAGCTCTCCCTTCTTCATCCAAAAAAGATGTAATTTCTCTCCTCCTGTCTCACCATTATGTATGGGCTACAAAAATGTTCTACACTATTGAACTGATTTCATACCCTGAGCAAATGTCAAACAAGAATGGTTATATTGCCACGTGATGGCGCAACAGACCACAGACCAAACTACTGTACATAAGCAAAAGGAAACTGTGGCTACAATGCATGTGAAATAACAGTAGATACTGGAAATGCACAGAAGGTCTGCAGCAGATGAAAACAGGGAAAGGTCTTTGACGAAACGTTAACTCTGTTTTTCTTTCGGCACATGAAGACTTCTCTGTGTTCACCATGGAGAAGGTCGTTGGAGTTGGAGAATTCAGGGATGGGACAGTGGAATTCTAGAACAAATTACTATTGAGAAAGGGGAAGGGATCAGATACCTTAGGGAGCTTCAAGGTTGACAAATCCCCTGGGCCAGATGAAATGTATCCCAGACTGCTATGGGAGGCAAGAGAGAAGATTGCTGGGGCCCTGGCAGATTTTTAAATCTTCACTGGCCACAGATGAAGTCCCAGATGACTACAGGACGTCACATGTGGTACCTTTGTTCAAGAAGGGAAGCAGAGATAAGCCAGATAATTACAGGCTGGTGAATCTAATGGCGGTGGTAGGGAAATGATTGGATAAAAAAAAAATTCTGAAGGGACAGGAGTAATCGACACTTAGAGAGGCAAGGATAGTCCACATGGATTTACAGGGAGATCCTGTCTGACGTTCAGAAGGTGACTAAGTGTGTCAGTGAGAGCAGTGCAGTTGATGTAGTCAACACTGACTTGAGCAAGGCCTTTGAAAAGGGCCCACATGGGAGATTGGCCCAAAAGGTTAGAGTCCACGAGAATCAGGACAAATTGGATCCAAACTTGGCTTTGTGATAAGAGGCAGACGGTGGCGGCTGAGAGTTGTTTTTGTGGTTGGCATTCTGTGTAATGTATCAGAAGGATCGCTGCCAAGACCCTTATTGTTCATTATATACATTAACAATTCGTATGCGGATATAGGGAGATGCGATTAGTAACTTTGAAGATGACACGAAGATTAGTGGTAAAGGATTCTGAGTAACTGCAGTGCACTTTGTAGATGCTACACACCTTCTGATAGCCACTGTGTGCCGGTGGTGCAAGGCATGAATGTTTAGTGTGATGGATGGGATACCAATGAAGTTGGCTCCCTTCCTTTGTTTCATCCATTGCTCTCCCCCGCCTTTGCCACTTAGACTAACTTGCTTTCTCTTTCTCAGTTCTGATGAAGGGTCCACAACCTGACACGTTGACTGGTTTCTTTCCACAGATGCTGCTTGATCAGCCGAGTTCTTCCATCATTTCTGTTTTTGTTTGAAGTTGACTCCTTTCCCCTCAGTGGTGCCAAACTTCAAGCATTGTTGGAGCTACACATTTCCATGCAAGTGGAGAGTGTTCTATGGTGCCTGGTGGTGGAGTGGCTCTAGTGTGTCAGGTCACCTAGGCTCTGACCTGTTCCTGTAGCTCCAATGTTTATGTAGCTGGTCTAACTGAGTTCGAGGTCAATGGTGATATAATTGAATGAAGGGCAGTTAGACTCCCTCTTCTTTAGTATGAACATTACTTGCCAATCTGATTGTTGGCTAGGTCTCAGTGCATGCAGTCATGGACTGCTTCATTTGGTAAGGAATAGTGAATGGGATTGAATATTGTGCAAAACATTCCTGCTTCTAACCTTGTGATAGAAGGAGGGTCACCGATGAAGCAGATGAACATGGTAGTACACAAGACCCTGCCCTGAGTAACTCCCTCATTGATGTCATGAAGCTGCAATGATCAACCTCCAACAACCACACAACCACCCTTCCTTTGTTTGAGAGATGAGTCCAAGCACTTTGGCTTTTTCAACTTGATGCTCATCCAATTTCCGTTTTAAGATGTCAAGAGCAGAAACTCTCAGCTCACCTCTGGAATTCAGCTTCTTAGTCCTTGTTTGGATCAAAACTGTGATGAGGAGGTCTGGAGTGAGAGATCCTAGTGAAACCGAAACCTGTTCACCAGTGGCCAGTTATCAATAGTCAAATGCCACCTGATATCACTGTTAATGGTACCTTTCATCACCCTGTTGTTGACTGATGGGCACTCTGTGCAGATTGATTGATACTATATTGACAGTAGGTAGCCAGAATGGGCAATTTTCCACATTAGTAACTGTACAAGAACAGCTTGGCTGGAGATGCAGCTATTTCTTCAGTGAGGTCTTCAATATTACAGCCAGGATGTTGGGGTCTCAGAGCCTTTGCATTATCCATTGGTGTCAGCTGTTCGGTGCTATTTTGAATACTTCAGCCCTTTCTTTAGCACTCACACCACTGTTGAGGATCTGGATGTTCTTGGACACTCTTCCTCCCATTTGCTGTTTAATTGCCCACTACCAGACTAGATCTGGCAGGAGTGTAGAGCTTTGATCTGCTCCATTGGTTCAGAGGACATTTAGCACTGTCTATTGCATACATGAGTTGCAGCTTCACCAGACTGGAATCTTGTTTTTAAGGTTTACCAGATGCTACTCCCAGTGTTCCTTATTAAACATGGATTGATTCCCCCATCAAGATAATGATGGCAGAATGAAAGGTATGCAGGGCCATGAGGTTACAGATTGTGATGGTGTACATTTCTACTGCTGATGGTCCACAGATCCTCAATGATACCCGCTCTTGAGCAACCTGGTCTGTTCTGAATCTAAACGATCTGGCATGTCTGTGGCACCACACAACACAATGGAGGATGTCCACACTGCAAAGACTGGAATTTGTCTCCACAAGGATTATTCAGTCTACCGATGCCATCAGAGACAGATGCATCTGCCACAGGGTAGATTGGCAAGGACAAGTTCAAATAGGCTTGTCACTCATATTGATTCACTCACTATTTGCCCAAGACCTGCTCTGGAATCTACTTCCCAAAAGCTGGAGGAACTCAGTGGGTCCCTCCAGCTTTTTGTGTGTTGCTCCAGATTCCAGCATCTGCAGTCTCTTGTGTCTGGAATCTACATCCTTCATGACTTGGACGACTTGGTCAGTGGTGGTGCTACTACACCAAGACATTGAATTCTCCCACCCAAAGTACATTCAGGGCCCTTGCGGCTTTCAGTGCTTCTTCCAAGTGTTATTCAACATGGAGGAACACTGATTCATCGGCCGAGACACAGGAACCAGCCTCCCCTCCATGGACTCTGTCTATACCTCTCACTGCCAAGGTGAAGCAGCCACCATAATCGAAGACCCAACCCACCTGGGTCATTCTCTCTTCTCCCCTCTCCCATCAGACAGAAGATACAGGAGCCTGAAGGCACATACCACCAGGCTCAAGGACAGCTTCTATCCCATGGTGATAAGACTATTGAATGGTTCCCTTATACAATGAGATGGACTCTTAACTTCCACAATCTACCTTGTTTGACCTTGCACCTTATTGTCTACCTGCACTGCCCTTCCCTGTAGCTGTGACACTTTACTCTGTATTGTGTTATTGTTTTAACCCAGTACTACCTCAATGCACTCTGTACTACCTCAATGCACTGTGTAATCAATTGATCTGTATGAACGGTATGCAAGTTTTTCATTGTACCTCCATACAAATGACAATAATAAACCAATACAAAAAGGTTTTAAGCAGGAGGACGCTTCCAAACATGTTTGACCTGATGCCATAAGACTTCACACATCACATTAAAGCATCATGGCTTAGTATGACAACTGCTCCGCTCATGACCACAAGAAACTACGGATAGATGCATCACAAAACCAGCCTCCCCTACATGGACTCGGTCTATACTTCTCACTGCCTCGGTAAAGCAACTAGCAAAATCAAAGACCCAACCCACCCTGGATATCCTCTCTTCTTCCCTCTCCCATCAGGCAGAAGATATAAAAGCCTGAAAGCATGTACCACCAGGCTCAAGGACAGCTTCTATCCAGCTGTTATAAGACTATTGAATGGTTCCTCAGTATGTCAAGATGGACTCATGACCTCACAGAAATAAAAAGATTTAAATAGAGAAAATAAAAAGAAACTACTTCTTTAATGGGTAAATCCCAAGCAAAGGGACGCAGAAAGGTATAATCTTAGAAATTTTGGAGTGAAGTCAAGAAGAGGTTTCTCCGCATTGAGTACTGGATATCTAAAACCTTATCCAATCAACTTTTACCATAGAACCATGGTACGTTTGCATCAGCAGTTCAAGAAAACTGGATGTATCCAAATGTGGATTGAATCAGTGTCCCTCAAGTCTGTATGGTGTACATCTATGGCACTCAAACACAAAATCTCAGACGTCATCAAGACTGAAGGCCATGAAATAAAAGATTGTGGCATAGACAGAAAATTAGCTAAGTAACAGGACCAAGAGTTGTAGTGAAAGGTTTCTTGGACCATAGGAATCTGTACATGCTCCCCAAGGGTTGTTACCAGAACAACAGCCTTTCTTAATGAATACACCAATGATTTAGATGTGGGTGTACAGGACACGACTTCCAAATTTAAACCTTGACTAAATAGTGAACTGCAAGGGGGATTGTATTGTCAGAGGCAGATGGGGAGAGGATCTTAAGTTCAAGGCCCATCATGGAGTCATCCAGCATGGAATCAGGCCATTTGGCCCACCCTGTCAACATCAACCAATGGGCACCCATTTGTATTAATCCCATCTTCCAGCACTTGGCCCATAGCCCCGTGCCTGGGTGATTCAAGTGCTCATCCAGACACTTCTTAGAAGCTGTGAGTGATTCAGCTTCTGCCGTCCACTCAGGCAGTGTATTCCAGATACTCACCACCCTCTGGATGAAGAAAATCCTCCTCAGATCCCCTCTAAATCTCTTATCCCTTATCCTAAATCTATGTCATCTAATTTTATTCACCTCTGACATACGCAAGCACTGTTTACGTACAGCATCCCAACTACTGAGGTGGAGATAACCTTGGTACTGGAGTGCACGCTCCTGTTTACATCAATGGTGCTGAGGTCGAGAGGGTTGAGGGCTTCAAGCTCCTTGGAATGAACATCACCAATAGCCTGTCCTGGTCCAACCACATAGACGCCACGGCAAAAAAAGTGCACCAGCGCCTCTACCTCCTCAAGAGGCTAAACAAATTTACATGTCCCCTTTGACTCTCACCAACTTTTATCGATGCACCATAGAAAGCATCCTATCTGGATTCATCAGGGCTTGGTATGGCAACTACTCTGCCCAGGACCGCAAAAAACTGCAGAGAGTTGTGGACACAGCCCAGCGCATCACGGACACCAGCCTCCCCTCCATTGACTCTGTCTACACTTTTTATTGCCTTAGAAAAGCAGCCAACATAATCAAACACCCCACCCACCCCAGATATTCTCTCTTCTTCCCACCCTTCCCCCCCAAAATAAAATCAGGCAGAAGATACAAAAGCCTGAAAGCATGTACCGCCAGGCTCAAGGACAGCTTCTATCCCACTGTTATTAGACTACTGAATGGTCCCCTAGTATAATAAGATGGACTCTTGACCTCACAATCTACCTCGTTGTGGCCTTGCACCTTATTGTCTGCCTGCACTGCACTTTCTCTGTAACTGTAACACTTTATCCTGTTTTCTGTTATTGTTTTCCCTTGTACTACTTCAATGTATGTGTGATGAAATGAACTGTATAGATGGCATGCAGAACAAAGTTTTCCACTGTACCTTGGTGCATGTGACCAAAATAAACCAATTTGGTCATCAGAGGTTGAACAGTTTCCCATTAGTTCTGCAAATTGTAGAAGACAATGGGAAGAGAGCTCTGGTGAACAAAGGGTTACTCTCTCTCTACTGGTAAGCAGCTTGAGTCACCTGCTCGTGAAGCTCAGCAACTCTTTATCAGCCAAGCTGAGCTTCAAGCCCACAAGAACAGGGTTGTTTGTGCACACAGCAGCCTCGGCTTGACCAATGGTACCGTTAGCTGGTCAAGCATACTGAAATATAGGTATGCCTATGCAGCAGGTGGCTACACACTGGAAAACAATGTATTTAAGTTCGTTAGCACCCTGCTTTCCTTGAGTTGGGCCACGTGCAGGGAAGATCAGCACTGACTGTTTGCTCCTCCATGTACCCCCACTCCCGCTAGCGTTAAACTAATAAAGCATTAATCGTAAGTTCTTTGGTTCTGCTGTTGTCCGATTTATTACAGAGCGCAGGTCGACTTTTACAAAATTAGCTCCCGTCACTGGACCACATTGTCCCCCTACAGTAAAGGTTCAAGGTAAGAAAACAAGGACCACTTCTTAGGAGTCACCTCTGAATGAAAGCAGACATCAATGATGAAATTCACCATCATCTTTAACGCACCAGCCAAGCATTTGTTTGATTGAGGAAAAGGATATTTGAAGATAAAGACCTCTGGCACCAATGGCACGATCTACTGGACACCTGTGCTCCCTGCCCTTGTATACCTATAGTCATATATGTACAGCACAGAAACAGACCTTCAGCCCACCAAGTCTATGCTGACCATCAAGCCAATCTGTACTACTCCCACTTCCCTGCATTAATTCTATATCCCTCTATTCCTCGCCCATTCAAGTACTTAGTACAGTCATCTCAAGGTAGTTATAAAATACCTCCAATGGCATTTCTGCAAAATCTTCCAAATTCACTGGAAGGATAAATGAACTAAAGTCAGTGTCCTCTCCCAGGCCAGCATCGAGACCCCAGTTACTGGTATCAGATGCCCAACACCAGACTCCCGAAACAGACACTCTATTCAGAGTTCTGACACCAGGAAGAGAGAGATTACCAGTCAGACAGATGGAAAAAATTCAAGGATTCCAAAGCTCCCCTGAAGAAATGGAACAGTCCTACTGACTCCTAGGAACTTTGGGCCAAAGGTGCTCAAAATGGAGAAGGAACATTTGGGATGGTATCAAGAACCTGAAGGCTGCGAGTCAGGAGCACACAGAAGTGGCAGAAAAGGACACCATAATCACAAGCTATCCATCTGGCCAGCCCCATCAGCCAGTCCTGATGCAGGGTTTCAACAATTCCTTTCCTCCCACCAGATGCGGCTCGACCCGCTGGGTTCCTCCCAGTAGGTTGTTTATTACCCCACCGGTCGCCTGCTCCACCAGTGGAAGAGACTCAGGTTCCCATATTGACTCATTAGCCACTTTAAAACCCACAAAACTGGAGTGAGGACAAGTCATTGACAACCCAGAGAGACTGGCTAAGTAGTAATAGACTTCAAGGACAGGCTAGTGAATGGGTGAAGAGACAGCAGATGAAATTTAATGCAGAGAAAGTCTTATAGTTTGGTAGGAAGAATGAGAAGAGGAAGTTAAACTGGACGGTACAATGGTTGAAGGAGTGCAAGGACAGAGAGATCAGACAGTCGAGACACAAGAGACTGCAGATGCTGGATTCTGGAGCAACAAAATCTGCTGGAGGAACTCAGCAGGTCGAACAGCATCCGTGGGGGGGAAAGGAACTGTTGACATTTCAGGTCAAAACCCTGCATCAGGACTGATCTAGGAGTATACATGTGCAGGGCAAGTCGAAAAACTAATTGTAAAAGTGGGATCTTGGGTTTGATACATAAGTCCATGGAGTGCAAGGAAACCATGATGAACCTTTATAAAACAGTGGTTCAAATACCACTGGAGCATTGTATCTAATTGGCTGCCACACAAGAGGAAAGACGTGAAGGCTTTGGAGAGAAGGCAAAGAGAATTAACCAAAATGATTCCAAGGATGAAGGTCTTCAGTTCCATAGGTAGGAAGGAATTTCTTTTGTCATGGGAAAGCAGAGGTTATGTAGAGATCTGACGAAGATATTTAAGATCATGACGAGCACAGACAGCAGATGGAGAGAACCTGTTCCTTGCGATGGAGGCAGCAAGAATTAAGGAACATAGAATGAAGGTGATTGGCAAAAAATAGCGACAAAGAGAAGAATTGTTTTTTAATTTTATGCGGCGAGCGGCCAGGGTCTGCAATGCACGGCCAGGGAGAAGGAGAACCCAGATGCCACATATGGAAAGCATAAAGAAGTAGCAGATGGAGTGAGCCACCTTGGAAACTATCAGCCACCTCCTATCCCACCAACTGGAAGAGTCTGCAGTTTCTACCAGCAGATTCAAACGGGGGGTTCGAAACAATAAGGACCTGAACAAAGACAAAATAAAAATCCAGGACCACATTGAGAGGGCAGGGGCATGGGACCAGCTGAATTGCTCTTGCATCAAGTCAGTACGGACTCAGTGGGCTTAATGCCATCTTTCTGTGCTGTAGCCATTCTGTGATTCAGTCTAATCATTCAAGGATCTAACAGCAGGAAGCAGTTTGGCAATTCCTTCCTTTTAATTTGACAGCAGATTAACCTGTGTTGAACTTTTCTGGCTGTTCACATTGAAAAATCATGACAGTCATGTTAAAATCAGTGTGGGTACATTTGGAATGTCTAAAAGGAGTTTCAATACCTCAAAATTCCAGACTTTATTAATGAAAACTATTTTGAAGTTGTGTGCAAAAATTCTGCATTCTATTCTGAAGAAAACTATAAGTGTTGTTGAGTTTAAATATCTCCCGTCTCCATTACCCCTTCAGTTCAGTTCATAGAAACAGCGTGAGCACAATGGCACAGCTGGTAGAGCCGCTGTCTCACAGTGCCAGCGACCTGGGTTCAATCCTGACCTCCAGTGCTGTCTGAGTGGAGTTTGCATGCTCTTCATGTGACCACGTGGGCTTCCTCTGGGTGCTCCAGTTTGCTCCCACATCCCAGATGCATGCAGGTTGGTAGGTTAATCGGCCACTGTAAATTGCCCCTACTGTGGTAGAACTTGATAGGAATGTGGGGAGAATAAAAACTGGAATTAATGTAGGAGTACCAAAATGGGCAGTTGATGGTCTGCATGGACTCAGTGGGCCGAAGGGCCTGTTTCCAGGCTGTATCTCTATGACTCGATTTGCTCTCCCACGATTGATAATCACATGAAGCCACAGGAGACCTGAAAATAAGAGGGCAATGACAGAAAGCAAACCAAGCAGATGCTACAAAAATATAATATCTCCACATGTTGTGACTGAGCAGCTGTGTTAGATTTTAAGCTTTCCAATTCTGTGAAAAAGTGTTGAACAGAAGCACCAGCAGTGACCACACTTGAGCAGAAACCTGAATTGACCCAGCAGCTTGAAGTCTGAAATGAGAACAGAAAATTCTGGAAATACTCAGCAGGTCAGGCAGCACCTGTGGAGAGAGAAAAACAAGGTTAAAAGCTTCCGGTCATTAGTCTTTGATATTCCCCCATTGAGTCGGTCAATTTAAACCAGACCATGAAATATCATTGACCCGAAATGTTAACTCTGTTTCTCTCCCTACTGTCGCTGCCTGACTTGCTGTGTGTTTCCAGAAGGTTTCTGTTTTTATAGTATTAATGCATACCAGTTTTCCTAATTTTTTGTTTTGTTTGCCCACCAAGCAAATAGGCATCAGGTGCAGATTATCAGATTATTTTCAAAACCAGAAATGCTGGAAGAACTCAACCAGCCAAGCAGCATCTGTGGAAAGATGACTGGTTTCTCCTTCCACAAGTGCTGCTTGACTGGCTGAGTTCTTCCCACGTTTCTGTTTGTGTTTAAGATTCCACCATTTACAGTTTTATTTTGTTTTCTATATTGGATTACTTTCCTACACCTCTCAGATCCAGTGTCCTGCCTCAGACAAAGGTTGCCCCATCGATGCCAGTGATGGAGACAGCCTTGCTTGGTCCTGCCCGCAGTCCATAATGCAGGGTCTCGATCCAAAACGTCGACAATCCCTGTCACCCAACAGACGCTACTCGACCCGCTGAGTTCCTCCAGCAACTTCGGTTTTTTTTGCTTGGATTAAGGCTGAAATCACACCAGAGGGCGCCAAATACCCTCTGTGTAGCTATAATCAACATTTGACATTTTTAAACATCAACCAGCAGCCACAACTACGATAGTCTAAACTGCCCCAATTCTTAGAACTTCTATCTTGCTCTGTCACTTTCAGGTCGGTGTAATAGCATACTTTGCAGCAAGAAAAAAAATCTGCAGGAAGTTCCTCATTCATTACACACAGAAGTCTTTTACTTCCTATCTTTGGTTCTACTGTAAGTTGAGCAACTATTGAAATAGTGAGCACGTTTGCAAAAATGCAGAAGCCAGCACTTCTGATTTTCCTCTTCTTCAGCAGCCACGTGTGGTGGGCGTATATAAAAAAAACTGTCTGAGCAAACGTTCAGGCAATTTCACTTATCTGATTTTAATACTTTGATTTGTAGCCCCAACCTCAAAAATCAAAGAATTACTATCCCAGTCATTGGTCTGTTTGCTAATATAGATCCTAGACTGAGGGAACAAACGGGCAGCCAGTTAGTTGACATTATTGTTCATTTTTTTGCATGCAACTTTACTGTGATAAATGCTTTATTTAAATAAAACTTATGTTATGGAACTATTACGGTTGTAAGAAGGTAATTTTACCTTATGTCAATTTAGACCTGCCAACAGAACTAATGAAATTGAGAGCACTTGATTGGAGGGTTGAAATTTGCATAACCAATCAGTCGTCAGTACTGCAGGTACAATTCCCTGATTGGGTCAATAACGTGGAAGCGAAGTTCTCTGCTGCGGATTTACAAGGTGGAATGCAATTCCTTAAGCACGTCAAAAAACTCACCCCACCCCTCCCTGCCAGAACTATAGTCTGCCCAGCAACAAGTTAAGGCAACTGAGCAAGTGACCAGACCCAGGTCACAGTCACAGACACAAGAATGTGTGCATGGCAAGAATGAATTAGTCCCTGGTTCCTCTCCTACACTCCCTCCTTCCCTTTCTCTTCCCCGTCCAACTCACCAAACCTGTCATCTCTGCCTCATGCTACCTTCTCTCAACAACCTTTCCCCATTCTGCCCCCACTTATCCCAGCTTCCCCTCAATCATCCTTCCTCCCCTATCACTTCAACAACATGCAGTTGAATTTACCAATACTCATTATTCCTTTTAATTCTATAGCGTTCAGATTTCTTTTTAAATGGTGGTGACCTTTTTAAATGTTCCCTCAAGGAAATTAAAATGCTTTGAAAAATTATCTGCGCTTAAGAAATTCCACTGAGTTTATGGTATGCGTTTCCACCATCAGCAGGTTGTATTACCATTTCTTCTCTCCTACATTGTGTTTACCTAGTGAACAATGTGAGGAATGTATTGCAGAGCCAAGACAATGAACCAAGCAGAATTACTCATTTTGCCTCCCCTTTTGGGTGACTCATGATGAGGAAATTCATGCAAACGACATCGACTTCAAGCGTCCCCAGCCGAATGCACGAACTCCAGCTACTTTCCTGCCCCAGAAGTTTTACACTGAATTTGTGCCCTTCTCTTGAGATTACATAGCTTTCAAGTTGGGTGCGTTTGGACACATGCATAAGGACATGTGGGAGAGGCTGGAGAGACCAGGTCTTTTCCTGTCTACCTCAATACTGATCCCTTTGAAAAGCATTTTGGAAAATGCAAACAGGAAAAGAAAAATCTGGCCTTTAACTTTCTGCCTTATGTAATTTTTTTAAATGAAACAGAAGTATTACAAATAATTTGTTCTGGTGGCTCTGCATCTGGCTCACAATTCTCCAGAAAGGCCAGCATTTATTGTCCATTCCTCGGTTTGATGAGGAAGGTGGTTTTGCAGCAGTTGGAACCATTGCTGTTCTGTGGCAAAGGTGCCTCCATAGTTGGAAGTGGAATCCCAAGATTTTGACCGAGCAATACTGAAGGAGCAACAAATCCTAGAGTCCACTGAGAATGGACTGAGATCAACAGGAGCATTGTACTTTCCATTCAGGAATGGCTTCCTTTGTAAATACTATCCATTAGAAGATTAATTCATAGGATATATCTTAGGAAAAAGGCTTTCAAACAAACAGCGTGGCAAGGATTGATCTCTCTCCCGTTCTCATTCATGGCCTGCATGTGCCTAAAGAAGACCTAATCTTGCACTTGCTCTGTTATTGTATCATTGTCAAACCCCCACCCAAGGTCATCCTCAAGCACAGATTACATGCACAGTGCTACTCACCAAAAGAACACTAGACAAAGAGACAGCTGTGTATTTGACTGCATTGGAAGCAAGTCCTTTAAGGAAACTTCCATAAGGTCTTGGCAATGTGTAGAACAATTACGTATCAAGTAGGGTCCTACAAAATGCCACTGAAACTGAAGCAGCTAGAAAATGGCCGTAAACTGCCATCCTTTCCCTTTCAATAACATGCATCTTATTTCACTCAACACTCCTGCGGGCCATGACCTTCAAACATTCAGTTCTTGAACCAATGAGCACAACCCTAATCACTACAGTTTGGCAACAATATGACCACCTTGATCACTTTGCACTAAAATCAACCTTGTATCTTTTTTGTTCTAATTGTGTTCTTGTAAAAATATATGTTTAATTCACCTTTTTCTTGTGAATGCTGCTTATGTGACATTATGTGCCTGTGATGCTGCTGCAAGTAAGTTTTTCATTGAGAAAAGTCTAGACTGTTAGTCCAGTACAGTACTGAGAAAGCGCTTCACGGCTGAAGATCTCATTGCTGTGATATGGAATCTTAAAACTAAGGTCCACTTTTGGTGAATGTAAAATATTGCATGGCATAATCTCAAAGAACAGGACAGAAGATATCCCCAGTATTCTGGGCAATATTTAAGCTTTGCTCAACATCATTAAAATAGATTAGTTGATGTTTCGGGTTGAAACCCTGCATCAGGAGCAGGGTTTTCACCCAAAATGTCAACAATTCCTTTCCTCCCACAGACGCCACTCGACCCACCGAGTTCCTCCAGCAGATTGTTTGTTGCTCCAGATTCCAGCATCTGCAGTCCCTGGTGCCTCCATTATCTAATCATCAATTGCACTGCTTTTCAGGGAGCTTTTGAGTATAAACCAGCTGCTGTACTTCCTGAACTACAACATTGACCACACATAGGGTCTGGTGGTGGTCCATTGGTGAAATTACCGGGTTTGTAATCCAGAGACCTGGACTGACGATCCAGGGACCCGAGTTCAAATCCCACCACAGGAGCCGTGGAATTTAACTTCAATTAATAACAACTATAGAATTAAAGTTGTACAGCGCAGGAACAAGCCCTTGTGGTCCAACTCATTGCCCAGCTACACTAACCTTATTTTCCCCACATTCAGCCTGTATCCCTCTACTTCTTTCCAATCCAAGTACTTATCATAACGTTTAAACACTGTAATTGTAACCTCTGGCAGCTCGTCCCAGACGTTCACCACTCTCTGCGTGAGAAACTTACCCTTCAGATCTCCACTAACAATGACCATAAAAACTACCCAGTTGTGCTTGGGATGTGGAAACCACTGGCAAGCAGCAAACATTCTTAATACAGTTGAGTAGCTGGCAGCAATTTTTAAAAAAATGCACCTACTTCACTAATACCCGACAGGAGAGGAAGATGCTATGTTTTTCCCCCAGTCTGGCCTGTTTCTCTCCAGATCCCATCCTTCTGAAATCATCCGGCAAACCACTCAGATGCCCCCACCATCAAGGGCTATTAAAGATGAGCAAAACATGCTGACCTTGCCAGCTGTGACTAGATCCTCAAAAGATGAATTAGTCACAGTTATACAACACGGAAACAGGCCCTTCAGCCCAAATCATCCAGGCCAACCAAGGTGTCTTCCTGAGCTAGTCCTATTTGCCCGTGTTTGGCCCATATCCCTCTAAACTTTTCCTATCCACGTACCTGTCCAAATGTCTATTAAACATTGTAATTGTATTCGCTTCTACAGCTTCCTCTGGCAGCTCCATATAACCACCACCCTCTGTGGAAAAAGTCGCCTCTTGGGTTCCTTTTAAAACTTTCTCCTCTCACCTTAAAGCAATGTCTTCAAGTTTTAGACTCCCGTACCCTGGGGGAAAGAAAAGACTGTGACCATCCACTTTATCTACGCCCCTCATGATTATACCTCTATAAAATCACCCTCAGCCTCTTAAGCTCCAGGGAATAGAAGCCCCAGCCTATCCTTATAATCAAAGCCCTCCAGTCCCAGTAGGAATACTTCACTGGCTATTACATAGAACAGTACGTAACAGAAACAGGCCCTTCAGCCCACCATGCCTATGCTGAACATGATGCTGAATTAAACCAAATCTCTTCTGCTTGTACATGACCCATATCCCTCCATTCTCTGCACATTCATGCATCTGTATAACAGCCGCTTAAACGCCACAGTCGTATCTGCTTCCACCACTACCCCTGGCAGCACATTCTAGGCACCTACCATTCTGTGTAAAAAAAAGAACTTGGCCCCATCTCCTTTAAACTTTCCCCCTCTCACTTTATATGCATGTACTCTATAGTATTGACACTTCTACCCTGGGAAAAAAATTCTGACTGTCTACCCTATCTGTGCCTCCCATAATTTTCTAAACCTCCATCAGATCTCACCTCAGCCCCAGATGCTCCAGAGAAAACAACCCAAGTTTGTCCAACCTCTCCTTATAGGTCATACCCTCTCATCCTAGTAAACCTCTTCTGCACTCTTTCCAAAGACTCCAGATACCCCAAGTGTGGCCTAACCAAAGTTTTATGTAGCTGCAATGTGACTTCCTGACTGTTATACTCAATGCCCTGACCAATAAAGGCAAGCATGCCATATGCCCTCTTTACTACCTTACCTACTTGTGTGACCACTTTCAGTGAGCTATCAACTTACAAACACCTTGGGGACAAATTGAATTTGCAAAATGTGTTTTGGAAATGTTGGTTTTGTTTTATTGTTACCAACTAAAAAGTATTTAATAATGCTTATAGTTCGCTGTCTGCCCATATCCGAAGAATTGATTCTAAAAAATTGCATAGGTGTCAATATTGCAGTGGCAAAATACCAAGGTAAAGTCACTTCATGCTTATTCAGAGATGACTTTGCATTTTGACAGCCCAGCACAATGCAGCCAACAGACCATAACATAAACCTTAAAATGGTACTTCACACCACACTTTTCTCAGAACACACCCAGTGAATGCACCACTCCCCTGAGTCAAACCCAACTGATTCACACCCACAAATTGAATGGTAAAATTATGAAAGCGGCAACGTTAGGGGGAACAAAAAAAAACTTTATTAGTTATAGTCTCCCTCCATTACTTACATGGCAACTCATATACCGTAATCTGAGCCCGACAGTTATTTCCACAACATATCTCCACGCAGCCTTCTACCAAGGAACTTCCGATTTGAATGTAATTTTCTTTATAATAAGCAAGTCCTCCAAAAGGGGACTGCCTTTTTTATTTAAATAAGATATTCTCATAATGAATGGGCTTTGAAGCATCCGAACGGTTTTGCACGATCTATTTTTAAAACAACATTTAAAAACTTTTATGAATGCAGCGCCCAAGGCAACCACTTCCTCCTCAAAATGAAAGCGGAGCAACCGGTTAGTTAGCTGAGTTTAAATTAAAAAATCGAGTTTTCTTGATATAAAAAGGAGGGGAGGGGGCTTAACTTTGTGCTATTTGCTTGAAACTGAACAAAAAAGTTTTTAAGTTTGGCAGTTAAAGCGTTCATTTTCCCTGATCATCTTCACACACTACCGGCTGTGGAGAGGTTGGTTACAATCATGTCCAGTGGCTCGGTGTGGTAGGCGTGACTGCAACTCAGGTACCGTCTGTGAAAATTGATGCTAACAAAAAAAAGGGGGAACTGCTGACTGTTGGTAGTGAGCATTGGGCTGCTCAGCCCGTGAGTGATTACGCGCCTTCTCGCCCATTCACAAAGACGTCTGCAGAACTGGATGGAGTGCCTGCAGTACTTTGGGACGATTCCGCCCGGGGCTAATAATAAAACCCCTTGAAATGATGAACCGTGAGATTTACACAGCTCGCCGCCAGCACTCCCCTGCTTGGCTGAGGATGGCAGCAGGTGCGTTTTATTGAACTTTATTGCAGACATGACTCCCTGATATCAGGGACTGTGAGAGTTTGAACTAGCAAGGAGACTATACAGTTAAAGCAAACCTTTTGAAATCACATTTGCAGAAGCGCTCTCGCCTCCCTGGCCCTTCCCATTCCGAAAAATTACCCAGAGGGAATTTATTTGCCACGTTCATTCGGCGAGGACAATAATTCATATCCCTCTTTGCAAAACACCAAATAAACACAATCGGATGCATTCTGGCGCGTCTGCCCCCATGGATAACTGAAGAACAGCAAGATAAGTCAACCCACTCGCCTCAAATTAAGCCTGCACTCCTGTTAGGTCATTAAAATATTTCTTCAGTAATTTCCTTCCTCAAAACTTGATTTGACTACGCAGATGCTAGGGATGCTGAGGGCAGTTCTGGCCCCATAGCATAGGAAGAACATCATTGGTCGTGGTGAGACTGTAGTGTGGGTTCAGCAGAATAACACAAAAGTTTTCTGTTGTCTAGGGAGCCTAAGACCACAGGGTAGAATTTTTAAGGAAAATAATCAGAACAGGGACCTTTCCCAAGTGGTTAGAAAATTTGGGTTTTTTTTTACTGTCACCTGCAAATACAGTTTATGTCAGGTTTTTAGCACAAATGTCTA
Organism: Pristis pectinata; assembly: GCF_009764475.1. NCBI lineage: Eukaryota > Metazoa > Chordata > Chondrichthyes > Rhinopristiformes > Pristidae > Pristis > Pristis pectinata. The sequence goes on from NC_067414.1 coordinate 88,341,771, forward strand.
ATCACCATGGATAAAATTATACATTGTATTTGGCACACCGCTGTACATCATGAGCTGTATAGTAATAGTCACTGGCTGACTTTTAATCCTCTGCCTTTTTGATTCGGGTCTCAACTGTCTTCCTGACTTCTACTTGGTTTCTTCCAATCCCTAGACGGTACCTTTCCCTGTTTATCCTTTCTTATTTCACCCTATTGCTGTAGATCTGTCCAGAGTCAAACAGCACGAAGCGCGCCCTTTTGCACATTGTAACCATTAAGCACCCATTTACAGTGATCCTATTTTTCTCCCCACATTCCCATCAATTTCATTCCTCCTACTCCACCACCACCACACACACACTGGACAATTTACAGTGGCCAATTAACTCGGCAAGCTGCACGCCTTCGTGATGTGGCAGGAATCTGGAGCACCCGGCGGTCGCAGGGAGAACATGCAAACTCCACACAGACAGCACCGGAGGTCAGGAGATCGAACCCGGGTCACCGGAGCTGTGAGGCAGCCGCTCTACCAACTGTGCTTCCCCGTCGAGTAGAAGAGGGCAGTAGACGTTTGGAACACAGCCACCACACCAGGTCGAATGTTAACCTTTAGATCGGAAGTCGATAATATCCTTGATTATCAAAATTTTAATGTGACAATGGCAGATGTGTAGAGATAGCTCATAGATCACCCATGATCTTTTGAATAGCAGAACTGCCTCAAGGTCTGAATAGCCTTCTGGTCTCATTGAAATAATTTTTAATTTTGGAGAACACAGGTATGTGGAAACTGGGCTGTAGGTGGAGCAAGCCAGTGGCGGCACAGCCCAACGTACACGCCTCAAAAATGACAGCAGTGGATGGATCTACAGCAATAGGATGAAATAAGAAAGGATGAATAGGGAAGGATACCGTCTAGGGATTGGAAGAAACAAAGTAGAAGTCAGGAAGACAGTTGAGACCCGAATCAAAAAGGCAGAGGATTAAAAGTCAGCCAGTGACTATTACTATACAGCTCATGATGTACAGCCGTGTGCCAAATACAATGTATAATTTTATCCATGGTGATTAGACATTTGTGCTAAAAACCTGACATAAACTGTATTTGCAGGTGACAGTAAAAAAAGACCCAGCGGAAGCAATACAGTGGGCTCAAACTTATGGAGGTAATTGCATTTTAATGCAATTATAGAATAGGATCCAGACCAAATATGTACAAGACACACATTATGAAGAGGAGATTTACTGAAGTCACTAATGACTGAAGTAGGCATGGGAGCCGTCAACTGCAACTCAGCCTTCTTTCTCATCCACAAAACTCTTAGTAAATTGAGTGGTTATAATTGGTCACATATATAAACTGTGCGCACATCTGTAAATAATTAGAATAATTTCATGTGTGTAGATAGTGAATGTTTGCAAGGATCGTTCTTTGAAGAGCAGTGTATAAATGTATATGTGCCACCATGTGGCATTTCCTTGATACATTGTTGTACCCGACACTAGTTTGAGAATGAAAAATAATAAAAAACGTCCAATAAAAAGGACGTTCTGTTGTCAGATTTGCTTCGAATGACTGATAGCACTTGCAGCAAAGTACCCCGCAGACACTACAGCTAGTCCTTCAAAACATGCATTTCGGCATTTTCTACAAGCACTTTTGACAAAAAGTGTACAATATCTGCACGTTTCTTCAGTGTTAGATTTACATTCTTTCCAGCTGATGAAGTATTTAAGAATAAATAGGCAAAGCTTGATACACAAGGGTAAATGGGTGTGTCTGTGTTACCAAATAGAGCCAACAGATTATTATAATGTAGTATCTCACAGCAGGAACTGTCTTGACTTATCGGTTTAGTATTACTCAAATACAATGGCCATCTCTTTCTTCTCCACTGAACTGCACATGGAATGAGAAGAAAACTATAGGGTGGCCATGAACTACCAGATCCAAGCCAACATTGTCAACCATGTCCAAGCCTGAATTACTGGGCTTAACTCCGACCACCTTTATCATTTTGATGCATACTTAGGTTGAGCAAGAGATCAGTTCTCTGCTCTCACCAATACCCTTCATCTAGTGTTAGTAATGCGCAACAACAGGCTGGGCTAACATTGGCCATGGGGGCAAATACCCGATTTCTCCTCAATATCCTAAACCCATTGCAGTCCATCTACAACCCTTTGCAATAAAATTTCAAAGTTTTCCAACTACAACTGAAGAGTTTAATCACCATCCAGTCCTAGAGCATCTGTGTGTATAAAAGCCAATTGAAATGATTGTGTTGTGCTACATGCCAACGTTGTGTGGTCTGAACTTTGTATGAAACATCCCTTAAGGAATATACAAAGCTTTTCAGTCATGCAAAGAATGTAACCAAGGAATTATATAAATGCAATGTAATTCATCCGGTTTAGGATTTATGGTGTTAGCTGGAAACTTATTTGCAATTACTTTTTTTTGGCTTTGGCATCCTGAAGTGCTTTTAGGAACCAAAATATCAGGTTTTATTATAATCTGAAAATCAACAGCTAACATCAACACACTCCAGCTTGGCTTCAAATGACAAGAAATATTTATACTCAGCATTTGTTTCAGGTTTGCACAGAACAACTTCACCGATAAAGTTACTCTCCTCTCTGTTGCAAATTAACTAGAAAGATGCCGGAGAGCTTTTACCTCAAGTTATCCTGACCAATTAAAACGTGCTAGATTTTTTTTAATTCTTTGAATTTTTGAAAAAGAAACAGGAAGCTTTGTTACAACTTCACTGCTCTCACTACACCACATACTTCCTCTACAGAAACTGAACCAGCAGTGAGAAATAATTCCTTCAATAATTTAATTCAATGACTAAAAGGTTTAATGTCCATCTTGAATTCTCACAGAAATTTTGAAAATTACTGGCTATATACAGTATATGGTGTGGAGATATTTAGACCATTTACAAATACTGCTCGGGAGCAATAACGTGCATACAGATTTTTTAGTAAAATTAATACTAATAATTGTGCCACAAACAATAACTTGTAACCTATATATTGGTGCAAAATCACTCTCCATTTTACATGGCCAAAGGTAAAATCGCATGAATTTATGGTCCAGGCACGTAGGACTCTTGTCACTTACCTTTGAGGGAACTTTCTTGCCTGCATGTACTTTGAATCGATGTTCCCTATTTATGTCTCGTCCCTTCAATGACAGCTGGTCTCCTCTCAGCAACTTGCACAAGATGAACGAGCCCCCCTATTTCGTTCCTCCCTTCCCTCCCACTCTCCTCCTCTACCTCCCCAGAGGTGTCCTCCTGCCCCTTTTGCATTCTCCCAGTCAGTTTTGTGTTGTAGGCTGGTCTCTGAGCAGCAGTTGCCTGTAGTCCGTCAGGCAGTTACAGGCTCCGGCGGCCACGCCCCCTGTCGGCGCAGGCGCGCGGGCGCGGGAGCGCGCTCCCCCTCTCCCCTCCCGCGTTCCCCCGCGGGCACGCGCGCTCTCCCCCCCCACCCCTCCCCCACTTTCCCCGGGAGCGCGCTCTGGCATCCCAGCACTACCACAAACCCGAGAGTAGGAGCGCATGTCCACATTGCGTGGGAGGTTGGTGTGGACAGGTGGGAACTGGGAGTGGGATTGACACTGCATTCAAAGGACGTGGGGGCTCCAGTATATTCATCCCCTTCAACGGCTCAAGGTGCACAGAGTCCCACAGCACAGACATGGGCACTTCAGCACTCACCTTTTTGCCCATCTACACTAATCCTATTTGCCTGTATTATCCGTCTATGCTTTGCCTGTTTAAGTGTCTGTCTAAATGCCTTTTAAACGTAGTAATTATATCTGACTCCATGGCCTCCTCTGGCAGCGGGTTCCAGCTGCCAATCACTCCCTGTCTAAAAAAACTTACACATCAGAACACACTTAAAACTCCGTCCACTCACAAACCTATGCCCACTTGTCGTTGATACCTCTACCATGTGGAAAAGATTTTGACTATCTACTTTTCTTGTGCCTCTCATGTTCTTATGTAACCTCGCTCGCTCCAGGGAAAACAAGCCCGGTCTATCCAATCTCTCCCCATAACTAAAGTCCTCCAATCCAAGCAACATCCTGGTGAATCTCCTTGGCACTCTCTCCAGCACAACCATGTTCTTCCTATAATGTGGCAACCAGAAATGCACACAATACTCCAAGAGCAGTCTAACCAGAGTTTTGTGAAATTGCAAACCACTCTCTGCAGGTAACTGATGTGTCCACTTGAGGTGGCCAACTACATTGAAGCTAATGTCATTGCTGTACAATGCAAGTATTGTGAAGCAACTCATGTTGGAGTCACAATCTTGTCAGCTTTCTCCCATCTGAGTCAGGACTCAAGTCTCACTCCAGAGAATCCAGCTCAGAAAATCTTGCTGACGCTCCCCAGAATCATAGTTATACAGCATGAAAGCAGGCCCTTCAGCCCAACTCATCCATGCCAACCTTGATGTCTATCCAAGTGTCCCATTTGCCTGCGTTTGGTCCATATCCCTCTACACCGTCTCTATCCAAGTACCTGTCCAAATGTCTTTTAAACATTGTAATTGTACCCCTCTCTAAAGCTTTCTCTGGCAGCTCATTCCACATACCCACCACTCTCTGTGTGATAAAGTTGCCCCTCAGGTCCCTTTTAAATCTTTCTTCTCTCACCTTAATCCTATGCCCTCTAGTTTTAGACTCCCTTACCTTAGAAAAAAGACTGTGACCATCCACCTCATCTATGCCCCTCGTGATGTTATATACATCTAGAAGGTCACCCCTCAGCCTCCTATCCTCCGGGGAAAAAAGTCACAGCCTATCCAGCCTCCCCTTATAACTCAAGCCCTCCAGTCCCAGCAATATCCATGACAGTACTTCACCGGCTATTATAAGCACTTTGGAAACAATCTGAATCTGCAAAAGGTGTTTTGGAAATGTTAGTTTTTTTATTGCTACTAACCACTCAAATGTATGTAGTAATCCCAGTAGTTTGCCCTTTGCCAATGATGCCCACATCCGAAGATCTGATTCTTAAAAATTGCACAGGTGCCAATATTGCAGTGGCAAACCACTCAGTTGCCACCACTATCAAGTATAATTAAGGATGAGCAATATATGCTGGCCTTGTCCACTGTGACTGGATCCCGAAAGATGAATTAGTCACTGCACAGAAACAGTCACTTTGGCCTAATTCATCCACAACAGCCAAGATGTCTATCCGAGCTTGTTCCATTTGCCTGTCCAAAGGTATTTTAACCATTGTAATTGTACCCACCTCTACCAACTCCTCTGGCAGCTTGATCCATATACCCACCACCCCCTGTGTGAAACACTTGCCCCTCAGATTCCCTGGCTACACGGTGCTTATGGGTGTGCTACACAGTCTTTTCATCAGGACTTTAACTGAGGTTCTCCCTCCTCTCTCAGGTTGATCTGCAAGATCCCATGGTACTTGGAAGAAGGACAAGGTTTGCCCAAAACCAAATGAAAAAACTGCAGCTGCTGGAAATGTGAAACGAAAGCAGAAAACGCTGGCAACACTCAGCAGATCATGCAGCATCTGTGGAGAGAGAAACACAGTTAATGTTTCAGGTTGAAGACAATCCATCAGGGGTTGCCCCAGTTGTTCTAGACAATGTTTACCTCCTAATGTTAAAATAGATTGGACTTGAAATTATTGTGTATAATGCAGCACTATTCTGTGTTACACAAAGCGACATGAGTTAAATGTCATTATGTTTATGATGCATGGATTTTGCACTGTCAGAAATCTTTTCCCATGTCCATCCCCCCTTTCCGGCCTACATAAAGGCCCCATTTGCACCATTGGAAGGAAAACAGGGAAACTCACTAAAGGCAGATTATCTGAGCGATCATTTGTCGTTATTTCTTGAACATAGGACATAGAATGGTACAGCATAGGAACAGGCCCTTCAGCCCACAATGTTGTACCGAACTAATTAAGCTAATTACGCCCAATTAAACAAATCCCTTCTGCCTGCACATGGTCCATATCCCTCCATTCTCTGCATATTCATGTACCTATCTAAGAATCTCCTAAACACCTCTATCGTATCTCCCTCCACCACCACCCCTGGCAGCGCATTCCAGGCACCCACACTCTCTGTGTAAAAAACTTACCCCACGCACTTCCTTTGGACTTACCATGCACAATTTTGCCTGAAGATTTCCCTACATTACAATGGAATCTGGGGCTGCTCTTCCAAAGCACTGCATTGATCATTGACTAAGTGCTTTTCATATGGTCATTTGGTATAGCAAGATATGGGTTAACACAGTCCCACTGCTGTAGATGATCAACAGGATAAGGTTAACATGGTCTTAGTCATGCACATGGTGCCATGGTTCAGCATGATAAAGATTAAGTTTATCTCATTCCAGATCACAGTGTCCTTGTTCAACAGTATAAGAGGTAACTTGGTCCCATTCCTGTACATAATGCCCTAGTACAGCAGGACAGGGGTTAATATGCCCCCTATCTTGAACATGATGTTCTTATTCAACAGGATAAGGGCTACAATGGTCTTAGTTGTGTACACAAGAAAATAGGAGCAGGAGAAGGCCATTAGGCCCCTCAAGCCTGCCTTGCCATTCAATATGACCATGACTAATCTATGCCGACGTCAAATCCTCTTCTGTGCCAGTTCCCCATAAATAACAATTCCTTGATCTTTTAAATAGTTAGCTATCTCGACCTTAAATATACTGTATCTAATGATCTGGCCTCCACCATTCTCTGGGTCAGAGATTCATTGCCCTCTGAGAGAATAAATTTCTACACAGCTCAGTTTTAAAAATGACCGACTCCTTATTTTTGTAGCTATGCCCCCTTGTCCATGACTCTCCATCTAGTGAAAACATCTCAACATCTATCCTGGAGACATAAGAGCTTGCGGGTGCTGGAATCTGGGGCAAGAAACTGTTGGAAGAACTCAGCGGATCACGTGGATGCAAAGAGAAGATCGATGTTTCAGATCGAGACCCTGTATCAGGACTGAGAGGGCAGAGGGGAGACAGCTAGTACAGAAGCTCCCTGGGTTACAAATCACCTGATTTACGGAAATAAGACTTTATGCAAGTTCTTCCATACATTTTTAAATCATTTTTCAAGCTAGAAATAAGAATAGTAAAATGTTTTGTGATATTCATTAATGACTGGTTACAGTATATATTCCATTAGTTTAATTCCGGGTAGTGTTAGGGTGATTATTCAATGGATGAATAAAATTATAGCAGGTAGAGCAATACGACAGGGGTTGCGATAGAAAATAGACGTTTCCGACTTATGGTGAAATTGACTTTTGGATAGTTCCCAGGTACTGAACCCTTACTTAATCCAAGCACTGCATGTATATAGAAGTAAGAGGGAGGAGTGAGGCAGGGGCTGGAAGGCGCTAGGTGGAACCAGGTGCCGGGGGGAATGATGGGCAGACGGAGCCTGGTGGGGGATAGGGAAGGAGGTCATGTTGCGACATAGGCTGGTAGATGATGGGTGGAACCAGATATGTGGGGTGGGGAGGGAATGGGAAGAAATTAGGAAGACGGAACCAGATGGGGGAGGGTGGAGACAGAGGATAGTATTCAGCCCAATGGTATGAACATTGAATTTTCCAATTTCAGGTAACCCCCCCCCCCCCCCCCCGTGTTCGTTTCTCATTCCCACTGGTCCACCCCAGGGCCCCTCTCTTTTTGCTCATCTTTTCCATCCTTTCTCCGCCCCCACCCCCCCCCCCCCCCCCCCCCCGTTACCTAGACTCATCACCCTCTCCCACCTGGTTCCCTTAGCCCAGCACCCACATACCTATCTACCTGGGTTTCTTTTCCCTTGGGTCACCTTTCCCATCGCCTCCGTCACCTTGTTTCATCTGCCCATCATCCCTCCCTCATCTGGTTCCACCTATCACCTACCAGCCTCTATCTCACCCCTCCCTCTCACTTCTGTAGACCGGCTATCTTCCCACTACACCCTCAGTCCTGATGCAGAGTCTTGACCTGAAAGATCGACCATCCCTTTGCCTCCACAGATGCTGGTTTACCCGCTGTTCTTCCTGCTGTTCGTTTTCTTTGCTCAACGTCTACACCTTTTTGCCCATCTACACCAATCCCATTTGCCTGCATTTAGTCCATCTCCTTCTATGCCTTACCTATTTAAGTGTCTGTCTAAATGCCTCTTAAACGTAGTAATTGTATCTGATTCCACCATCACATTCCAGTTATCAACCCAATCTGTGTAAAATAAACTTACCCTTCAGGTCCCTTTTAAGTCTCCAGCCTCTCAACTTAAACCTACGCCCTCTTGTCTTTGATACCCCCTCCCATGGGAAAAAGACCTTGACTATCTACCCTATCTACGCCTTTTATAATCGTATATGCTTCTATCAGGTTGCACCTCAGTCTCCTTCGCTCCAGGGAAAACAAGCCCAGCCTATCCAATGTCTTCCCAAAAGTAACGTCCTCCATTCCAGGCAACATCCTGGTGAATCACCTCTGCATTCTCTCTGGGGATCTCAGATCCTTCCAGCAGTGTGGTGAGCAGAACTACACACGGTACTTCAAGTGCAGCCTAACCAGTGTTTTGTAAAGTTGCAACGTAATGTCCAAACTCTTAAATTCCGTGCCCTGAGCTATGAAAGCAAACTTGCAATATGCCTCCTTCACCACCCTATCTATCCATGTTACCACTCTCAGAGAACTATGGACTTGAACCGCTTGGTCTATCCGTTCATTGACTTTCTTTGGTGCCCAACCACTTACTGTATGCATCCCACTCCAACTTGACTTCCCAAAATGCATCACCTCACACTTGTTGGGATTAAACACCACCTGCCAATGCTGCACCCAGTTTTCCATCTCATCTATATTCTACTATAGCCTTAGACAACTCTCCTCGCTGTCCACAACACCATCACCTTTCATGTTATTCACAAACTTTCTAATCATAACTTCTACATTCACACGGTGGTATAGCAGTTAGCGTAACGCTATTACAGTGCCAGCGACCCAAGTTCAATTCCGGCCACTGTCTGTAAGGAATCTGTATGTTCTCCCCGTGTCTGCGTGGGTTTCCTCCGGGTGCTCCAGTTTCCTCCCACGTTCCAAAGACGTACGGGTTAGGAAGTTGTGGGCATGCTATGTTGAAGCGTGGCGACACTTGCGGGCTGCCCCCAGAACACTCTATGCAAAATATGCATTTCACTGTGTGTTTCGATGTACATATGACTAATAGAGACCTTCAATCTTAAGTTGATAATATACATCACAAACAGCAAGGGTCCCAGCACTGATCCCTGAGGTACACAAGTCCTAGCACCAATCCCTTTAGTATACCAGTCCTTACCACCCTAAACATTTGTTTTCTCCATCTCTGTGTACCATGTACAAAATACACCGCAGCTACTCACTCAGGCTGCTCCAAATGCACCTCACAAACCTCCACCCTCAAGAAGGACAAGGGCAGGGGATTCACGGGAACACTTACACCTTCCAAGTCGTACACCATCCTGACTTGGAAATATGTCGCTGGTCTTTTATCGTCTCTGGAACTCCCTCCGCAACAACAGTGGGAGCACCTTCGGTGGAAGGACTGCAGTGGTTCCAGAAGGCGGTTCACCTGCTCAAGGGCAGTGAGGGTTGTGCCAATCATGCCCGATCCTGAAAAATGAATAAAGAGGAAAAATATAAAATCTACTGAACTCCAATCCCTCTGCTTCCAACGTCGCTTCAGGTAATAGGTTCCAGATTACGTCAACCTGCTGAGTATATTTTTAACGTCATCTTGCTTTTGGTTTTTTGAAATCTATCACTTCTGGTTACCATCATCGTATGCCATTTCAAACCTTATTTATTGCTTAAAATCATTCATGACTTCTATTGACTCTCCTCATAACTCTTTGAACACCTTTTAAAAACCTTCTGACAATGGCTCCAGTTTCTCCAGTCTCTCTGCAGGACATGTCCTGAGTACCTCTTAATCCATGATACACCAACAGGATTGTCCTGGAAGACCCATTGTTTCTGCCTGCTGTTGCCTCACCAAACTTCATATCTCTTTCTTTTTCAATCTTTTTATTAGTTTTCAAATTAATACAGATTGATATATAGCATCAATGTTTGTACATGTAATACAAAGAGATCAGAACAATCATAGCATAGATAATCATAAAGAACAATAAAATATAAAAAAAATCTGTAGATCCAATGATCTCTTAGTAAATGAATATAATATAAAAGAAAGGAAAGAAAAAGATTTATTATATAAATTAGAAAAAAGAAAAAAAAACCCAAATCAATAAGAAAAATTATAAACAATATAAACAAAACTAAACAGAAAAATTTCAAAAGAAAACAAACAACAAAAAAAAGAAAAAAAAAAGACAGGACTAAAATTTCTCAGTAGAAACAGAGCAATATTATGTCGTCAACTCCATTCCTCTAAGTTGGAAAGTTATTGAAAGGGGATCTACATCATGTGAAAATATTGAATAAATGGGCTCCAAACATCTTCAAATTTAAGCGAAGGATCAACAGTACCACTCGTAATTTTTTCCAAGTTTAAACATGATATAGTTTGAGAAAACCATTGAAAAGTAGTAGGGGGTATTGGATTCTTCGATTTAAGCAAAATGGATCGTTTGGAAATTAATGTAACAAAAGCAATCATATGGTTAGCGGAAGCAGATAAATGTCCAAGCTTCATATCTTGACTTTATCCTCTCTCCTCTCATCCAGTCCCTTCCCAAATACATCTGGACAACTCTCATGTCTTCCACCACTTTGAAACCTTTCAATTTCCCAGCCCAAACTACCTCATCTTCACAAAGGATGTCCAGTCACCTCCAGCCCCATCAGGAAGGCCTTAGGGCTCTCCGCTTCTTTCTGGAACAAAGACAGAACTAGTTCCCTCCACTAACACCATCATCCGCCTGTCCTAACTTGTTCTTATCCTCAACAACCTCTCTTTCGATTCCTCCCACTTTCTACAAATCAAAGGCGCAACCATGGGCACTCGTATGGGTCCCAGCTACGCCTATCTTTTCGCTGGCTACGTGGAAGAGTCCACATTCCAAACCTACTCTGGCACCCCTCCCAAATCTTTCTCTGCTACATTGACGACTGCATTGGTGCTGCTTCCTGCGCTCGTGCAGAACTTGTCAATTTTATCATATTTGCTACGAACTGACACTCTGGCCTCAAATTCACTTGGACCATTTCTGATCCTTCTCACTCCTTTGACATTTTCTGGAACTCTCTGTCTCCATCTCAGGAGACAAACTATCCATTGATATCTACGATAAACCCACTGACTCCCACACCCACCTCAACTAAACCTCCTCCAGCCGTCTCCTGTAAGGATGCCATCCCTTCCTCTTGGTTGTTCTGTCTCCGCTGCATCTGTACCTCAAGACGAGGCTTTCATTTCCAGGATATCTGAAATATCCTCCTCGGTCAGGAAATTTGGTTTCCCCTCCACCGTACACGACAGGTCCCTCACTCGCACTTCCTCCATTTCCCAGGCGTCTACTCTAACCCCACCCCTCCCTCCAAGACGGAACAGAGATACGAGTTCCCTTGGTCCTCACTTTTCACCCAGTCATCCCTCCCCATCCCCTACACTTTTCCCTCCAACCATAGGAGGTGAAACATTTGTCGCCACACCCTCTCCCTCACCATCCAGGGACCTAAAGAACGCTTCCACGTGAGGCCGTGATTCGCATGCACCTCCTCCAACCTGGTCTATTGCATCCAGTGTTCTCGATGTGGCCTCCTCTGCATCGGCGAGACCAAGCATAGCTAAGGTGGCCATTTTGTGGACTACATTACCTGCGCTCTGTCCACAAAGGCCATCTTCAGCTTCTGGTTGCATGGTCATTTCAACTTCCCTCCCATTTCTACACCGACCTGTCCTTCCTCAACCTTTTCCACTGCCAATGGGAGGCCAAACCCAAACTAGAACAGCAGCTCATATTCCACTTGCACAGCCTACAGCCCAATGGTAAGAACATTGAATATTCCATCTCCCCCAACCCTCCTGGTTGCCTAGATTCACCCTCCCCTACCTGGTTCCACCTGCCAATCATCCCTCCTTTATCTTTTTCCACCTATCACCTTCCAGCCTCTGCCTCTACCTTCCCCCTCCCCCCGCCCCTCCTAGCTCGACCTGCCTACTTTTTTTCCCCTTATCTGTTTCTAACTATCACCCACCAGTTTCTATCTCAATGCTCCCCCTTCCCCCACCTGGCTCCATCTGCCCATCATTGCCGCACACCCCCACCACATCCCGTTCCCCCTATCACCTCCCCAGCCCCCTGCCTCACTCCTCCCTCTCACCTGTGGCTAGCTTCCCTCTACACTCTCAGTCCTGATGCAGGGTCTCGACTTGAAATGTCAACCATGCCTCTGCCTCCACAGATGCTGCTCGACCTGCTAGTTCTTCCAGCGGTCTGTTTGCTTTGCATCCTTGGGTGTTCATTTAAGTTCCTCTGGTTCTTTACAAGCCAATGGAGAGTGTCCTTCCTCCTTCAAGGGTGAGCTGCCGATCCCAGTCACTACCTACATCTCCAGTTATCTGATACGATGGAAATTACACTGAGCCATAGACAGGAGTATAGGCATCACAAGTTATGGCCTCTCATTGGTTCAAAGCTGGGCTAAACCAATGACATGTCCAAGTGTATTTTAAATTGGCAGTATTTATATTCAAACGTTTAAACAAAATTGGTTACTGTAGAAACTTATGTGAATTAGGCCTATTGTATGCCTGTGGCATGGGTGCTGTGAATCATATTTGCATTCTGCTTAGCCTGTTATGCTAATATGCCTCATTTCCAACAAACTTCCCCTGAGAGTGGAGCTAATCTTTAGAACTAATGGAGACCTGCTCAATTTACAGTAACTACACTCCAGAACCAAGGTCTCCCTCACTTCAGTAGTTGAGCTACAGTATGCAGATGAACTTGCGTTTACCTCTCTCTCTCCCTTTGCCTGCATCTTTCCCTCTCTCTAGCACTCTCTGACTCCCCTTCATTCCCTCTTTCTCTCTGCCTGCTCCCCTCTCTCTGCCTGCCTCTCTCACACTCTTTCTCTCAGGCACTCCCTCTCTCTCCCTCTCTGCCTGCCTGTCTCTCTGCCTCTCTCTCTCACTTACTGCCTGACTTCCCTTCATTCTCACTCTCCATCTCTGCCTGCCTCTCTCTCTCCCTGCGTCTGCCTCTCTCGCTCTCTCTCTCTCACACACACACACACACACACACACACACACACACACACACACACACACACACACACACACTCTGTCTGTCTCCCTCTCTGCCTGCCTCTCTCTCTCTCTGAGCTTGCCTCTCTCACTCTCTCTCTCTGTGCCTGCCTCTCTTGATTTCTCTCTCGCTCACGCACACAGACATACACACAGGCTCACACACACATACACACACACACACACACACACACACACACACACACACACACACACACACACACACACACACACACTCTCTCTCTCTCTCTCTCTCTCTCTCTTCCTCTCTCTGTCTGCCTCTCTTTCTCCAAGCTCCAAGCCACCACCGATTCATTCACTGAAGCATATGAGAGGATGAGCTTTGTACTCAACCTCCGTAAGACAAAGGTCCTCCACCAAGCCACCCCTGTTGCACCACACTGCTCTCGCGGGAAGTTTGTTGGAAGGTTCACGATAAGATTCTGGAACACACGGCCACTACCCCTATCGTGGCAGCCACCTATCAACACAGGCAGCATTGATGACAAAGTTCACCTCCAGCTTTAAAACACTAGCACAGCTTTGGTCAATTGAGGAGGTGGGTTTTTGAAGATCAAGACCTCAGACCTGGCATAAAACTCATGATCTACTGGGTAACAGTGATCCCTGCCCTCCTATGTACTTCTGAGACCTGGACTCCCTACAGGAGGCAGCTCAGGGCATTGGAAAGACCAATACTGTCTCTGCGAAATCCTCCAAAATTTCCCCGGAATAATAAAAGACTCAATGTCAGCACCTTCTCCCAGGACCCAGTCAGACTCACTTGGCAACATTGAGAAGGCCACATTGTTTGCATTCCCAACACCAGACTCCTGAAACAGGAACTATATTCCATAAGACCTTAAGATATAGGAGCAGAATTAGGCCATTTGGCCCATCAAGTCTGCTCTGTCATTCAATTATGGCTGATTTTTTTTCTCTCAACCCCATTCTCCCGCCTTCTCCTCATAACCCTTAACCCCTTTATCAGTTGAGAACCTAGAGAGTGCTGGAATCTGGAGCTAAAAAAAAAATCTACTGGAAGAACTCAGCGGATCGAACAGTGTCTGTGGGAGGAAAGGAATTGTTGTCGTTTCAGGTTGAAACCCTACTTCAGCACCAATCAATCTCCACCTTAAATACACCCAGTGAATTGGCCTCCACAGCTCTTCCACAGATTCACCACCCTCTGGCTGAAGAAATTCTTCCTCATCTCAGTTTTAAAGGGACATCCCTTTATTCTGAGGCTGTGCCCTCAGATCCGAGACTCTCCTACTAATGAAGACATCCTCTCCACATCCATTCTATCCAGGCCTTCCTCTATCCGGTAGGTTTCAATGAGATTCCCCCCTCATTGTTCTGAATTCCATCGAGTACAGGCCCAGAGACATCAAACACTCCTCTTACGTTACACCTTTCATTCCCGGGATCATTCTTATGAACCCCCTGAAAAGCTAGGGCATCTTTCCTTAGATATCCTTGCCCACAATATTCCAAATGCAGTCTGACCAATGCCTTATAAAGCCTCAGCAAATTCCAAGTTCTGTCACAAGAGGGTATTGCCAAGTGGACAGAAGAAAAGATTCAAGGATTTGCCCAAAGCTTCCCTAAAGAAATGCAACATTCCCACTGACTCCTGGGAAGCTCTGGCCCATGACCATCAAAAGTGGAGGAGGAGCATTAAGGATGGCATTGAGAACCCTGAAACCATTCACTGGGAACACACAGAAGCCTTGAGCAAATGGTGGAAGGAGCGCACTGCCGCACCACCTGCCCACCCCGTCAGCCAACACTTGTCCCATGTGTGGAAGAGTCTGCCGTTCCCACACTGACCTCAAAAGCCACCTCAGAACCCACAAAACTAGAGTGGAACTAAGTCATCTTCGATGCCTAAGGAAATTGGCAACATACTCTCTGTATTCATTCCAAGAATTCTGCCTGAATGAGTCAAAAGCTTGACATAGTGTGAAAGCACATGATGTATTTATTCCATTTTCCCAAGTGTTTTATTTCCCAGTCAGTGCTCCTTCCCCCACTCTCCAACAGTTTCTCACACCCCATGAATTCCCCTCAAAGTCATAGACTATTCCATGTAGGGTATACATCATTGTCACTTCATTATTTTGAGAACTCCCTATCTAGTGTCATCCTGGAAGAAACTTCACCATAAATTGAGGGCTGCTTTTATTAGCAACGCCCACGTTGTTTTGTACTTGTCTAAGTGATGTGAATACTGCTAGCAATGCCAGCTTTTCTTGCCCATCCCAAGTTGCCCTTGAGAAGTTGGTGGAGAGCCACCTTATTAAACTGCTGTAGTCTGCGTAATGAAGGCACCCCCGCAGTGCTGTTGGGCAGGATGTTCTGGCACTTAGATCCAGTGATGACAGAGGCAGTCAGGATGAGTGTGTGATATTGAGACGTTCCCAGTCTTTGTCCCTTTAGGCAGTAGAGATCACAGGTTTGGGAGGTGATGTTACAAAAGCTTCAGTGAGTTCCCGAATTGCATTTTGCAGATGCATTTTCTAAACATACCGAGGATTCATTAAATGTGTTTACATCATAAAAGACTTCCCTTCAAAACCTGCACAACCCTAATCATTACCTCGGTATAACAACACTGTGTCCACTTTGATCACTTTGCACTGCATTGGAATTCATTTTTTTCATTCTAATTGTGTTCTTTCTTGTAAAAGTTGTGTATAATTGATGTTTAATTTATATTTTTCTTGTGAATGTTGTGTATCTGATACTATGTGTCTGTGAGACTGCAAGTAAGCTTTTCATTGCACCTGTGCATACATGTACTTGTGCATGTGACAATAAACTCGACTGACTTTCAACATTGACTTTGAAAAGAGAGCCGCCTCATTTTACTTACTTACTTATTATGATGCAGGAGTGGACCATTCATCCCATCAGGTCCATGCCAGCTCCCAGGAGATTAAATCCATCAGTTCTCTCTCCTTTGCCCGTGGCCCTACAGCCTATTCTCCCTCACCTGCCCATCAAATTTCCTTCGATCCTTTTGCCATTTCCTTGCACTAAGGGGTTGTTTATAGTTGCTTAAGAAGTGCTGTTGAAGAACCATCTCAGTCCTAGGAGATGGGCAAGTGCCGTTCTGAAGGGTGGAAAAGGGTTTGGGCACATGAATGAGAGGAAAATAGAGGGATATGGGCATCCTGTAGGTAGGAGGGAATAGCTATGTCGGCACAACATTGTGGGCCAAAGGGCCTGTTCTGTGCTGTACTGTTCTATGTTCTATAACCAGCACGCCTTTGGGACATGGGAGGAAACTGGAGCACATGGCAGAAACCCACGCGGTCACAAGGAGAAGATGCAAACTCCACACAGATAGCTCGGAGGGCAGGAGTGAACCAGGATCACTGGAACTTTGAAGAACCACCACCACACCTCCCCAATAAGAAATTCAGTACAAGCATCCTAGCACATTAATAATGCAGAGACATAGTGACTTGAAGTGTAGAGTTCATTCCGTCTCAAGCATGGGCCGTTCTTCAATTATTTTTTAGATTAGTTTGAAATTAGACCAACTTGTTAAACTGACACTATATCAAAAGTATTAAGGTAAACTTTAACCTTCCGGGCTTTGACTCAAAACGTCGAAGGTTCTTCCCCACTGCCCCCCCACCCCCACAGATAATTCTCGACCCGCCGTGTTCCTTCACAGATTATTTTTTGTAACCTTTAATGTGTCCTGTACTGTTCTACCAGATGTAGAAAGGATGAACTTTACCAATGGGTTTTTTTGCTTGTCAGGCACTTTGCAAGATAAATGAGACAGAGATTGCTATTGATGTTCTTCATGTTGCAGCCAATCAGCAATTCAAGTGGAAGTCTGTGGGTTCAACCCCAGAGATGTGACCACACACTCCAGGCACTTCAGTGAAGTACTGAGCCTTTTCCTTGAACTGCCAGAGCTGCCAATGTTCAGGTGAAACATTGAACTGAGGCCCTTTGTATCCTCTCTGACATACTTAAAAGAGCACTAATTGAAGAGCTGGAGGGTTTCCCAGCCAACATTAATCCTTCAAATACCATCACTGTCTGGTGACATTCTATTGTTGTCTGTGGGATCTTGCTGTGCGAGAAGTTCCGGCATTACGATAATTAGACTTCAAAAGTTTTGCCTAATGTGTCTCTGAGCCTGTGAAAGACATTAGATAAAGGCTTGTCTTTCTTTTAGATGTCCCGTTTTGGAACCGCATCTTTTCCTCAGTTTTCTGCTCCAATTATAAATGAGGCAGAATAATTTACTTCTGCTCCAAGTGAAATTTTCACATTGCAGCAACATTTAAAATGTCTGGGCAGCACAGTGGGAAAGCCAGTAGAAATGTTCCCAGTTCCCCGAACCAGCGATCCAGGTTCGATCCTGACCTATGGTGCTGTCCGTGTGGAGTTTGCACGTTCTCGCTGTGACTGCATGGGTTTCCCCGAGTTCTCAGATTTCCCTTACATTCCAAAGACGTGCAGTTTGATGTTAATAGGCTGCTGCAAATTACCCTCCCACCCCGGACATTCGCTCTTCTCCCCTTCCCATCGGGCAGAAGATACAAAAGCCTGAGAGCACATACCACCAGGCTCAAGGACGGCTTCTATCCAACTGTTAGGTGACTATTGAATGGATCTCCTGTAAAATAAGATGGAGTCTTGACCTCACAATCTACCTCGTCATGGCCTTGCACCTTATGATCTGCCTACACTGCACTTTCTCATTAACTGTAACACTATATTCCGTTATTGCTTTTCCCTTGTACTACCTTGATGTACTGTTGTGAAAAGATCTGTATGGATTGCTTGCAGAACAAAGTTTTTCACTGTACCTCGGTACATGTGACAATAATAAACCAATTACCCCAAGTGTAGGCTGGAAGTGGGAGAATCAGTGCAGAGTTGATGGGCCTGTGAAAGAGATTTGGTTACAGGGCAATAAGTGTGGGAATGAGATTGAGACAAGAGACCGCAGATGCTGGAATCCGGAGCAATAAACAGGCTGGTGGAGGAACTCAGCAGGTCAGGCGGGGAAATGAACAGTCGACGTTTCAGGTCGAGACCCTTCATCTGGAATGAGATTGATGGGATGATCTGAGAGCCATCATGGATGATGGGGTGAATGGACTCTTTCTAGGTGGTGAGAAAAATAATACAAGCAGATGCAAAAATCAGGGTCAGAAAATGAACGAAGCTAGTTGAAAGGGAAATCAGTGCCTTTCTGATATAAGAAGCTTTCAGCCCACATTGCAGTCAGCAGGGATATCTTGTGGATTGCTTCATCCAAAATTGGCATCTCTTTGAAATGCAAGACAGGAGAACATAACTTTTTCAGTAACAAACAACCATCAAATCACATTTACTAATGTTGCATGCTTTCAAGATGAATAGTTACAGCAAGCGTGAAATGAAAAACAGAATCCTCCTGTTTTTCATTAAAGGAATAAACGCAGGGTCCCTGAAGAGAAGGAGTGTTTGCAGAGGATTTGCAAATAGGAAAAATATTGTGCTCACAACAAGAGCTCTTGGGACTGGGACATTACTGCCAGATGCAAGCTAGCTGGAGATGATGGAGTGAGAGTTTTGTTCTTATATATTCATTTTTTTGGGATCCGGGCATCACGGCGAGCCTAGCATTTATTGCCCATCCCCCGTGGTGGTGAGTCGCCTTCTCAATCTCCTGCAGTCCTTCTGCCGAAGGTGCTCCCACAGTGTCGCTGGGGAGGGACCTCCGGGATTTAGATGATGAAGGACCAGAGACATACTGTATTTCCAAGTCAGGTTGCTGTGTTACCATATGTCCAGGTGGTAGGAGTTGGGAGGTGCTGCCGAAGTAGCCGGTGCACCATTTTGTAGAAGGTACACACAGTGGTGGAGGGAACGACTGCTCATGGTGGTTGATGAGATGCCAATGAAACAGGTTGCTTTGTCTTAGATGGTGCTGAGCTTCTTCAGAGTTGTTGGTGCTGCACTTATCCAGGCAAATGGAGAGTATTCCATTAGCCTCCTCACTTGAGCCTTGCAGATGGCGGGAAGGCCCTGGGCTGTCAGGAGGCGAGTCCCTCACTGCAGGAGACCTAGCTTCTGACCTGGTCTCCCAGCAACGTATTTCTGTGGCTGGTGTAGCTGAGTTTCTGATCAATGGTGACCCCTTCCAGGATATTGAAGGTGGCAAACCCAGCAACGGCAGTGCCACTGAATGTCAAGGGAAGGCGCTTAGGTTCTCTCTTGGAGATAGGAGGGGGCAGGGGAAGTTTTGAGCAGGACACAATTACCTAACTCAGTCTTTTTATGAGGAAGCCCATCCTGACTTTAGAAGAGGAGCTGGAATTAGATCTGCCAGGAAATTCTGCCTGTTCTTCCACAGTTACATCCCACAGAGGTACCACTTGTCTTCACGGAGCTATAACTGAAGCTGTTTCTTCCTTTGTATATAGCTTTCATTATGAATAGAGTCTATTTTTGAAATAAAAATAGGAGCTATAACTGAAGCAGTTCTTCAGTTACTGGAGATATGGCACAGTGGCAGATTCTGCAGGACAACTGGCTGTGCCTGTCTTCAACAGGAACGGTCTACAAACACCCTTCACCTCCCCCCCCCCCCCCACCCCACCTTCATCAACACCCACAATACAACAGACAGGTCTCTGTCTCTGATAACTCCACCCAACCATCACCAATCACCTCTGCTATTACCCGACAATTAGCATGTGAACAGCCTTTGTACAAGCAAGCTAGGAGCAGAGTGAACTTCCAAGCAAAGCTCATCCTCCAGTGTCTAAACTTGAACTTCCTCTTGTACCAAGCAGGATTACAATTTCAATATTATAAGGCTGAAAGTTGATCATCCCGAGCAGTCGGGTTTTAAAATATGTCTGAGTGTAAACGGCACGTTATAAATAGACGTCAATATTAGGAGATTTCCCTTAATTGGACTTTCCACTGCAAACTGCAAGTTCAGTCATTAAGTGAGTTCAAGGCCGAGATGATAGGATTTTTGGAGTCTTAAGGGAATCAAAGGAAATGGGGTTGCAACAGGACCGTGGGAGTTTAGAACATAGAGCTTAGAACACAGAACAGTACAGCACAGGAACAGGCCCTTCGGCCCACCATGTCTGTGCCAAGCATGATGCCGAATTAAACTAAATCTCTTTTGCCTGCACATGATCCATATCCTACCATTCTCTGCCTATTCATGTGTCAATCTAACAGCCTCTTAAATGCCATTATGGCTGCCACTACCCCCGGCAGCCCGTTCACCCACCACTTTCTGTGTAAAAAAACGTGCCCTGTGCACCTCCTTTAAACTTTCCCCCTCTCACTTTAAATGTATGTCCTCTAGTACTCAACCTGGGGTAAAGATTCTGACTGTCTACCTGATCTACACCTCTCATAATTTTATCAACTTCTATCAGGTCTCCCCTCAGCCTCCGATGCTCCAGAGAAAACAACCCAAGTTTGTCCAACCTCTCCTTACAGCACATACCCTCTGATCCAGGCAACATCCTGGTAAACCTCTTCTGCACCCTCTCCAAAGCCTCCACATCCTTCCTGTAATGGGGCAACCAGAACTGCACGCAATAGGTGGAAGATCAGCCGCGAACAAAGGCTTGGCCTGCTCCAACTTAATTTGTCACATAAGAGACAAGCAGCTAAGAAACAGGCCCTTCAGCCCACCGAGTCCATGCCGACCATCAGTCACCCATTTACACTAAGACTATATTCTGCACAGAGAAGCAGAGATGTTACCCTGGGCTACATTCGCAATGAGTGGTTAACAGCCTGTGGTTGCAGGCAGCAAGTGAGAAGCAGTTTGGGGGAACTTTCCCGAGTGTAGCAACATCAAGGCTATATTACCGGATGAGTAATCCAGAGAATTTCAGAATTCCACTGTGGTAATGTGAGAATCTCAATCAGTTTAATTGAAAGCCAAATATTCTGGAAACAGAGAACTGTTAGAATTATTCAGGGGAGCTCTTGACTTACAAACGATAGTTGCAAGTGAAAGGAAAAAGAGATCAACAAAGGATAAAACAGCAAGCTTCTTGTTATCAGTTTCATAACAACAGGATGGATTCACAACTCGTGAGAAAGAAGTTGGTCCAACATCCTCTTGTAGGATGTTTCCATTTGTCAGAGAATCTCAAACTAGGGCTCACTTCATAGAGTCGTAGAGTCTTACAGCACAGAAACAGGCCCTTCGACCCAACTGGTCCATGCCAACTGTGTTGCCCAGCAAGCTAGTCCCATCTGCCCGCATTTGGCCCATAGCCCTCTAAACCTCTCTTATCCATGTACTTACCTAGATGGCTTTTAAACGTTGCTAATGTGCCCGCCTCAACCACTATTTCTGGTAGCTCATTCCAAATATGCACCACCCTTTGCGTGAAGCTGCCCCTGATGTCCCTTTTAAATCTCTCGCCTCTGATCTTAAATCCATGCCCTCTTGTTTTTAGCACTTCGTCCCTGGAAACAGACTATGTGGTTTCACCTTGTCTGTGGCCCTCATGACCTTATCAAGTCACCCCTCAATCTCCTACATTCCAGGAAATAAAGTCCTAGTCTACACGACCTCTCCTTGTAACTCAGGCCCTCCAGTCCAGGCAACATCCTGGTAAATCTTTTCTATACTTTTTCTAGTTTAATGACATCTTTCCTACAATAGGGTGACCAAAACTGTACTTTTTAAAAATAAGGGATCAGTGTAAGACTTGGGTCCTGATGGTCAGTGCAGACTCAGAGACCCCACCTAGGACTGAGGTGGTGTGATTTTTCTCTCAGACTGTTGCCAGTGTTTGGAGCTTTCTCTCTCTCCTCAAAGGGTGTGGAAGCAGTGTCTTTGAATATTTGTAAGGCAGACTGAGATAAATTCTTGATAAGCATGGGGGAGGGTGGTTTGAAAGGTTACCATGTGCAGATGGGAATGCAGAATTGAGGTTACAATCAGATCAGCCACAATCTTTCTGAATGGAGGAAAAGGCTTGAAATGCTTGATTTACCTACTCCTGCTGCTAATCTGTATGCTTATATGTATATAGTATGCAGTAAGATGTTCAAGTTCAAGTTCATTGTCATGGGTATGCATACCCATGGTATAAATGCCAATGAAAATTAGCTTTCTGCAGCAGCAGCACAGTACATGACAAACGTAACTTACAGAAACTTAAATTAACATAAATTATATGTAACTTACACAATAAAATAAAGAAAAGTAAACATAACGACATTAGTGCAAATTGAGGGAAATATAGTCTGAGGTAGAATTAGGGTTTTTCAGGTCAGTTCAAGAACCCGATGGCAGTGGGGAAGAAGCTGTTGTTGAATCTTGAGGTGTGGATCTTCAGGCTCCTGTACCTCCTGCCTGATGGCAGCAATGAGAAGAGGGTATGGCCCAGATGGTGGGGATCCTTAATGATGGATGTTGCCTTCCTGAGACATCTCCTCTTGTAGATGTCCTCGATGGTGGGGAGAGCTGTACCTGTGATGGAACCGGTTGAGTCCACCACTCTCTGTAACCTCTTGTGGTCCTGTGCATTGGAGTTTCCACACCAGGCCATGATGCAACCATTCAGAATGCTTTCCACTGTACATCTGTAGGAGATACGGTCAACGTTCAGACTTGATTGATTCGTGATACAAACTTTGCACCAGATAACTGTTAGTTAATGAATATCTCCAACAGGAGAGAATCCAACCAAACGTCTTTATGCTTAACGACATCAATATTGTTAAATACCCACCATCGACATCCCGGGGGTCACTATTAACCAGAAGCACAGCAGGATCAGTTACATAAATACTGTGGCAGCAAAAACAGGTCAGAGGACAGGTGTTCTGTGGCAAAATCCCCTGCAATTCCTGATGTCCCAAAGCCTTTCCAAAAACCGTTAGGCACAACGCTTTACAGTGTCGGCAACCCAGGTTCAATTCCGGCCGCTGTCTGTAAGGAGTTTGTACGTTCTCCCCGTGTCTGCGTGGGTTTCCTCCGGGTGCTCCGGTTTCCTCCCACATTCCAAAGACGTACAGGTTAGGAAGTTGTGGGCGTGCTATGTTGGCGCCGGAAGCGCGGTGACACTTGCGGGCTGCCCCCAGAACACTCTACGCAACAGATGCATTTCACTGTGTGTTTCGATGTACACGTGACTAATGAAGATATCTTATCTTATCTTATCTTATCTTACAAGTCAGGAAAGTGATACTTTCTACTTTCTGGATGAGTGTGGCTCCAACAAGAACATCAACACCATCCTGGAGGAACACAAGAGGCGTTGGAGGAACTCAGTGGGTCAGGCAGCATTCATGGAGAGAAATGGACAGTCGACATTTTGGGTGGAGACCCTTCATCGGGACTGGAAAGAAAGGGGGTGAGGGGAGAGAGCCAGCATAAAAGGGTGGAGGGAAGGGGGAGAGTAAGAGCTGGGAGGTGATAGGTGGATCCAGGTAAGTGGGGTGATAGGCAGATGAGGGCGGGAATAATGTCAGAAGCTGGGAGGTGATAGCTGGAGGTGACAAAGGGCTGAGGATGATGGAACCTGAGTGGAGGGGACAATGGACCATGGAATAAAGGGAGGGAGGTGGGGAGGGGAACCGGTGGGAGGAGTGTGTGGGTGATGGGGAGATGGAGAGGGTGGGAGAGAGGAAAGACATAGGGCGATGGGGGCCAGTTGGATCAGGAAAAAAATAAGGGAAAATATAGGGAAAAATAGGGGAAAAGGGACAGAGGGGGAGCAGTTACTGGAAGTTTGAGAATTCGATGTTCATGTCGCTAGGTTGGAGACTGTCCAGGTGGAATGTGAGATGTGGTTCCTCTAATTTACATTTGGCCATGACCTGGCAGTGGAGGAGGCCGTGGTCAGGCATGTCGTGTGGAAATGGGAAGTGGACACGAAATGGAGATTTCAGCAGGCCTTTGAGAAGGTGCCGCACACGAGGCTAAACGAGATAGGAGCCCACAGTATTACAGGAAAGGTACTAGCATTGGCTGATTGACAGAAGGCAAAGAGTGGGAATAGAGTGGGCCTTGTCTGGTTGGCTGCCGGTGACTAGTGGTGTTCGGCAGGGGTCGGTGTTGGGTCCGCTACCTTTCAGGTTATATGTTAATGATCTGGATGACGGAATTGAGGGCTTTGTGACCAGGTTTGTGGATGATACAAAGATAGGTGGAGGGGCAGGTAGTGTTGAGGAAGCAGGGAGTCTGTAGAAGGACTTGGACAGGTTGGGAGAATGGGCAAAGAAGTGGCAGATGGAATACAGCGTAGGGAAGTGTACGGTCATGCACTTTGGTAGAAGGAATAAAGGCGTGGACTATTTTCTAAACGGGGAACAAATTCGGAAATTGGAGGTGCAAAGGGACTTGGGAGTCCTAGTGCAGCATTCCCTAAAGGTTAACTTGCAGGTTGAGTTGGCAGCAAGGAAGGCAAATGCAATGTTAGCATTCATTTCAAGAGGACTAGAATATAAAAGCAAGGATGTACTGCTGAAGCTTTAAAAGGCATTGGTCAGACTACATTTGGAGTATTGTGACCAGTTTTACGCTCCATATCTATAGAAGAATGTGCTGGCATTGGAGAGGTTTCAGAGGAGGTTTACGAGAATGATCCCAGGAATGAAAGGGTTAACAATGTGAGGAGAGTTTGATGGCTCTGGGCCTGTACTCACTGGAGTTTAGAAGGATGAGGGGGGAATCTCATTGAAACCTACTGAATATTGAATGGCCTGGAGAGAGTGGACACAGAGAAGATGTTTCCAGTAGTGGGAGAGTCTAGGACCAAAGGGCACAGCCTCAGAATAGAAGGACGTCCCTTTAGAACAGAGATGAGGAGGAATTTCTTTAGCCAGACAGTGGTGAATCTGTGGAATTCATTGCCACGGACGGCTGTGGAGGCCAAGTTATTGGGTATATTTAAACCAGAGATTGATAGGTTCTTGATTAGTAAGGGCGTCAAAGATTACGGGGAGAAGGCAGGAGAATGGGAATGAGAGGGAAAAATAAATCAGCCATGATCGAAGAGTGGAGCAGACTTGATGGGCCGAATGGCCTAATTCTGCTCCTATGTCTTATGGCGATCCCGGCTGGCATAAGATGTCTTTATTAGTGACATGTACATCAAAACACAGTGAAATGCATCTTTTGTGTAGAGTGTGCTGGGGGCAGCCCGCAAGTGTCACCACGCTTCCGGCGCCAACATAGCATGCCCACAATCTCCTAACCCGTATGTCTTTGGAACGTGGGAGGAAACTGGAGCACCCAGAGGAAACTCACGCAGACACGGGGAGAACGTACAAACTCCTTACAGACAGCGGCAGGAATTGAACCCGGGTCGCTGGTGCCGTAAAGCGTTACGCTCTAACCGCTACACTACCATGCCTACTGTGCATGGCAGACAGAGCAGAGGTGCTCGACGAAGCGGTCTCCCAATCTACTACGTCTGGTCTCACCGACATAGAGGAGGCCGCACTGGGAGCACCGGATGAAATAAATAACACCGATAATGACAGTGTGCCACCATGCAGGAGAAGCAGTTTGACTGAAACCCCATCCACCACCCCGAACGTTCACTTCTCCACCACCAGTCTGCCTTGACTGCCTTCTGTACATCTTCAGTAACACCTCTGTGAACTTCTGCCATCCAGATCAAGAGAAGCAAATCCTTAAACTGCCTTGTTTATACCACTGTGCTGTTCAAGAAGGCAGTTTAGCACTATGTTTTTCAATGGAAATCAGGAAAGTGCTTTAACACTTGCCCAACCATCAACACCCACTTCCTGTTAATGCATTTTAAAAATGACTTTTCCTTATCATTCAAATCTGTTCCAAATGAATGACTTTGATAGAAATTGATAGAGACCTAGCCACATATAAAACCTGAACCCTGCTGTACTAAATGACAATTTGTCAGTCTTCAAGGAGAGGTGAAGTGATAAATGTTATGCAGAGAATAGACCAGGTGACCATCTCTAACAATTGCTGCTTTATTTTCTTTTCTGAATGAAGGTCATCAACCTGAAACATTAACTCTATTTCTCTCTCCATAGATGCTGTTTGACCTGCTGAGTTGTTCCAAAACTTCTAGTTTTTATTTCAGCTTTCTGACATCTGCAGTCTTTTGATTTATGCTAAACAATGTTTGCAATTTGCATTTGCGTAAAACCTTTAGCATAGCAAATTGGCCTCGGCACCACCCAGAAGTAACTGGCAAACAATATTTGATATCGAGCCATGTGTTAGGAGAGGTGCAAAGGCATCACTGTGTGGGGGTGTCTGAAAGGAGACAGAGGTTGAGATGTTCAGCGGGTGGATGGATCAGAGTGTAGAGGGTGGAATGCAAAGGGTAACATTCTTCATGTCATGCACCAATATATCAGTATGTATAGAGGCTTTAGGCATGAACAACCAGTTCCACAAGTGAATAAAGAATATCTTTCTCCCAGGGTCGAAATGTCTAATACTAGAAAGCATGCATTTAAGGTGAGGGGGGGAGAATTCAAAGGTGATGTGTGGGGCAAATTTTTTTTACACAGAGAGTGGTGGGTGCCTGGAATGCGCTGCCAGGGGTGGTGGTGGAGGCAGATACGATAGAAGTGTTTAAGAGGCTTTTGGACAGGCACATGAATGTGCAGAGAATGGAGGGATGTGGATATGCAGACAGAAGGGATTGGTGTAATTAAGTGTCATTAGCTTCGGCGAATATTGTGGGCTGAAAGGCCTGTTCAATTTGAACATATATCACTGCTGCTTATCAAAGTAGAATAGGTAATGCAAGAAATGTCGTACTCTTAAATTTTTGACTCCTACCCTTAACACTAAACAATATATGGTCAGTGTAATGCTATCACTCAACCTGAGAGGACTGATTCCCGTTACCAGGACACTTGCAGGAATTTAAACTTGGTACTTGGGGAGGAGCAGTATAAACACATGTGTTTTAAGTATACACACACACACACACACACACACACACACATTCTGAATGTTCTCAGCAATTATTGGATAGGCCAGTACCCTGCTTTCTCTACCCTAATCCATACACATGACCTTCCACTTCTGTGGCCATTTACTAATCAGACTCAGTGGATCCAAAGCTCAGCCCCAGAGCTCCCAGAGCTGGAGGGACTGTCCGTGGAAATACTGCAACTGATTTACTTCTCACCCTGGATCTTTAGAGGTAGTTGAATTTAATCACAGGCTCTCATGGACCACAAACTATATTAAATATGTCAACAAAATAAAACTTAATTAATATACAATGATCAACATCCAAATTAAACTACTCATGTCCATTTTCGAATGCTTGACAAACATATGCTTAGGACATACTTCGTCGCGTATCTTCTTTACGCCATCCACTTCACATGAAACCAATGTGATTTACAGATTGACCGCAATTCATCATCATTTTACTGTGATTCAGCCAAAGGGACTCTGAGGATTTGGGAGCGTGGGAAATATTCAAATTGCAGCTGAACTTGAGTCATTCTTGGAATGATATTATGCAAAATGTATGTGCAAAGAATGCTGGTATCCATCATTAAGGAAGTGGAAGCAGGATATATGGAAAACCATAGTCCGCAGAGTTAATATGGTTTTATGTAAATTGTTCTTTGCAAATCTTTGGCATGTGGGGTACGATACTGGGCCGCATGACACTCGTGTCCTGCAGTCACTTCCTGCCTGAGTGCTCCCGCTGACTCAGAGGTCTTGTTGCTGCGGTCATTCCATGAGGCATGGGGAGACGCGGTGCCGAAGCTGCTGCCTCCCAGCTTCCGGGTTTGATCCTGGCCTCCGGTGCTGTCTGCGTGAGGTTCGCAAATTCTCCCTGTGACTGCGTGGGTTTCCCCCGGACGCTCCGGTTTCCTGCCACGTCCCAAAGACGTGCGGGTTGGTAGGTTAATTGGCCACTGTAAGTTGCCCCTGCCGTGTTGGTGAGTGGGAGAATCTGGGGGAGCTGAGGGGAATGTGGGGAGAATAAAATGGGATCAGTGATAAACGTTCCACCTCAATACAGGCCCACAGCTAATGGTTAACTGACCTGTACCTGTAGACTCCCTTCAAGCACAAATACCTTAGGTCCAGCACAATCCATTGTGACCGGTAATGTGAGTTCTTACAGTGTTTTGGTATTAGCTGTTATCTTGTTTACAGAAGATCACCATGTTCCCACCATGCAGGTAATGAGACCAAAAGTACACTTGAGGCAAAGACGTGAGTCATAAAAAAGGCCGAAGGAACATTGTATTTACCCATCTTGTGAAATCATTGAAAATATGTTCAGAATAATTAGCCACCAATCAAGTAAGCGGTCCTAATCACATTTACCCACTCCAGTCCCTCATTTCTTTGTCCTTCATCCATTCACCCATCTGGTATTGAATGTTTATTTGTTTGTTGCCCAACCACTAAACATGAAAACCACGTTTCGCATCCTGTTAGCTCACTTTGTATAGTTTTCTCCTGTCCTCTTGATTTCAAAGCTCAGAGATCAAAACTCGGCTTCTTCCCCTCCGCCATCAGATTTCTGAACAATCCATGAACACCACCTCATTATTCCTTTTATCTTTGCACTATTTTTTTGGGTAATTTATAGATTTTTATATCTTTGCACTGTACTGCTGCTGCAAAACAAAAAATTTCACGACATATGTCAGTGATAAACTGATTCTGATTTAGAACAATCCCACAAATCTAATCTTCCATTCACATCTTCTTCTTTGACCCTCCAAACCAACGGGAATGTTTAGAGCTAATTCTGCCCAGAACTTGAATCACTCTCCCCAAGATTTGGTATGGCTTTAACAATCTAATTGTTTTGGATCTTCCCTCCTCACAAGAGACAGCATCCAGTGAACTTCTGCTGTATTTTCCCCTCTCTCCTCATTGACTCTCACCTCTCTTCACATGATCTGTACTCACAGAGCACAGAAATGGGCCCTTTGGCCTACCATGTCCATGACAACCTTTTTGTATCAATCCCATTTGCCCTCACTCTATGCCTTGACTACTTAAATGTCTGTCTAAAATGCCTCTTTGGGACTTGCCCTTCTTTTCCATTCAAGACTCCCAACTCTGCCTCCTTGAGACTTTACCTTCTACATTATAGGTTGTGGATCTTTGGACCTCTCTACCTAAAAGATCTGTGCATGCTCTGTGGTTAAGTATATTCTTTAGATACTCAGATACTAAGAGAATCAAAGTATTAGGGATTGTACGAGGAGATGTACAAGGCACAGGATCAGCCATGGTCTTCAGTGGTGGGTAAAAAGGTAAGGTAGTGTTGTCATTAAGTTATTGGACTTAGCAGCCGACTTCTGGACCACTAATCCATGAGTTTGAATCCCACCACGGCAGCTGGAAAACTTAAATTTGTAGGTTCAAAGCGCTTACCCCTGCTCCTTTTTCTATGTGGAACAGGCTGTATATCCTCCTCCTGCTTTTAGCTCTTAAGTTCTGCGGAAATTGATTCTCCTGTTTCCTTACATCACAATAACAACTATACCACAATGCAAGACCTTCTTCCCTCCCATGTTTGCCTCTATAATTTGTCATTGTTTGAGTGTACGAAGTAACAAAGCTTGTTCATTCATAAGCACCTATCAATTTGCATATAATTTATAAGAGAGATGGCTAAATAAGATTAGAATTGCATTATGCTTGGCATACAGCTCTATCTTTCAATGTGGCAATTAGCCAATGCAAACCTTAACAAAAAGGCACTGAAGGTCCATTCAGTTTCCTGCAGAAGAACTTTAGTTAAGGTTCCCATAAATAACACCACTGACGGACGAGTTTCTGAATAGAGCACGAACACTCTCCAAAGTGATCATATGCGCCAAGCTCAAGTCCGGTTGTAAAAGTTTGCAGTAGGTTCGGTGACGGTGAACAATAACAAATAGAAATTCACAGCAAGAAATGGACCTTTGGACCATCAGACCCATTCCTTCCGGAGCCTATTTACGATCAGTGTATTATTCGGCATACTATCTGTTTTAATGAATAATCATTTCCTTCTCTAACTTCCTCTAAAGTTAAAAGCAATATATTCTGCCTCCTTGTGAAGGTCAAAATGGGATTGTCAAATTAAAGGCAGTGTGATGGCATGGCTTTTTACCCTCGACTGCTCTGAATCTCCTTTCAAAGTCAAAGTCAAGTTTATTGCCATATGCATAAGTACATGTATGCACAGGTGCAAAGAAAACCTCACTTGCAGCAGCATCACAGGCATATAGCGTCATATAAGCAACATTCACAAGAGAAACATAAATTATACACAATTTTTACAAGAAAGAACACAATTTAAACAAAATGAAAACAAAGTCCATTTTAGTGCAAAGTGATCAAAATGGTTGTGGTGTTGCAAAACTGTAGTGATTAGGGTTGTGCCGGTTGGTTCAAGAACCAAATGGTTGAAGGGAAGTAGCTGTCCTTGAACCTGGTGGTGTGGGACTTCAGGCTTCTGTACCTCCAGCCCAATGGTAGCTGTGAGAAGATGGCTTGGCCTGTATGGTGGGGGTCTTTGATGATAGGTGTTGCCTTCTTACAATTTTTATCCAATTTGTTCGGACACAGCAATGAAAGGCCAGCACATAATCACCTGCTATGTTCAGGTCTGGCATGGATGTGCTTTGAACTAGATTGTGTCAAATAGTAAATAAACCCAGGAAAGTACAGATCATTAAGTTTCATGTCCATTGTGGTTGACATTACACAAAGTCATATTAAAACTAAGATCATGGAGAATTTGGATAAATCATCAATGGAAGCCAATATGGATTGGTCTTGCCATTCTGATTTTGAATGAATGTGTGATATAGCAGTGGATGAGGTACAGTTGGAGTTCGGGATGGCCTTTGGTATTAAAACAGAAAATGAATGAAATGTGCAGCAGGTCAGGTAGCACTTGTGGAGCGAGAAACAGAGCCAATCTTTCAGCTCAATGGAAAGATGAAAGACCAGATGAAAGGTCGATGACCTGAAAGATGGTCAGCCTTCTTGAATCGCTGAAGCCCAGGGGCTGAGGACACTCCCACAATATTTTTGGAAAGAGTGTTCCAAGATTTTGACCCAATGACAATGCAGGATTGGTAATACACTCCCAGATTTGCACAGTGTTTTCCTCAGATTTTATCTGTTTCAGTGGCAGATTCATTTATAAAGATCAATTACCACGATCGGCAAAAAGTTCATTATCATTGTTCCTTGTGACTACTAATCTGGTAAAAGGCAATTATTTGTGCTTTGGTTACCTTTCATCCACCAAAGCACACATTCCTATTTACCCACAATCTGATTAAACTTAACAGCTGTGACGTGTCCATCACAGCTCTTTCTGAAGTTCTCACTATCATGTCTTTTGAGTAGCTGAACGCCAGCATTTTCTCACAAGCTGCATTTACTCAGCAATAGTTATAAGGGAGATTTTCCTGGATCTGTTTGCTCAAAGTCAATAGACAGTGGGCTGATTGCTCATCTGCAGACCTGGCAGACTGCTGCTTCCATAGTAAATGGTGAGTCCTTTATCCTTTTGAAAAAAAATGTTAACTTCAAATCTGTACAGAACATTTATCCCATTTTGAATTACAACCATGACACTGTGCACTGTCATGTGAATGGAGCATACTTCTTTTTTGCTTCCTCCCCTCACTGATTATTGTATCAAATGGATGAGCAATTGGAGCCCTTTACTCCACCACTTCACCCTGCGCAAACCAGACCCAATTAGGGTTAAGTCCTGACGCAGGGTTTTGACATGAAACGTTGACAGTTTCCTCCCCCCGCCCTCCACAGATGCTGCTTGACGCGCTGAGTTCCACCAGCAGATTGTTTGTTGCTCCAGATTCCAGCATCTGTAGTCTCTTGTGTCTCCAGTGAAGGTTCTGCGCACTTACTGCGAGGACTTGTTAACTACCTTTAGTTTAGCTATTGCAGTGAAGTTAACATGGTGACAGCCAGCTTCAACAGAGCAAGCTCTCAAAATAATGTGATAATGGCCAGAAAACCAATGTTTGGGATGCTCTGTTGATACATCACTAATAGTCAGAGGAGGGGAGAGGATGAAACTACTTTGATCCCCGAAATAATTCTTGGGGAATCTTCTATGTCCAACTAGCAGGAGTCTTGGCTTGACAAAGATAGAACAGTGCAGCATGGGAATAGGCCCTTCAGCCCAGGATGTCTGTGCTGAGCATGGTGCCAAATAAAACTAATCCCTTCTGCCTGCACATGATCAATATCCCTCCATTCCCTGCATATTCATGTGCCTATCTCAAAACCTCTTGAATGCCGCTATCAAATCTCCTTCCACTACCACCTACCACTTTCAAAAAACTTGCCCCGCACATCCCCTTTAAACTAAGCCCTCTGGTATTTGACGTTTTCACCCTGGGAGAAAGATACCGGCTGTCTACCCTATCTATGCCTCTCATAATTTTGTGAACTTCTATCAGGTCTCCTCTCAGCCTCTGATGCTCCAGAGAAAATAATCCAAGTCTGTCCAACCTCTCCTTATAGCTAATGCTGTGAAAAAGTCTAAAGTCAAGTTTATTGTCAAATGCACAAGTACACGTACACACAGGTGCAATGAAAAACTTACTTGCAGCAGCATCGCAAGCACATAGCAACATATCAGCAGCATTCACAAGAAAAGCATATATTAAACATAAATTATACACAATTTTTACAAGAAAGAAAACAATTAGAACAAACAAAAGTCCATTTTAGTGCAAAGTGATCAAAGTGGTCGTGGTGTTGCTAAACTGTAGTGATTAGGGTTGTGCCGGTTGGTTCAAGAACCAAATGGTTCAAGGGAAGTAGCTGTTCTTGAACCTGGTGGTGTGGGACTTCAAGCTTCTGTACTTCCTGCCCGATGGTAGCTGCGAGAAGATGTCATGACCCGGATGATGGTGCTACAAGTAAGTTTTTCATTGCACCTGAGCATACGTGTACTTGTGCATATGACAATAAACTCAAGCTCAACACCCTGTAGTCCAGGCAGCATCCTGATAAACTTTGAACCCTCTCCAAAGCCTTCAGATCCTTCCTGTAATGGGGTGACCAGAACTGAACGCAATACTACAAGTGCGGCCTAACCAAAGTTTTATACCCTAACCAACTCAGTTGAAAGGCTGCCCCTCTTGGCAGCGCAGCACAGACTCAGTGCGAGTGCCCACCCGGATACGCAGTTTATGGATTGGATCTTGAAGTCATAGCTTCTCAAGTCAGATGTAAAATACACTACTGTTAAGCATGTCTGACACCTAAGCCATCACATAAGATGCAAATTAACAAATGGGGCATGTGAAATTAGCCTCAGGTCAGTTGACTGCAAAATGCAGGGAGTGTCACATTGCTGCAGGCACTTTTTCAGATGAGTTGTAAATTTGAGATGTTTGCTCTCAGGTGGACTTCACAAATCTCAGGGTACTACTTTGAAAAGGACTAGGGGAGATATGATCATGCTCCTGGCTAATATTTATCTCTGTTAGTATTACTGAAACATTGCCTGATTATTATCATATTTCTGTGAGGGTTTGGCATGCTTAGATTGGCTGCTATGCACAATGACTACATTTCCATTAGGGCTTCATTAGCTGTAGAGCTCTTTGGGGGGCTGTCCTGAGATGTCAAAGGCGCTAAATAAATCCAAATCCTTCCAGAGCGAGTTCCTAGCCACAAGTGATGTCGCTACATACAAAAGCAACATGGGGTATGTGTCTTCCAGTTCCAGAGGAACTCAGAGTCATAGAGTAATACAATAAACAGGCCCTTCGGCCCAACTCGTCCGTGCCAACCAAGGTGCCCACCTAAGCTATCCCATTTGCCTGTGTTTGGCCTGTATCCCTCTAAACCTTTCTTTATCCATGTACTTATCCAAATGTCTTTTAAATGTCATTATTGTACCTGCCTCAACTCTTTCTCTGGCAGCTCGTTCCATATACGCACCACCCTCTGTGTGAAGAAGTTGTCCTCAGGTCCCTTTTAAATCTTTCCCCTCTCACTTTATACCTATGCCCTCTAGTTTTTGGTTCCCTTTCCCTGAGAAAAAAGACTGTGTGCTTTCCCCCTATCTGTGCCAAACTCTTTGATTCTTTTGAGAAATTTTACTGCCTAAGCTGCCTCCTCACACCACAACCTCCAAACTGGTTGTCTTTTCCTTTGCATCTCCAAGGAGCCTGCAAGGGTGGCTGGTAGCAGGGAGTCATAGAGTTGTAGAGCATGGAAACAGGGAGGAGCATAACCTAACCATGACTGTCTCAAGGGGACCAGCTGGGATTCTCTTATCAGTTCTTTCCACGGGTTAACAAACTCTGCATTAAAGGACAGTGTCACAAGCAACTGCAAAAGTAGACGTCTTTATTCACAGATTCAATCCATGTTTAGTCGACAGATACACACCTATGACTTGATGTTAACACACAGTAACAAATGGTAGGATTTACATTGTTTGCTCACGAGCTTTAGTTTGAGAACAATCAACTCCATTACCAGACTGCAGAGATTCCACTGGCAGTCCTACTGGTTCTAGAGCTGTTAATAAGGGTCAGTGGACATCAAACCAACATTGCCTGGGGATTACCGAGAATCACTGGAGCTAACCTCAACAACGCCTGTACAGGTAAACGTAGCTGGCTAAATTTCAGCAGGAGTTCTGAAAAACTTGTAGTACCTAAAGAGGAAAACAAAGATGCAGTGTGTGAGTGAAAAGACCTGCATGAATTTCATGACACTGCAAAATAGTTGGTATAATTTGAGAACAAATGCAATAAGATGTGTGAGCTTTCCCCTTATGAGATCTTTAATCAAAACACTATCTTTTGAAATCTAAAAGATTCCTGAGGATCTTTGGAAAAGAGCCTGGAATTCTTCCAGTGCCTGGTTAACATTATTTCCTCGGTCACCAGCATAAAAGGACAAGTTAACAAGTCGCAGACCACATTGGATGCTTGTTTAGTCCTGCGGCATCCTGGTGTGCAATGGGAATAAATGTGCAGCTTCTTGAAAATAAACGTTGTGTTAGGATCCCTCAGTGGGAGAGCTTCCTTGTTAATTCCACTGTTCTATCAAAAGATGTTTTCTTAAAATCAAAAGATAGTACCGCACAAAAGGTAGCATCTGGTTCATTGGGTCTCCAAAGGGAAATCTAGATGTTCTTGCCTTCCCATATTCCAGTACTTTTATCCCCTTTTGAAGGCTGCTATTGTACTTGTACCCAATACACAGTCAATCACTCGCTTTGTTGAAAAGATTTTCTCCATGTTGCCTCTGGTTATTCCACCAATCACCACAAATCCAAGCCCTTGATCATTCCCCTTACAGCCTTTGGAGATAGTTTCTTTTTTAGGTAGTCTTTCTAAACCCTTCAGGATTTCAAAAATTAAAAAGAAAACTCTCTCTTGATCCAAAACTGAATTCTAATCATATCTTTTTTAAATTTCCGGATTTATTTTATATATAATTTCATGATTTCAAAATAGTTCTTCAATGTCTCTTTATGTATTTTTCAATTGCAAACGGATCTAGAAATCAAAGCATCAAGAGAGTTCACCTTCAAGTATTAACCCAATTCCCTTACGAATGTCCCTCCTTAATCTACTTTTAGACAGTGCATCCAGATCAGACCTAGGATCAAGTTTTGTCCTTACCTTCAATTCCCGTTGCTGTGACTTGCTGGTGTGTTGGCACTGAATGATAGACCAAGAAACAAGCCAGCATGGCAATTTGCGATTCCTCCAAGGGCTGACTACTTAGGTAGGAATGTAACAGCACATCTCCCGACACTAAAAATTATAGGTCAGAAAGGAAAAATACAAAGATACTCAAATCCTTTTCATTCACATGTAGACAGTGACATTCCGTAACTAATTGCTAATACTGGCCCCCACTTCAGCATTCCCCTCTTTATACTGGCCATCTTCCCTCTGCACTCTCAGTCCTGATGCAGGGTTTTGACCCAAAACATCAGCAATTCCTTCCTCCCCCACAGATGCTGCTCCACCCGCTGAGCTCCTCCAGCAGTTTTTTCCAGCATCTGCAGTCTCTTGTATCTTCTGTAACTGATTCCTTGGTACTTATCCTTTGAGTATCACCGGCTCTCTATTTGCCAAGATAGTTCAGGGTATACTCCCCAAATGAACGAATGTTTCTAACTTCAGAACGCTTCCTCTTCTCTACATCCACTTCTAACAGTTAATTTGCCCTTTTGCTCTTGATCTCTCATTGTGTCACTTTCTAGAGCATAGCACAGTACAGCACAGGAACAGGCCCTTCAGCCCACAATGTCTGCACCGAACACGATGCCAAATTCAACTAGATCTCTTCTGTCTGTACATGATCCATATCCCTCCATTCTCTTCATATTCATGTGCCTATCTAAAAGCCTCTTAAACGCCACTATCATATCTGCTTCCACCAGTACCCCTGGCAGGGCATTCGAGGCACCCACCACTCTCTGTGTAAAAAACTTGCCCCGCACATCTTCTTTGAACTTTCCTCCTCTCACCTTAAATGCATGACCTCTGGTATTTGACATTTCTACCTTGGGAAACAGATTCTGACTGTCTACCCTGCCTATGCCTCTCATAATTTTACAAACTTCTATCAGGTCTCATAATGACTATAGGGCAATGCCAACAATTCCTTATCCATCCTTGGGTCAACTTCGAGACTCATTTCTTTTAAAATGAATCGGGTTGGTAAACTGCTTCAGTGCACATTAGAGGGCAGAGATTATTAGTCCATCGTTAATAGCCGCAGAATGAAGTCATCTCCCCATATTCGGTTCAGTTGACTTCGATGGGATCCGAATGTGCGTGAGTACATCTGGAGGTTGACACCCTCCCATGCAGTGACCAGGAGCAAAGAAAAGATTTAAGCCGCCAGGAGTGAACCATAAAGTGTGGAATTGTAGACACGTGCAGGGCGCATCTGGTGGCAGTGTTAGGTTTCCTTTCCTGAACAACGTTATTCAACCAAATGGTTTCTTAGAAATAAACCCGGACAGTCATTCTTGGCACCAGCTCACAAAGTAGTATTGGTGTTGGTTTAATATTGTCACTTATACTGAGGTACAGTGAAAAGCTTTTATTTGCATACCATCCAGCCAGATCACGGTATAAGTAAGCACACCGAGGTCGTAAAAAGAAAAACAGAATGCAGAATAGAGTGTTGCAGTTACAGAGAAAGTGCAGTGCAGGTGGACAAGTGCAAGGGCCACAACAGGGTAGATTGGGAGATCAAGAATGCAAGAGTTCATCTTTTAGCATAATAGAGGCCTGTTCAAGAGTCTGATAACAGTGGCATAGAAGCTGTCCTTGAGTCTGGTGGTTTGTGCTCTGAGCTTACCTAAGACAAAATTTTGCATGTGGGATTTGAATACACGATACTTGGTGATTTCTCAGCACCTCTTTGAAAGCTATTTAAGGCCTTTCTTCCCGACCATGCTTCACCTGTTTCTAATTCCTTCCAGAGAACTATAAGTTCAAACTAAGTAATAGTTGATGCTATGGGGACAACCATAGGCACGGTCCCACCCAATTAACTCAACCCAAAGAGCACCCTGGAATCCATCAGAACAGTCTTCTTTCTGATAAGAGCTTTTGACAGTGAGGATTTAGCGTTATTGATTTGTCGATCATCCTCCACAACAAAATCGATTTTCATTATCAGATTGTGATCGAAACTCATGAAGTTCACTGACATACTTCAGGAAAGGAAATCTGCTGTTCTTATCCAGTCTGTCCCCATGTGATTCCAGACCCACCAATGTAAGATAAGCTAAGATATCTTCATTAGTCACATGGTTGACTCTTAACTGCTTCTTTAGTCTGGGGCAATTAGGGATTGACAGTAAATGCAGGGGCATTACCAGCGAGGTCCACATCCAGTGAACAGATATATAGAAGCAAAGAAATGCCACTACATAGGCTACAGATGAATTCTTGATCTCCCAATCTACCTCATCATGGCCCTTGCACTTTACTTGTTTACCACAGCACTTTCTCTGTAGCTGCAACACTATATTCTGCATTTTATTATCTTTTTACTACCTCAATGTACTTATGTGTAGCATGATCTGCCTGGATGATGCACAATCAAAGTTTATCACTGTATCCCGGTACACATGACGATAAACCAATACCATACCATACCAAACTTGGAGTCTCAGGCATGGAAAAGATATGTCCTTTGGGGTTAAGGTGCCAGTAACACACATAAAGCAGTCTGGGCCACTCAGTTCACAGTGAGCCAGTCTTGTGGCCAGAATACAGCCTGGCTACCTGATCAGAGCCTGACAGAACTCGACCATATGTGTGGGTCTAGATCAGGTTTCCTTTGAAAAGAAAAGGTCCTTGGGCTAGAGTCAGCCCATCCGTTCATAGATAAATGCATTAATGCTCAGGACTTTTTAAACAAATGCATTATTACACACCTACATTACAAATATATAGAGTAATAGAAGCCATAGAGGGGTCCTGTAGTGTTAACTTAAATGAGTGTGTACTGTGTGCTTGGCCAGGAAGGTATTCAGGATGGTGATGACAGGATAGAGTTTGGCATCAGAAGACTTACAAGTCCTTGGGTATGGGTCAGGTTCAGATTGGCTGTGGTCTGGTTGGGTTTTAATTTTATACCTGATATCTCTATAATCAGAAGGATATTTTTAGTTCACCTTTTCTTTATGGAGCACGTTGAAGGTCAAAACCAGTCTCACAAGCCAAAAATACGGAGCTAAAACCAAGTGGTGGTGAGCTAGCGCGTGACCTGTTTCCTGTTACAGACAGCAGAGTGACTGGTGACAGGAAGTGTTGCTGAGGTTACATTGCTGCTGTCAAGTTGAGGGGAAAGGTTGCGATACTCATGAGGTCACTGTCTCTGCCTTCAGAAAGCCTGTTCCAATTCATTGTAAAATCTAATCGGAAATTCATGAACAATCACATCCTGGTTTGGGGAAAATATTTGAAACTGATTAAAAAATGGGGCAGTTTGTGGTGAAAATCATTAAAATGGTCAAACATACCAAATTAATTTATTAGAAACTAAAAGCTTCAGAACACTAATAATTGCAATCAAGGTTCTGTAAAAATATAATATGAGACATAACTCCTTTTGAGAAGTCACTGTGTATTTTCTCCAGCTGACCAAGTTATACACTGATGACTTACAAAGTCTGCAGTCAGTAACACTATACAAAAATGGGCTTAGACTCTGTCACAGAACAAGCAGGTAGTGGTAAAAGCAGGAAGCTTAATTTCAACACAACAGATATAAAACATAGGAAATAGGCTAATTAGCCCCTTGATCCTGCCCTGTCAATCAACAGGCAAAGCATAGAAGGATATGGACCCACTGCTGGCAAATGGGATTAGTGTAAATGGGCAAAAAGATTGGCATGGATGAAGTGAGCTGAAGGGTCCACTTCTGTGCTTTACAACTCTATGACTCTAACATGATCCAATCATGGCCTCAACACCACTTTCCGGCTCTCTTCTCAAACCTCTTGACTCCGTAGTGGTTTAAATGTCTGTTGATACCTACCTTAAAAAAAATGCAACCACTCCACCTCCACAGATCCCTGGGATAGAGAATTCCAGAGAGTCATGACCCACTGAGAGAAGCAATTCCTCCCCATTTCCATCTGAAATGGGCAACCCCTTACTCTGAAATTATGCCCCCCATTTCTAAATACCCCCAAGAGGGGAAACATCCTTTCAGCAAACACCCCGTCAATCCTCCTCAGAATCTTATCCATTTCAATAGGATCACCTTTTGTTCTCCTGTGCTTTAATGAGTAGAGGCCCAACTTGCTCAACTGTTCTTCAACCCAGGAATTAGTCTTGTGAGCCTTCCCTGCACCATCTCCAGTACAAGTGCATCCTTTGTTAACATGACACCAAAATTGTATGCAGCTCTAGTGGTGGGGGGAGGGGTGGCTCTCAGTATGATCTAGCTCCATTATTCATCTGTACTAAATATAATATTCATGACAAAATGTCACTGAGAAATCATCGGTCACTTCTGTTTTTAATACCATAAGCGCCAGTGACAACTGTTCACTGACGTTTTATCTCCTCTACCGACTGTCAGTTCAATGGGCCTTGGGTCCTCCACTATCCACATCCAGCATCCATGGAGTTAACTTCTTGGTGGTTGTTCAAGGATTAGGGACCTCAACCCTGAGCCCCATTCTGTCTTTACCCAAAGCCCACACATACTCATTTGCCAGCGAGGACCATGCCAGGAAGTATAGTATGACGCCGCACAGGAGCTGGCAGTGACTTTGTTCTTCAAGCCTGTAATGACTTTGATAAAGCAAGAGGATCAGTCCTCTGATAAATCTAAATGTGTTGAATCTCAATTGCCAAGGCACGTGTAACAGGGTGAATGGATTAACAGTGCAAATAGGTGTAAATGAGTGCCATATGGAGACGTGGCTGCAGGGTGACCAAGGCTGGGAACCAAATATCCAAGGACATTCGACAGTGATAATGGAAAAGCCGGTGGAGTAACATTGTTAGTAAAAGACGGTGGGAAGGATATTGGTTCAGACAATGAATATGAGGGGTCCGTCTGCCAGAGCCATGAAGTAGCAAGGGGTAGAAACCATTGTTGGGAGTTGTCTATAGGCCTCCAAACAGTCATAATAATATAGGGTCTGGTATCAAACAGGAAATCAGAGATGTATGCATCAAGGGTACGACAGTAGTCATGGGTGCATTTGGTGATATATTGATTAGCCAAACCAAATCAGCAGTAGTACTATGGGTGAAGAATTCCCGAAATGTATAGAGACCGGTTATTGGAGCAGTACTTTGAACGGATAAGTAGGCAACAGGATAGCCTTGACTGGGTATTATGTAAAAGAAAAGGTTAGTTAATAACCTTGCTGCATTAGGGTAGAGTGACCACAACATGATAGAATCCTCACTGAGATAAAAATTGAGGGAGTTCAATTCAACACTTGAGTCCCAGGTCTAAACAAAGGAAACCATGAAGATATGAGTGAGTTGGCTATGGCAGATTGGGAAGCTTCACTAAAAGGCATGACGTTGGATAGGCAATGGCTAACATTTAAGGAATGAATGCAGGAACACAACAGTTATGTGTTCCTGCTTGGTATAAAATTACAAAAGAAAAAGTGACCCAGCCAATGAATCAAGAATCATGGAATCCTACGACGGTTACATCAACGAAGGATGCTATTCATCCCACTTTTTCTGTGCTGGCTCTCTACGAGTGATTCAGTAGTTCCAAACCACTCCACCAGCCTCCTCTCTGTAGCCTTGCAATTTATTTTCTCAGTATACCATGTATATTTATCCAATTCCCTCTTGAAGGCCACAATGGAACCAGTCTCCATCACACATGCTGGCAGTTAATTCCAGATTCTAACCCTCTTGTGTAAAAAAAAGTTTTTCCTTATGTCACATTAATTCTCTTCCTCTTTCTTAACTATCTGTGACCTTTAGTCCTCAAAATCCCCCACCAATGGGAACAGCTTTCCACTCTCTACTCTGTCCAGACCCCTCATTATTTTATACAGTTCTATCAGATCTTCCCTCAGCTATCTCTCTTCAGAAGAAAAGGTCCCAATCTCTCCAACTAATCCCAGGAACGTTCTTGTAAATCTCCTCTAGACCCTCTTCAATGCCTCCATCTATCTGTAACATGGTGACCAGAAATGAATACATTACTCCAATTGAGACCAGATCAATGTTCCTCCGCCAATCACTTTCAATTTGTCCCTCCTCAGCCACAGAAAACAGTTCCTCTTTACTGAAATCATTTATGATCTGTCAACACCCATGTCAATAGAAACATAAAAAACAGGAGCAGGAGTAGGCCATTTGGCCCTTTGAGTCTGCTCCATCATTCAATAGGATCATGGCTGATCACCTGTGTCAATACCATATTCCCACTCTGTCCCCATACTCTTGATTCCTTTTGCATTGAGAAATTTATTTGTCACCTTCTTCAATATCTTCAGTAACTTGGCCTTTACGGCCCTCTATGGCAGCAAATTTTCACAGGTTCACCACTCTCTCAGTGAAGAAGTTTCTCATCCTAAATCTCTTGCCCTATAACCTGATACTGGGACCCCTTGTAGTAGACCCTGAAACAGGAAAAACATCCTCGCAACATCCAGTCTGTTTAATATGATAAGAATGATGCAAGTTTCCATTAGATCCCTTCTCATTCTTCTAAGCACCGGTGAGTACAAACCTAGCTGACAACTTCTTCTCATATGGCAGTCCTACCATCTCAGGAGTCTGTCTGGTTAACCTTTGCCAATCCCTCCTCGGTAAGTATATTCCTCCTTTAGGTAAGGAGACCAAAACTACAGAATTGGCCAAGGACTGGTAAATCCTGCATGCCTGGTAAATCTCCTCTGTGAAGTGATAAAATCCACCCTAAAGTGTAGTGTCCAGAAGTGAACATGTTACTCCACTTGGGCCCCAACCAGCAGTTTATGAAGGATTGGCATAAAACTTTACTTCTTCCACACTTGAGATTAATAAAACCAAGGATTCTGTAACCATTTCTCAATTTATCCTGTTATTTTCAATAGTTTCAGTATGTACACTTGTTAGCTTGTTTCCTCATCTACACCCAAAGGGTAC
The DNA here is from genome assembly GCF_009764475.1 of Pristis pectinata. Lineage (NCBI taxonomy): Eukaryota > Metazoa > Chordata > Chondrichthyes > Rhinopristiformes > Pristidae > Pristis > Pristis pectinata. The sequence goes on from NC_067414.1 coordinate 88,384,648, forward strand.
CCACACTGCTGACTGTCGAGTGGGCTATCAGCAAACTTTATTGACCATTGTGACTTTTACTTTACTGGGCTACAAAGCGTAAATAGAAACTCAACTTCAAGGAATAGTTTCCATGAGACATTGTACTGTGTCTTCTCCTTCAGTTCTGATCATGGGAATCCACTTAAAAAATTACCCCAGTGATTAAACGCGAAAGAGCACAGATCGGAAAGACCTCAAGATCCAGAACTGAGCTGAGGAGGATTGTCAGGAATGGGAATGGTTTGAGCATTCTTGATTTCAGAAATGGCTATGTTCTCCCCCACACCCCTAATCCCACTGGAAAATGCAAATATAAGTACTGGCTGAGGAGAGAGGCAGACTTTGGCTGCAATATTTCAACAGGATCACCTATTGTAGGCTCACATGTAAAGAATGCCCACTGACATAAAGACCCTGGAGACTGTACTTGGGGATAAGCACTTAGGGATAGTCCACTCGGCAGGGTGGGTGCCCTTTGGGTGTAGATGAGGAAACAAGCCTGCAAGTGTACATACTGAAACTACTGAAAATAACAGAACAATTGAGAAATGGTTGCAGAATCCTTGGTTTTATTAATCTCAAGTGCAGAAGCAGTAAAATTTTATGCCAATCCTTCATAAACTGCTGTTTGGGGCCCAGCTTGAGTAACGTGTTCACTTTTGGACACCACACTTTAGGATGGGTTTTATCAACTTTAGAAAGAATGCAGAGGAGATTTATTGAATGCTATCAGGCATGCAGGATTTACAATCCTTAAACAATTCTGCAGCTTTGGTCTCCTTACTTAGCGCACAAGCAATGGCATGCCTTCAGAGCAGAAGAAATTGATAAAGAATTGTATCAAAATAGAGATGGAAAGCATACACCTTGTTTGTAGATTGAGTCACTGTAAAGAAAAACACATAGAAAAGTGTATTGTGTTCTATACTATAGGAATTCTAATTGCCACATTAACTCAGTTGGTCTCACCCTATCAGAGTTATTTCCTTTGTTCTCCTCTACCGTAACGCTTTACACACCAGTGACCTGGGTTCAATACCAGCTGTTGTCTGTAAGGAGCTTGTATGTTCTCCCCGTGTCTGTGTGGGTTTCCTCCGGTTTCTTCCCACATTCCAAAGACGTACAGGTTAGGAAGTTGTGGGCGTGCTATGTTGGTGCCGGAAGCGTGGCGACACTTGTGGGCTGCCCCCAGAACACTATGCAAAAGATGCATTTCACTGTGTGTTTCGATGTACATGTGACTAATAAAGATATCTTATCTTACCCTTCCCCACCTTCACTATTACTGAAAACAAAAGTGCTTTCTCTCTTTCCAAGTTCTGATGAAGGGTTTTGGACCCAAAATATTAACTGTTTCTCTTTCCCCAGATGCTGCCCGACCTTCTGAGGGTTACTAGCATTTTCCATTTTAAGAATGTAACTAGGATTTGAGAAAGACAATTTTTAAGCATATCAAACCACCTTCTGTACGTGAATTTTAAAACAATTTACACAGAACATAGAACAGTACAGCAAATGAATTTGCAGTTTGAATTTTAAACTAATAAAATAAAGCCAATCAAATATAATACACAGGATGGAAAATGTTTGTTTCAGGGGTCATAAATTGAGCTTTGTTTCCTCAAAGAAAGAGAATATTCTGAGCAAAATGTAAAAAAAAAATAGATTTTGAGTATTGGGCAAATTAAGCACCAAGAATAAACATGAAAATTCAAGTACATTTAGGCATTGTAGGAATTTGATTTAAACCAATGAAATGTGAAGTTACTCTTGACTCTGGCTTCTTTATTTGCTGACTTACTTATGAAGCTTAATGCAAATCTTGGATCACTTTACTTGGAATTTCCATTTGCTTAGTGAATTACTTGATTGACAATGTGAACGCCACACAGGCAAAATGACTGCAGCAACTATATTACAACATTCGGAGTTCCTGTTTGATTTCGGCAAAAAAAAGGGGAACTCGGTCATGGGCAAACCCAAAAATGAAGCTTTACTTCTTATTTCGTTAACTGCCCCTACATGTGGAGTGATGTGTGCTTGACTTTCGTTTGCCCTTGCTACTGTTTTCCTCTCCTTCGTTAGTTCAGTCAATGAAATCAGAAACAGGGCTCACTCAGGTCAATATCATGAATAAACTGCAGTGACAGAGGCCATAGGACTTCTGTGGAATGCCTCCTTAATCGGGTCAATTTATTTCTTCTGCCCACCTCTTCTAAATGACTGCCTGACAAGACTATGGTCACACTCCAATGCCTTGTCCAAGAGAGCACTAGTCTTGGTTGTGCCCTTGACTGTTGGCAAGTTATTGGATAGCTGACGGCTGTGGCTGGCTCTATCATCAACTGTTACCACGCATGGGCACCTTATGGCAGGGCCTATGAGATAATGGTTAGGAAGAAGGCTCGTTTCCCTGCCTACCCAGGAGTACTAGACTTAACTGTGGCAATCATGACTTGCTCAAGAAAAACTAATACAGCTTACTTCCTAGGCTGAAGTAAGAGTAGAAAACGCTAACTATGCTCAGAAGGTCGGGCAGCATCTATGGAAAGAGCAACAGAGCTAATGTTTCAGGACCAAAACCCTTTATCAGAACCGTGAAAGAAAACAAATTAAATTGCAGGGAGGGTAGGGGAGGAATGGAAAGGCCAAAGTGATTATCTTTGAAATGGTGAGAACAGGGTTACTGTGATGAAGCCATCTGGTTGATGGGTTAATGAGGGAAGTTAGATAGACAGTGAACAAACAAAGGGAGATGTAAAAGCTGTGAAATGCAGGGAAATCAGCACTGTGGGAAATGCCCTGTAAATCACGTAGCATCAGTGAAGAGAGCAAAATTATTACTGACAGCCAGTTCTGAAACAAACAGATAAAGTGAGCAACCAGAAATGATTGAATTCAACATTGAGCTCAGAATGCCGAACAGAAGATGAGGTGTTGTTCCTAAAGCTTCTGTTGGACTTTGTTAGAATAGTTCAGGAGGATGCAGACAAATACGTCAAGAGTTAAACCTTCAAGGGACGAAGAAGAAAACCCAGCAGAACCTGCCCCTCCACCAAAGTAGTCAAGCCCCTAACAGTCTGTAAGACAGTGTTTCAAACTGCAGAATTATCCACTTTCCTTTTCCCAACATATCACACATCCAAATTGTGTTTTTTTTATTTTAAACTGGCTTTAAAATGACCATATTTATATATTCTGGAGACAAAATATACAAGGTCAACTTTAAAGCTGCAAATCAACCCTACCCACAATACCCAGGAATGTCACTCTTATATACAAAACAACAGCACTTGCTTACCATGGAGCCACTGATCCAGGGTGCTATCTAATGAACTCTTCATGGCAAGGAGGAACTCGGGGTTGATAAGAAGTCCAGTGCTGCTGTTTTTAAAGTTATCCTGGAGTGAAACGGAGTTATAGAACTGCTGCACTAGTTTTATCTGCCACAACTCAAAGGTTTCCGACATTTCTTTCCGTTCTAGTCTCCTGACAGCCTGAAATGGAAAGAGTAATCATATTAATTAAGTCACTTTAACGCTCATCCCACTTAAGTGATTATACAACGCAGATTATTTGATTCTGAAGGCACTATTTCAGAAAATGCAGTGCAGTCACTGAAATGTGGTTCTTCCATTTGGATTCATCTTGTGATTTAAATGGCGTTCAGAATGTTGGACAGATGCTGGGAAAATGCAGTTTCTTTATTCTGGTCGTACTTGGTGAGCACCAATGGAAAAACTCTGCGAAAACGTCCAACCATCAGCTTCATTGGTGTGCCTACAAATCACATTTCTGACCTTATGATGGAAGGAAGGTCATTGACGAAGCATCTGAAGCTGGTTGGGCCCAGGAGACCACATAAGGACATCCTGCAGCGATGTTCTGAGGCACAGCTAACTGACTCCAACAACTACAACCATTTTGCTTTGTCTGAGGAATGAGTTAAACCTTCAAGGGATGAAGAAGAAAACCCAGCAGAACCTGACCCTCCCTGATTCCTATTGACTCACTGTTATTAGGGCTCCTTGGTACCACACGACCATTTGATAAACTATCACTCCAACTTTGGATGTGAAATTCAGCTTTGCTGCTTGTTTCTGGATCAAGACTGCATTAGGTTTGGGGCTGGTCCTAGTGGAATCCAAACAGGCGATCAGTGAGCAGAATGTTGGTAAATGTCGCTTCAAAACACCGTTGATGACACTTTCTATCTCTTTGCTGATTGTTGAGAGTAGGCTATTAGGCCAGGCATTAGCCAGATGGGATTTGTCCTACTTTTTGTGGACTGGATACACTTAGAAAATTTTCGCCGTGGAAGAGTAGATGATGGTGTATTAGATGCAATGCAACAGCTTAGCGGCAGCACATCTTCGCAACCACACTGGGATGTTGTCCAGTTTCATAAACTTTGCAGTATCCAGAGCTCTCAGCTGTTTCGTGATGTCATGTGGAATGAATCAAATTGGCGGATCAGTTTAGGTAATGATGGGAAACTCAGGGGGAGGGCAAAATGGATCATCCACCAGGCACTACTGGCTGCAGATCGCCTTACCTTTTGCAGTCACACTCTTACTGAGGATAGAAATGTTCAGCAGCTGGTTAATTATTCACCTCAAATCCACGAATGGATGTAGCAGGACAGCAGAGTTTTGATCTGATCTGTTGTTTCTGTGAAAGCTTAGTGGTATTTTGAATGCTCCTTCTGCAGTTAACATAAGTGAGCTCTATGTTGTAGCTTCAATGGGTTGGCACCTCATTTCTAAGCATGCTTGGAGCTTTTCCTGGTCTTCTACACTCCTCACTGAAGGATTCTTTCCTGGCTTGACAGTAACGGTAGAGTGAGGGACATGCTGGTTTTGAGGTTACTGATTGTGGTGGAATACAATTCTGTGTTTCATGATGCTCAGTTTTGAGTTACCAAACCTAATCAATTAGCACAAAGGGAATGTCATACACTTGATGGAGGATGCTTTCAAAGGGAATATGGGACTTAAGTCTCCACAAGGACCATACAGTGATCATACTTAGCAGTGTCATGGATAGAAGGTATCAATCAAATGGGTTGCTACGTACTGGATGGCATCGAGCTTCTTGAGCTGAGGAAGGACAGTAGCAATTAACAGGTTTACTTGTCTGTGTGTGATCTCGTGCCACGAGACCATGGGGGTCACTTACTCAATTATTCTGCTGTGCCACCTTTAGTAGCCTGTTCTGCTGGTGGAACTAGATGTATCCAAGGAACATGATGGAGGAGACTGGAATGTTAATGGAAAGGAATAATTCTGTGATTACACAAGGGGTTCTGCAAATGCTGGAATCTGAAGCAACACACATAAATTGCTGGAGGAACTCAGCAGGTCAGGCAGCATCTATGGAGGGAAATGAACAGTCGACATTTCAGGTCGAGACCCTTCATCAGACCCCCTTTGGATCTGTTATTCTGAACCCCCTCCCCCTACCTTTTTATTCTGGACCCCCTCCCCCTACTTGGTATTGGTATTGGTTTATTATTGTCACTTGTACCGAGGTGCAGATACATTGAATTAGTAAAGAGTGCATTGATGTAGTCAGGCAGCATCTATGGAGGGAAATGAACAGTCGACATTTCAGGTCGAGACCCTTCATCAGACCCCCTTTGGATCTGTTATTCTGAACCCCCTCCCCCTACCTTTTTATTCTGGACCCCCTCCCCCTACTTGGTATTGGTATTGGTTTATTATTGTCACTTGTACCGAGGTGCAGATACATTGAATTAGTAAAGAGTGCATTGATGTAGTACAGGTAAAAACAATAATAGTACAGAGTAAAGTGTCACAACTGCAGAGAAAGTGCAGTGTAGTAAGGTGCAAGGTCACAACAAGGTAGATCGTGAGGTCATAGTCCATCTCATCGTATAAGGGAACTGTTCAGTAGACTTATCACAGTGGGGTAGAAGCTGTCCTTGAGCCTGGTGGTATGTGCCCTCAGGCTCCTGTATCTTCTACCTGATGGAAGAGGACAGAAGAGAGAATGACCTCTGTCCTCTTCCTTTCCAGTCCTGATGAAGGATCTTGACCTGAAACGTTGACTGTTTATTTCCCTCTGTAGATGCTGCTTGACCTGCTGTGTTCCTCCAGCATTTTGTGTGTGTTAATTCTGTGATTATGGCAGCCTGTGCGTAATTAGTCTGTGAGTCACCTCTTCCAGTTTTGGTGCATGAGGAAGATCTCACCAAATCAAAAGAGCTGAGTCTGTATCTACTATACCTAGACCTGTTGCCAGGTGGTTCACCTACTCATTACACTGTGGTTAAACAAAGCATTGGGCCATTTCAGAAGTCACCTCAGAGCTGGTGCCAGACATAGAACAAACCAGATAAGGATCGAGATTTTCTTCCTTACAAGACATTAACGACCCAGATAGGTTTATGAGATTTCATGATCATTGTTACTGAAACAAACACTAGATTATTCAATAACTGAATTTGAATTCATCAGCTGGCATGGTGAACTCATTAATTCAGGCCCTTAAATAAGTAGTCCAATAATTTAACCACTACAGTTCCCATGGTTAACCAAAAAATAATAAGAGACACGGAGGGGGGGAGGGGGGAAATGGGTATTTTAAGTTGTGCCCCAGACTACCCATCCACTTTGAATAGCAGAAAGGAACAGGGAACCAAAGAGCCTCCCACTCCTGCGTTCCATAAGTTCAGTGAGGCAAAAGCTGAGCTCCATAAAGTGGGAGAGTTTCTGCTGCTTCCCCCTTTGGCCGGTGACACATGCAACTTAATAAGAGGAAGAGGGCTACTACACCATGGAGGAACTATAACTGAAAGACAATGAAGCATATCAATAAACAGAGAGACCCTGGGCTCACATACATTTCTAGAAAATACAAGCCAGAGGTAAAGTCATAAAAAATGGAATTTTATCAATTGGGAGATTTGAACAAAGAGGGGATGACGTCTCTTAGACGAACGCTTCCCATGCACCACGCTGAGTCTGGCACTGCCAGAGCATTTACCAACAGTATGGAAAAGGGACAGGTCCAGCATAGAACTGGATGGTGTGACAATGTATCAGCATGAGCCTTACTTATAGCAACATCCTCTGTTACAGGATAACATTACTGCACACAGACAGGGTAATGCACACAGTTTTGGGTACCTCCATTATGAGAATAATTAAAAGCCATAAATAGAGCACATAATGCATAATTTCACCAGAATAAGAACAGTGATGTTCCAAGGAGATCCTTGAGATATTGTCCACTAGACCAGAGAAGGCTAAGAAAAGATTCAGCGCAAGATTTAACATTGTACCAGAGTGGGTAGATAAGATTTCCTCTACCTGGGGAGAGCGACAAGAGGTTATCAATTTAAAACCAAGGAGAGAGGGGTCAGGAAAAACATCTTTACACAAGGAGTTAGAATACGAAATGCTCCAGTAAGATGAGTATCTGAAGCAATAATCTTTTAAGAGAACAGTGGGTGAAGTTACAGGGCTAAGGGGACAGCATGGAGCTGTGCAAATAATAGTGGATTTGCATCACAAAGAGCTGTGAGACATGGTGAATCGAAAGTCCTTAAGTTTAATGGTTGGAAATGAGATTTCCTTAACTGCATTGGAAAAGAAAATGAAGACAATTCCACAAGATAACTATTTACCTGGTCAATGGCCATGTATGTAGGCAGCATTTCTGGCTTCTCCTGAGTAACACACTCATACAGGATCGATGAAAGTAAATCCAGCACTTCCTGTTTCTGTAGGGACACAATGGATTTATTGATAAAAACAATATTATTAGCAATCACAGAAGATACATCATAACAATAAGCAATATGATATATTCTGCAATTTCTTATACATAGATGAAACATGGATAATTAATATCAGCTCCTTCAGACTGGACATTAAGCATACTTCAGCGAGTTTGATGCATAAGAACTATCTGATTTGACCTGAAACTCAGGCTAAAGATTTTAAACTTGAATCTTTTAAATTTTTAGGATCGATACGTAGTCCAATTTGTTTCAAATTGACAGGACAATAGTCCGAGCTATCCGCAGGGCTGAGGTGGTGGGTGCAGTGGTGCCGGTGTAAGACGGCGAATGTGTGTTTTCCACCCCCACTTCCCATATCTCCAGGTTTCCAGCTTCAGCTGCAAACCAGAGGGTGGAAATCACATGGAATTCTAACAGAAAAGTTCTCACCTCCTTCCCGATTTAAAAGAAAATGAAAGCAGCATCCAATTAATGGTTCCTTTGATGAAAAACAGAAGTGACGCAGAATTAAATCCCAGAGCCTGAAGGTTCCCACGCTGGCAAGTTATAGCTGCACCTGACCGCCTCATTAGCACCGCCTTGCCCAGAGTCCCTGAGCTACTAAGGATTACAATTACTTTGCGATCTTTAGGGGAACAAAAGCAAGTGTTCTGGCAGCAGAGCTACTTGGACCAGAAATTTCCCTCACTCCACCTCCAGCTCCTCCTCCAGCTTGATGGTCAGCTGATCTCAGACTTGACTCCAGCTCTTTATTTTCAGCTAAACCAAGTGCACCATGACAAGTAGTTGACTATTTCCCATGAGAATCACCAAGATCATTCCAGCTTAACCAACTCACTTGAGCCGAATCAACAGCCTAGGGGCTCATCACTGATCAGAAACCTAACTGCACCAACCACATAAATACCGTGGCTACAAATGCAAGTCAGGCACTTGGTGATCCTCCACATCCCTTCCATCGTCCACAAGGCACGTCAGTAGGGAAATACCTGGATGCCTGTAGCTGCAATAACCATGACGAAGCCCAAACCAGCCAACTTTATTGGCAACCAATTTCCTTTCCTAAATATTAATTTGCTTCAATTGCCCACTTGTACATAATATTCATTTTAATGCAGAACGCACAACTATCTCAAAACACAATCACTACTACTTGTTGATACATCATACAACAGTGACTACAGGGCCCACTGCATCAGCTTGTCAAGGCTTCTCCAATGGCATCCTCCCAATTCATGACTTCCACAAAATACTGACACAAGACGGCACCAAGAAAAACATGACTTGCAGGTTCCCCTCTAAGTCGTACACCATCCTGATATGGAAATATATCACTGTTGCTGGGGGGATATCCTGGAATTCCCTCCTAGGGCTTGGGAGTATCTTCACCACACTGACTAAGTTGTACAGATGGAGGCTCACCACTTTCTCAGGGGCAGTTATGGATGGGCAATAAATGCTGGCTTTGCCATTGCCATCCACATGCCATGAATAATTAAAACAAAAAGCAACTCCTCATCCTATTGCAGTTCAACAGCAGTTCAAATGGTTTACTAGCCATAACTAATCGCTTTGTGGAGCATTTGCCAAAATAGTAGAAAGCAAGATTTGGAGACAAAAAAACTGGATAGACTTTCCAGCAATTACAGGAACAAAGAACATCTGAGATTGAATGAGACTGAAAAAGACTTTAGTCTCTTATAGCTGTGCTACTTTGGTAAGCAACCCTTACCTCGCCGTCTTTCTTTGAATGTTTGCAGAAGTACTCTGCAAATGATAGCAGAGCTGGGTCAGAGGTAAAAGCAGAAACAGCTTCTGGCTGTAAAGAAAGCACAGCAACATTTTAACATCCAGTCGAAAAGAAAAATAAGCCCTGCACATTTTTTTCCGCAGATTTTATTTGCTAAGGCACAAACCATTTCCGACACGTCAGAGTACTTCCCAGAAGCAGACCAAAAGGAAACAGTCCTTTGGCTGTACCTTGATAGAAAGGAACTCAGGGTTCCTATGCGTGAACGTTTGAGCTAAAAGACTGCGAAACCCTTTCGGATCCTCTGTGTAGGACAGATGTCCAGCCCGGAGTTTGACATAAAGAAAACCATCTTTCGACAGGATTGATCTAAAAGAGAGTCCATGAGCAAATTACTTTATGTAGACAACACCAAATTGCAGCTCTCAAATATTCCTTTACTCAGTAAATGAACAGGGTAGGGTAAAGTATTATGTTACTTATATACTCACTGCAAACTTTGGGCTCCTTTAGAGAGATCCATCATAATCTCCCAGTACTTGGGACCTTTCACTTTGATCTGGAAAGAGTAAACCAGTTGTTATCTATCTTATCTTGATGGTGCTCATTTCTCTTAACATAGTCCATTAAGATTAATACTTTATGCTTGGATTTCAAGCAGGACCACAGGACCAGTGATTTGACATGGTGCCACTGCACGTGGATGCCCAGTCTAATGTGTGGTTTTCCTCCTCCAAGAGCAATTTTAATCTTATCTTCTAAGCGGACCTGAAAGATAAAAATGTCACTTTCCCTACCACTACAAGGCTCAATTATAAAATAGGTGAACGTTGTTAGTTTGCCTCCCCCACCCCACCCCTTGCATACTCTTCTACCACAAACCATTCTACTCAATAATGAAGCCATGGATAAAAAAAAACTTTGTCTGGCCTTGCTGACATACAAACCTACAGCCATATAATCCGGATACAAATTAATGAAGAAAGACAATTTTGCAGTGGTTATAATTGTTATTGTATAATTCAATTGCATACTTAATCTGCAATAGCAATCAGTAAAAAAAATATACGTACAATCACGGTGAAATGTTTAAAGTTCTCACTAGAAAATTATTAGCTTAATGATGCCAAGAGCATTCTTATCAAAGGAAGGATTACTTTACCTCTTTCAGTAGGTGTAGTTCAGGAAGAAGGCTAGGTGCCATGAGATTGACTGTCATTTCCTCACACCACTGAGAAGCCTAGATTAAAGAGAGAGATGTAAACCTTCTGGCAAAATATATGAATGGTACTTCATAAATAACACTCTCTCCTCATGTGTGAGCGTCGGGTGGCCTCTACCAGTGGGATTCTGTTGGTCACCAGGATGCGCCATCAACTTTATTTTCTATGGGAAAGATGATTGAGGTTTGATATTTCACTCCATGGGGAAATGTAAGCATAAACCCACATTGTACATTACTATGTGCCCAACAGGAAAAAAACATGATAAACTGGCAATTTAAGTAATGCACTTACGCATTCTCTACCACAAAATACAACACGAGAACACAATAAAATATAAAACAGGAGCAGAAATAGGTTATCAGGCCCTTCAAGCTTGCTCTGCCATTTAACGTAATCATGATTGATCTATGCTGACCTCAGACCTTCTGTGCCTTTTCTCCATACCCCTCTGTTCCTTGATCTATCAAATAAGTATCCACCTCCACTTTAAATATGTCTAATGACTCAGCTTCCACCACCCGTCAGGGCAGAGAACTCCAGAGATTCACCACCATCTGCAGGGTTTCAACCTGAAACGTCGACAATTCCTTTTATCCCACAGATGCTGCTCGACCCGCTGAGTTCCTCTGGCAGATTGTTGCTCCAGATTCCAGCATCCACAGTCTCTTGTGCCTTCTCAGAAATTAACCTGGTGCATCTCCTTTATACTGCCTCCAATTTTACTACGACAAGGCTCAATTATTAAATAGGTGAACATTGTTAGTTTGCCTTGGTTTGCCTCCCCCCACTCCTTGCATACCCTTCTACCACAAATCATTCTACTCAATAATGAAGCCAGTAACAAGACCAGTTCTGTATGCAATATTCCAGGTGAGGCTTCATCAACACCCTGTACATTTGCAACAAAACCTCTCTATTTTTAAACTCAACCACTTTGCAATGAAAGCCACAATGCAGTTTTTACCTCAACTACTTGTTGGATCTGCATGTTAGCTTTTTGTGATTCATGCACTAGAATGCCTAGATTCCTCTGCACCGCTCACTTTCAGTCTCTATTAGATAATGATCTGCCTTTTGACTTCTCTCATGACCTCACACTTCCCTACATTAAACTCTACTTGTCAGTCATTTGCCCACTCACTCAATTTATCTATATTCCGTTGCAGAATCACAGTATCCTTATCACAACGTGCCCTGTCACCTATTTTCATATCATCGGCAAATTTTAAACCTTACACACTGTTCCTTCCAGGTCATTAGTATAAACAGTGAACAATTGCGACCCAAGATCGGATCCCTGGGGTACTCCACTTGCTACCTCCCTCCAGTCTCCCTCCCAACTCTGTTTTCTATGAGACATTTTAACGCACCTCCTCTGATACCACGGGCTTCTAATTTATACACCAGGACCCAAGATTAAATCTGCTTCAAATACATTGCTCTTTCTTACACCAGGTTGGGTACTGACTGGAGACTATCTGAAGTATGACAAGGACAAATTTATGATCTGGATAGGTCTTTCTTTTCTTATTAACGTCCTCTCCTCAGACAGTCCCTCAGGATTGAGGTTGACTCCCACACCAGTTTTGAGTTTGGTGGTGGTCGATGAAGCCAATATGGGACCCGAAGACACGGAAAGTGCTTGGTGTGCAGGGCTGGTGGCTTGTTTGGGAGGCAGTGTTCCCCTGAAAAGTTTACATCACTCAAATCCTCCTCCTTCATTTTGAGTGGTTAAGGGCCAGAGATTCCCAAGAGTCGGTAGGGATGTTAAACCTTTATAAAGAGCACATCCTTCTCTCCATGCACTTGGTAGTTTCTTGCTGCGATAGAGCTTGGGACAGAGCATCAGTTTCAGGAATCTGGTGTTGGGCATGAAAACGCAGTGCCTGCCTAACATAGGTGAATGCATGTAATAAGTTGCTCAGTGCTGGGGACATTGGTTTGGGAGAGGTCGTTGAAGTTGACTTGATTTGGAGGATCTTTTAGAGACAACTCTCCAGTGCTTAGCTGTGTCTGCTGTTGATGGTCTAAATTTGTTGAACTCTATGCTCTATATCGCTACAACCTTGTAATGCTTGAAGTGACATAGGAACGTTCCTATCCTTCAGTATTTCCACACTGCTAAGATAGTAGGAGCAATGAGTATAGTTAGAACAAGGATAATTTTTAAGAATCAGCCCCAATCACAATGGAACACATGAGGGATGGCAGAACTCAGCATTGAGGAAGGGACCAAATATAAGGAAAAAAAGTACTTTTTCTAAGAATGATCAGAAATATCAGGTTTGGCCAGTACAATTTTGCATACTTTACTGTCACTGCCAAACGATATTGTCCCAGAGTACACGGCAGCAGGACCTTTGGAGTAGCATGGGGAGAATGCTCTCAACCCTAGATGAGACAGTAGCAATAAGCAAAATTCAAGCAAGTGATTCTTACTTTTTCTCCTATCTACAGCAGCACCAAAGATTCTTCAGCTCCCAATCTATAGTTAATAGGATCATGGAGTCATATAGCCATACAGCACAGAAAACAAGTCCTTCCGCCGAACTCGTCCATGCCGACCAAGCTGCCTCACTGAGCTAATTCCATTTGCCTGTATTTGGCCCATATCCCTCTAAACCCTTCCTAACTATGTACCTGTCCAAATGTCTTTTAAATGGCATAACTCTACCCGCCTCTACCACTTCCTGTGCAGCTTGTTCCATATACGCACCATGCTCTGTATGAAAAAGATGCCCCTCAGGTGTCTCTTAAATTTTTCCCCCCTCACTTTAAACTTATGTCCTCTAGCTTTGGACTCCCCCTTCTCTGGGGCAAAGACTGTGGCTATTAACCTTACCTATGTCCCTCCTGATTTTATGAACCTCTACGAGGTCACCTCTCAGCCTCCTACGCTCCAGGGAAAAACGTCCTAGGCTATTCAGCCTCTCCTCATAACTCAAATCCTCCAGTCCCAGTAACATCCTCGTAAATCTTTTTTTGGTGCCCTTTCCAGTTTAATGACATCCTTCCTAAAGCAAGGAGACTAGATCTAGTAATTAAAGAATAGATTGATCACTAGGATAGGAATTCTGAAAACCACCTTTCTTTAAAGACCTGGATATTGAAAGAAATGAGCCAAGGGATCTTAGGGTCTAAGTCCACAGTTCCCTGAAAGTGGTAACACAAGTTGATACAGTGGTAAAGAAGGCATATGGTATGCTTGCCTTCATTGCTAGGGACATTGAGTGTAAGGATCAGGAAGTCATGTTGCAGCTGTATAAAGCTTTTGTTAGGCCGCACTTGGAGAATCGTGTGCAGCCCTGGTTTCTCCATTACAGGAAGGATGTGGAGGCTTTTGAGATAGGGCAGAAGAGGTTCACTGGGATGCTGCCTGGATTAAAGGGTACTAGCTATAAGGAGAGGGTGGACAAACTTGGATTGTTTTCTCTGGAGCGTCAGAAGCTGAAGGGCGTGTTGACAGAAGTTCATAAAATTATGAGAGGCAAAGATAGAGAGGCAGAATCTTTCTCGCAGGGTAGAAATGTCAAATACTAGAGACCATACCTTTACAGTGAGAGGGGGAAAGTTTAAAGGAGATGTGCAGGCCAAGTTTGTTTTAAACAGAGAATGGTAGATGCCTGGAATGCCCTGCCAGGGGTGGTGGTGGAAGCAGATACGATAATGGCATTTAAGAGGCTTTTAGTTAGGCACATGAAAATGCAGGGAATGAGGGACATGGATTGTGTACAGGCAGAAGGGATTAGTTTAATTTGACATCATGTTTGGCACAGATATTGTGGGCTGAAGGGCCTGTTCCTGTGCCATACTGTATTATGGTTGGACAACGTACAAGCAAAACTTTTACCTTATTTGCTTGTATCTTATGTTTGTATCTTATTGCTTCTGTCTGTGCTAGGAGGTAAAGTAAACCCATACAGAAACATTTATGCTATCTTATGCTTTGTAGCCTCCAGTTCTGGAATCTCTATAAGTGGAAACATCCTCTCTATTGAAGCAATTAATAATACTTAATGACCTCTCTTGCATCACCTCCCAACTTTCTCTTGACAGGAGATGCTGAGCCAGTAAGTTGATCTTATACGTCAGATTCCAAGAAGGTCAAGGAACCTTCTGTTTGTCATTATTAGCAGATCACCATAGTGTTGTCACATCATCGCAACCCAATTTGCCATAAAGCTGTGGTTCTCGACTCGTGTTTCCCAGAGGAAATCTGTGCTTGTCTCAGCAGGAAGTGTCTTGCATGAGAACAATGCATGGGAACCATGCCCCATACTTAGATGCGAGTTGAGTGTTCCCAGAGCAAGGGCTGCAAAGGCAAAGTGGTGTGCTTTTTTTAGAGTTTAGAAATTCTTATTAGAGTATGAGAAAGCATTCAGTGCTCCTCAGAGGAACAGATGTACTTCATTTTGACCATCAGGACAGCATGCTTTGAAGGATATCCATGCTAAAGAGAAGTTGTTATCAAAAAAGAGCAGAACAATATACTTTGGAGATGTCCATGGTCTCTCGTGTTACTGGATTCCGCTTCTTGGAGTGACCAGCCACTCCCTTTGATTTATAAAGATTTGCTAAGAGTTGAGGCCAACATTCAAGGTAGCATTGGTTTCTTGGCAGGAACACCGAAGTCATTCAGTCTTCAGCATGACGGTACTGATTAGTGAAATGTGTTTAGAAACACCCTACTTGGTTCAACTGAAGTTTTAGGCTGATCAGTCCAATACAAGTCATAACGTCAGGTGGCACAATGGTGCTGCTGCCTCACAGCTCCAGTGACCCAGGTTCAACCCTGACCCCCAGAGCTGTCTTCGTGGAGTTGGTCCTGTGACCACATGGGTTTCCTCTGGATGCTCCAGTTTTCTCCCCCTATTACAGGTCATGGGTACATGACCCAGATGCTACCACTCTCCTACACACTAGGGCAATTTACAGTGGTCAATTTAACCTACCAGTTTACATGTCTTTGGGATGGGGGAGAAAACTGGAGCATCCAGAGGAAACCCATGTGGTCACAGAGCAAACGTGTAAACTCCACAAAGACAGCGCTGGAGGTCAGGATTGAGCCTGACATTATGACTTGTATTGGACTGATCGGTTAAAAACTCCAGTTGAACCAAGTAGGGTGTTTCTAAACACGTTTCACTAATCAGTACCATCACACCTATCTCATCCCTTGCTTCCCATAGCAAACTGGGATAGATCTCATCTGGCCCTGGGGATTATCAACCCCAATGTATCCCATAACATCTCAAACCTCCTCCTTCTTAATACTAACCTGCTCCAGGTTATCCATGTACCCCCTCCCTGAACTCATTATCTTTCATGTCTTTCTCCTTGGTGAATACAGATGAGAATTATTCAGTTAGGACCTCGCCCACATACCCTGGCTCCACATATAGATTACTCCTTTGGTCTCTATCCCTGGCTACCCTCTTCCTCCATAGAGAATGCCTTGGGATTCTCCTTAATCTTACTTGCCAAGGATATTTCATGGCCTTTTTTTTTTGCCCTTCTAATTTCTTAACTTCTCTCCTACACACTCTATTCCCCAAGAGGCACAAGGAAGACTGCAGATGCTGGAAGTCTGGAGCAACACACAAAAAGTGCTGGGGGAAGCCAGCAGGTCTGGCAGCATCTGTGGAGGGAAATGAACAGTCGACGTTTCGGGCCAAGACCCTTCATCAGGTCCCTCCATAGATGTTGCCTGACCTGCTGAGTTCCTCCAGTACTTTTTGTATGTTGCTTTATTCCTCAAGAGACTTCCTCGATCCCAGTTGCCTATACCTGCCATATGTTTCTTTTTTTTTCCTTGATCAAATCTTCAATAACATTTGTCATCCAATGTTTCTAAATCTTGCCATCTTTGTATCTCACCCGTAGTAGAACATGCTGGCCCTGAACCCTTACTAACTCTGTTTTAAAAGACTCCCACTTGTCAGCTGTCATTTTAATCGCAAACATTTGTTCCCGATCTACTTTTGCCAGATTCTCTATTATGCTATCGAAATTAGCCTTCCCCCAATTCAATTTGAGGACCAATGTTATCCCTTTCTATAACTACCTTGAAACTTTCAGGATCATGGCCACTGTTACGGAGGTGTTTACCAACCAACACTTCCACCACCTGCCCACTTTAATTTCCTAAGGTCGAGAACAGCGCTGTCTCCAGTAGGACTATCTGCATATCGTTTCAAAAAACTTTCTTGGATGTGCTTAACAAATTCCACCCCACCTCAGTCACTTGCACTCAGTCAATCACAGTCAATATCGGGAAAGCTAAAATCACCCATTACTATAACCTTACGGCTCTTACAACTTTCTGCGGTTTGTTGGAAGACCTATAGTATAACCTAGCAAAGTGACCGCCTTTCTCTTATTCCTAAATTCTACCTGCATGACCTCACTGGATGATCCCTCCAGGATATCCTCTCCAAGAACTTCCATTGCCTTCCCTGATCAGTAGTGCGACTCCCCTTCCTTCTTTGCATTCTCCTCTGTCACACCTGAAGCTGTCCTACCCTTCCCTTAAGCACACTAATGTGACTATAATAACATCATGCTGATCCATGCTCTAAGCTCATCTGAATTACCTGTGAGGCACCTGGCACTAAAGCAAATGCAATTGAGCCTGCCAGTCCTCCCATGCTCCCTAACCTGCCTATGTTTATTTTGCCCACTGGATTTGCTTGATTTATCCTCCATATTTTTCTCCCTATGTGGAGCACTACTACTGTGCTTCACGCTGCCAAATTAGTTTAAACCCTCCTGAGTAGTGTGAGCAAACCTCCTTGCAAAGATATTGGTCAACTATTCAGTGCTGCTTTGACTATAAACACAGCCAACTGCAGCTCACATACCTTGTAGGTAACCTTGATGAGGGCATAACATGGTGTGTTTGTATCCACATCAATGGGAACCAGGAGACGTGGCTCAGCAGCAAGCACGTACAAGTGCCTCAGTGCTTGAAGGTGATACCTGGAAGGAGAAAATAAAACACTGTTATGACTCAGTCCTTGCTCACTCCAGCATTTTTCTGGTGAATTATGCTCCCCTCCCTTACCTCCACTCCCACAACTGATTCCTGGTGTTTGGTGTGTATGAAATCAGCAAAGCCTTTCAATAAGAAACTCTGGCTGGTCTCAAACTCCAAGGATAAATCAATGGAAAAAAAAATAGTCAAAAAGAGAACAATGTTTTTCTGGGAGTTTTTGTCTCAACTGATGTAAGCTTCAAGACATACAGTAAATCATTTCACTTTTCTCAATGTCCCTTTCGCTCTGCCAGGACATTCATGGCAGTGAATGTATGCACACTTGGTTTACAGCCACTGCTCAGGTGGAGACCCAGCATAAAGACATAATAATGGCATTCACACTTGTTTTTTTTAATCTTCTCCTCCCTTCCCTATCGCCTTTTCCCGACACCATTCCTGAGCTATCACATATTATACGTACAATTTATGTCAGTTTAAGTTTATATAAACTTATGTTTGTCCTCGTAATGTGTTGCTGCTGCAAAAGTTAATTTTCATGGCATTTATACCTTGTGTATGTACCCTGCCTATAACAATAAACTTGAACTTGAACACACGGACGCACACACACAATGAGGGAGCAAGGAAGGCAAAACAGAAGGGGACAAGAGGAAGCTGGGGGAAGGTAACCGAGGCAGGAAATTGATAGATATCAGATTCAGATCAGAGGTGACTGAGAGAAAGATGATAATTTGAATGCTTGATTGAAATTGCATGTGAAGCCAAAGACAGAAACGTGAGGGTGGGAAGTGGGGAGGGTGGCCGGCAATGGAAGGCTTTGAAATACCGTACCACAGCTAGGACTGTGAAGAACTTAGGAGCTACAAAAAGGTTCAGCTGATCTACATTTTCTTCCCACCATGGGAAGTAAATAATAAGTGTTTCTTGCTGCTTCAGGGAGATATAAAGGAGAAGGACTTGCATCGCCTTTCATGGCTGCTGGATGTCCCAGAGCTTTAAAGCCAACAAAGTAGTTTTCAAGTGCGGTCACTGTTGAAAGGTAAGGAATGTGGGTGCAATTTCCACACAGCAAGCTCCCACAAACTTGATCATCTATTTTCAGGTGCAGGGGGTTACTCCCTTGTTCTTCTTCAAAATAATGCCACGTGGTCATTTACGACGGCCTGACATAGCAGAAGGAGCCTCAATCTGACAGCTCATTCAGAAGAGAGTCAGCAGCTTTAAATTCCTGGGCGTTAACATATCGGATGACCTGCCCTGGGCCCAGCACATAGAAGCAATCACAAGGAAGGTGTGTCAGCATCTTTACTTTCTTACGAGGTTAAGGAGGTTCAGCTTGTCACTGGACATGCTAACAAACTTCTACAGATGTACTGTTGAAAGTATCCTGACTGGTTGCATCATGGTCTGGTACGGCTATTCAAATGCGCAGGAACGTAAGAAGCTGCAGAGAGTAGTGTACTCTGCCCAATACATCACTGGCACATCCCTCCCCATCGTCGGTAGTATCTACAGGAGGCGCTGCTTCAAGAAGGCAATGTCCATCATCAAAGATCCCCACCATCCGGGCCATGCCATTTTCTCGCAGATACCATCGGGCAGGAGGTACAGAAGCCTGAAGTCCCACACCACCTGGTTCAAGAACAGCTACTTCCCTTCAATTATTTCGTTCTTGAACCAACCAGCACACCCCTAATCACTATGGTTTAGCGACACTATGACCACTTTGATTACTTTGCACTAAAATGGACTTTGTGTTTTTTTGTTCTAATATGTACTTTCTTGTAAAAATTGTGCATAATTTGTTTATGTTTTTCTTGTGAATGTTGCTTATCTGATGCAATATGCCTGTGATGCTGCTGCAAGTAAGTTTTCTATTGCACCTGTGCATACATATACTTCTGCATGTGATAATAAACTTGACTTTGACTTCAACTTTGATGACACATGCAACAGTGCAGCACTCCTTCAACGTCAGCCCTGCTTTTGTGGTCAGGGTCAGGTGGGATTTGAACCAAGAATGCTTTGGGTGCAAACGTTACCACCAAGCTGGTGGTGCATGACCCCTCAGAGATGGGAGGGACAGAGTGGATGGAGGAGGCTTGGAAAGCTACAGGGGATTTTCTTTACTAATATTGAAATAATTTAGTTATAAGGTTCACAAAAGTGTAAAAATAAATAGTGCACTGTAGCCTTGACCTTAGGGCTACTAATGTCCCTTGGATATTCCCATCTCCTTAAAAGGAGGAAACAGTAATGTGTTTATGTGGGGAGAAGTGCATACTTTACCAAGTTATCAAGTTTCCTCCAGCATCATAAAGATGTGTGGGTTGGTAGGTTAATTGACCGCTGTAAACTGGCAGAGATTTTAGTATCTTCCTTAGCCATGGGTGAGGTACCAGAAAACTGGAAGGTGGCTAATGTTGTACCTTTATTTAAGAAAGCTTCAAGGACACACCAGGGAACTACAGGCCGGTGAGCCTAACATCAGTGGTGGGAAGGTTGCTGGTGGGGATTCTGAGAGACAGGATCTATCTGCATTTGGAAAGGCAAGGGTGGATTAGGGATAGTCTGTTTCTCTTTGTGCGTGAGAAATAGTGGCTCACAAGCTTGACTGAGGATTTTTGAAGGGATGACTAAGAGAACTGACGAGGGCAGGGCAGTAGACACTGTCTACATGCCCTGCCATTCACTGTGTATGACCTGCCCTGGTTTAACTTCCCAAAATACATCACTTCACATGTCCGAGTTAAGTTCCATTTGCCATTCCTTTATCCACTTTCCCTTTTGACAAGCAGGTAAATGCAGGCAAATGGGACTAGCTCAGGAAGGCACTGGTCATAGAGTCAGAGAGCAAGACAGCACCAATACAGGCCCTTCAGCCCAACCAGTCCATGCCAACCACAGTGTCCACCCAGCTAGTCCCAATTTCCTGTGTTTGGTCCATATCCCTCCAAGCTCTGCCTCTCCCTGTACCTATCCAAGTGCTTTTTAAATGATACTATTGTACCTGCCTCAACCACTTCCTCTGGCAGCTCGTTCCATATAGTTGCCACCCTCTGCATGAAAATATTGCCCCTCAGGTCCTTTTTAAATCTTTCCCCTCTCACCCTAAACCTATGCCCCCTAGTTTTGGACTCCCCTACCCTGGGGAAAAAGCTGTTACCATCCACCTGATCTATGCCCCTCATAATTTTAAACATTTCTGTAAGTTCACCCCTCATTCTCCTGCGTTCCAAGGAATAAAGACCCAGCCTGGCCAACCTCTCCCTATAACTCAGGGCCAGGCCCTATTGAGAATGTGTATAAGGTATAATGAAAGGTTAGGAGAGTAAAAGATTGTGAGCCCTGAAATGAGAATTAAAGGGTACATCAATATGGCTGTAATAGATTGCTTGAAATAGCTGTGCTTTGCTTTGCAGTGCCTTGCTTCAGCTAGTTTTCTTCAGCCTTGAGATATGATTATACAGTACAATCAGTTTTTGTCTCAGCAAGTCTGCACACTTGACTCTTGCTCCACTAAACTGACCCTGAGCCCACCATGAGAAACCTTATGTATACAAAGGTAACCGGTGGAACAAGATGGTCTGAAAAGATTAAGGAGCTATAGCTTTAGTAATTTTTTTTCTAAGTAAATTCCTTTGTCTGTAACCAATCATGATATAGAAAATAAGTGCCATGTTGCCTGACTAATGCATGATCATTCCTTGTATGGTAATTGTTTGCACCTCTGAAAAAGTATAAGAATGTATGTAGATCAATGTATCTCAGAGACCACCTGGTCCGGGACATAGGTGCCTGGCTTGGTGCTCTCTCCTCGGATCAAGTAATAAAGAGATTGAACGAGAACAGTGGTCTTTTGAGTCTTCTCTCCGACCGAATTCGACACTATAACTCTGATCGGCATGGATGAGTTATTTTCTGTGCTGTATAACTCAGTGACTATAAGTTGCTCCTAGTATGTAGGTGGGTGGTAGAATCTGTGGGGAGTTGATGGAAATTTGGGGAGCAAAAAAATGGGATTAGTGAAAATAGGTGGTTGGAATGGTTGGCGGGGCTAAGGGCCTGTTTCATGCTGCCTGGATTGGAGAGCATGTCTTATAAGGATAGGTTGAGTGAGCTAGGGCTTTTCTCTCTGGAGAGAAGGAGGATGAGAGGTGACTTATTAGAGGTGTACAAGATGATAAGAGGCATAGATTGAGTGGACAGTCAGAGACTTTTTCCCAGGGCGAAAATGGCTAACACGAGGGGGCATAATTTTAAGGTGAGTGGAGGAAGAGAAAAGGGGGGAATATCAGAGGTAAGTTTTTTCACACAGAGAGTAGTGGGTGCGTGGAACACACTGCCAGCAGAGGTTGTGGGGGCAGATACATTAGGGACACTTAAGAGACTCTTAGATAGGCACATGAATGATAGAGAAATGGAGGGCTATGTGGGAGGGAAGGGTTAGATAGATATTAGAGCAGGATCACAACATTGTGGGCTGAAGGGCCTGTACTGTGCTGTAATGTTCTATATTCTACGTTCATGCATTACTCTATGACACTGTTACAAATTGGCATTGGTCCAATTCCACTTGCATTGAAGTAGCACTTACCTATTGTCAGTGCTGTGAGCTGGAAAGCGAGGATAAAGTGCACAAAGCAGAGCTGCAATTGCAGAATTGGACGTGCACATGGAGTATCTGTAAAAGATGTAAATGGACATATAAAATTTAAAAAAAACACACACAGATGAAAACTGTTGTAGGAAGACTCATCTCTTTAAAAAATAACTGTTAAAAATAGGTTTGCAGAAGCCACAAATTTTACCACCTTCAGTCATTTAGGAAAACATGTGGGTAGAACTTTACATCATTGTTGTGGCTGCATGGATCATCTCCAGATCGGTATATTCTGTTAAGCCTTGAGAAAAGGTGGGCCTCAAAGTGAGGTGAGGATGGGTGTGGGAAGGGAGGCAGCTGCAGAAGGAAAGGTGGGGTGGGTGTTTGACGTGCATCAGGTGATGGGATGATCGGAACAGTGGGTGAGGTTGGCGACTGAGGAGGTGGATGCGAGGTTGGAGGTGTGGATACACAGCAGGGCGATGAGTGATCTGTGAACAGGATGGCAAGAGATTGATCAGGTTGGGTGCAGTTGAAATTAGGTGTCGAGGATGGGGTGGGGTGAATGAGTGAATGCATGAATGAGTGCCCGTGAGATGGGAGGTGAGTAAGTAATGTGCGGTAAGACCAGACGGGCGATTCAGAGGGAAGGTAGAGTGTGGGAGGATGAATGAGGTGGATGATTGTTAGACAGTCAAACCAGGATCTGAAGGGTGGATGGCTGAACGGAGCAGTTGGACAAGATGACCGAGTGAGGGTAGAGATAAGCAAGTAAGTAAATCTAATATACAAGTTGGTGCGTGTCTGATGTATGCACAACAATGAATCCCTGACATGTGGCAGTCTGTACTGCTTTGCACCACTTATCACACAGTTGTGCTCCACCTGACAGTCGAACAGCAGATACTTTGCCCCTTTGGAACACGTACATCTACTTGGCAACTTAGAAAGACCGATGCCCTATCCATATTGTATTCTCTTCCTTAACAGTTACTCCTTCAAGTCAGCAACTCCTGTTATGCTGCATTGCCATGAATGACAGCAACCTTTGGCCGCATTGCCCATGTGGCCATTCTCAGTGGCGAATGTTCATAGGCTATTCGACAGTGAAAAGCATTGTACCTTAACAAAATACTGGCCCCATCTGTTGTCTGTAGCTGACACTTACATGTGGTAGTCACTGCGCTGGGAGCAGGAGGACAGAAAAGCCTGGCAGGGATGTAGAGCAAGCAGGTAAAAGAATAAAGCACTGTCTTTTACAAAGGTTCTACAACTGAAGTGTTCCACCCGTGTTGTCTCTGACAGATGTTGACGTCTGCCATGAATTCTAGCACTTGCAGTTTTTTCCTTAACAAGCCAGTGAGCTAATCATGAACTAGGCGAGAATGACTGGTGATGGCTCCTGGGATTTTCTTTACTCAAAAATAATGATAATTGGTGAATATGTTAGGTCACATTATCTTCAATTTTGTTTAAAAAAAAGTGTAAAAGCTGGCCTTTCACCTCTGAGGTTTGGGTTCAATGTACAGTACTGACAATTGCAGCATATGTATTCTGAACATCTCTGAAACATTTAGTTACTGTCTATCCAGTTCCCAGTAGGACAGGACCCAGAGAGCAAAACTGCCCCTAACTGGCAACCTCAGCTACACATTTGGGCACCGCATGGCTGCTGTGGTCAATGGGAAGATGTCTGAACTAGGGCAGTAGGAAATACACCCCTGGGATTGGGATTAAGGATTGTCGTTAGCTGTGACACTGTGGGAGTTTCCTGACTCTTCTTAAAAGCACATTAACTCCTGTTTCTCTCTTCTGCCTGACCTGCTGAATGTTTACCATTACTTTCTGTTTTAATTAAAGAGCTGCAGCACTTGCTTTGAACCTTGCTCTACATCTCTACAACTGACCTTACCTTCCAACCAACCTTACTTTCAGGGACTGAAAGAGGAAGCGTGTAATCTCCCTGTACCAAGAGGCCTCCCGTGGAGCACAACCTGGGTGATCGTAAATAAAAACAGTTCAAATTTACCTTCCCCCTCCTAAGAAGAGGAGGCCAAGGGCCATATGTGTGGCCATGTGGAAACCGTAATTCATTTCTCCTCCTGTTCTTTTGTGCATAAATCGACACAGCTGGAGGACCTTCAGGTTGCCGGTGCCTGCCATCACCAAGGCCAGGGACAGCAGAACCACACTCAGACAGGTTTCTAGGTTGTGGTGACCAGCCTGCAAAATGAAAAGGAAATTGCTTGTGAAAACGTACCAGCTTGTTCCCTCTTCCACCACCTTTCACCCCTACTTCTGTTATTTATAAAAAGAAGTACAACTTGGCTTTACATCAGCTTGAGCCTCCTTTGCTATTGAATGGGATCATGGTCAAACTGATCTCCGCTTCTTTTTACCTAATGCGCAGAAAGCCCCTTGGGTCCTTGTTGGCTCCCAGCTGAGCAATTCAGTCCCATTCCATTTCTCCCTGTAGCCCGGCAGCTTACTCTCTCTTGCATCAACTCCCATTTAAGGTTCTTCTTGCCACTTACCTATACGACAGGTAACTTGCAGGAGTCAATTGACCTACCAACAAACCTTTGGGATGTGGGAGGAAACTGGAGCACTTGATGAAAACCCACACTGTCACAGAGTGAACATGAGAGTTCCAGAGAGACAGCACCAGAGGTCAGGATCAAACTCGGGCTCTTGGAGATGAAGATGGCAGCTTTAACTGTGCTACCGGTTTGCCCTCCACTTTCCTGCCTGTTCCCCGCAATACCTGACTGTCCTACACTTCAAAAATATGTCGCCTGCAGCCTTGAACATATTCAGCAACTCAACCTCCACAACTCTCGCTCGGGTCTAAGGATTCACATCCCTTGGAGACAAATTCTCCTCATGCGAATGGCACTTTATTCTGAAACTATGACCCTCATTTCCAGATTCCCCTATCCTGTCAGATCCCCCAAATCTTCTATGTTCTAGTAAGATCACCTCTCATTTTTGTAAATTCCAATTGAAGGCTCAACCTGTTTATCCTGGGAATTAACCTTATGAACTAACTCCAAACTGCCTCCCTTACAAGTACATCCCTCCTTAAATAAGGAGACCAAAGCAGTGCGGTATTCCAGATATACCTCCCTAACACCCTGTACAAATGTAGCACCACCTTCCTTTCTTTATAAACAATTTCCTTTTCAATAAAGGCCAACATTAAATTTGCATTTCTAATTATTCTCTACACCTGCAGGCTAAACTTTCTATCTCATGTACAAAGATCAATCTGTGCTGCAACATTCAGTGGACTCATTTCAATAATTCTCTGCTTTTCTATTCTTCCTTACAAAACAAATAACCCTACGCTCCCTTACATTCTGCCCATTGCCAATATATTTCTTACTCACCCAACCTATGCAGAATTAAGTTGTTTTAATTTCTGTAAGTTATTTATTCCCGTTCTTAAGTACTCTTCTTGGACTTGGAAGATGGCCTGCTAACTTTTACATCAGCTTTCCAGATCCTTTGATAATCTCGGTGTAATATAAAAAAATCTATCAAACTCTTGCCTTGAATGTGCATTGACAAGTGAGCATTAACTGTATTAGAGATTTCCAAAGATTTGCAGCCTTCAAAATAAACTTCTCTGGATCTATCAATGTGACTAACTTTATTCTGAGATCATGTTTCTTAGTTCTAGGTTAACCAGAATCATTCTGGGCTGATGGCCTTTAGCAGAAAAAGCTAAGGGAAGGTTTAATAGTGCAATAAAATTATGACAGCTGTTGATAAAGTAAATAAGGAGAAACTGTTTCTAGTAATAGCAGGGTCATTCCCCAGAGGACATGTACTTAATGTGGTTCACGCTTAAGATTAAGGCATTCTGAAGAAGGAACTGCACCTTGTCACCTCTGGGACCTGAGTTCAGATGCAGCCTGGTTTATACTTTCACAACACAGGAGGCCATTTGGCCCATCCCAGCAGAGCAATCCCATTAGTTCTATTCCCCCGTCCTTATTTCCCTTAAGTCCTGTTCTCTCTCACATGCCCAATGATTCATTTTGCCATTAACCTACACTAAAGGGCAATGTACAGTGGCTTTTTAACCTGATGAGGTAAAATGATTGTGAAAATCTTCTGTGAAGTGGTTGTTGAATTTTGTTGCACAGACCTAGAGAAAAATCTCAACCCGAGCTAGATGTTGAACCTTTACCTCCCTGAGCAAATGGAAATAAAACACTGCCAGTATCTTAACCTTACAACAATGAATTCATCATAAAGACATATGTGTCTGTGTTTGGGTGGGAGGTGGGAGGAGACAGGACTTACCAGTACTGCCACGGGTGAGGAGACAGACTCCAGAAACATTTTCACATATTTGTACTGGATAATAAAAACAACAGTTAATACAGTATGCTACTTGAAAACAGCAGCCAACAACAACTGCAAAATGACAAAGGCTCATGAATAATTCTTCCCTTTTTTAATAAAAAGCTTTTAATCACAATATCACCTACCAAACAATTGAAAGCCGCTGTATTAGATGACCCTGCAAATCGCAGGCCCATTGCCATACAGGCACCAGCAATAATGTTGATGTGGGCTTGGCTGCAAGCAAGAACAAGAACAGGGTGCAAAAAGTTATTCAAAGGAATACCACCAATTTATTCACATACAGCTAGCTGACTCTTTATTATCCAGGATAGTGGTGGGGAGTGTCTTCATGGGTAGTACAAGAACAGAGATAATGCAAAGATCTAGAATTTGCCTCAGTGCCACAGACAGGCTGTGGTACCAGGCCAGGAAAGAGGAGGAGGGACTTTACATGAGCTTGGGAGAGTGACTTTTGGGCGTCTGTTTTCAAATCTGTCTTGGGGTCAGTGGGCGGAGGCTGTGACTGATATGTAGATAGACAGTCAGCCAAGGGAGCACGGTTAACCCGCAAACTGATAAATCAGTTACTAGATAATCAAGAGTTGACTACATATTTTGTTAGAATGAATTTTACTTCTGGCAGGGTGTTGGGAGGTGCTGAGAAGAGCTCTGAAACATCTTCTTGGCTGACTTCTAAGGAAAGAATTTCAGTCCCCATTCTGTAGCAACTTGCAGCTCATCTCATCGTGACACTGGTGTGGCACAGTGGTGCTCCAGGTCGTGCAGCTGCCTCATAGCTCCAGCCACCTGGGTTCGAGCCTGATCTCCAGTGCTGCATGTGTGGAGCTTATAGGTTTTACCTGTGAACGTGTGGCTTCCCCCCAGAAGCTCCTGTTTCCTCCCATATCTAAGACATGTTAAGTTGATTGGCTACTGTAAATTACCTCTAATGTAGGTGGCTGGTGGGAGAATCAGTGGAGTGTTAATGGGTATAAATGAGATAATATGTTACAGGGAAATAGGGGTGGGGGTTGGGATTGGGATTGCTCTGAGACCTGGTATAGATTCAATGGACCGAACAGCTTCCTCTATGTCATAAGGAGATGTGAATCAATGACAGAATCTGCTACCTTTGGTGTATACATTGTGATATACTGCACGGTGTAATCTCCGATGGTGAGGTTCAGGGAAGGGTCCAACCGCCTGCTTTAACCTGACGGACAGCACATGAAGGCAGCCTCCACTGTTCAATTATCCCGAGTACATAAGGTGGTGGAAAGGAATGGGTGGGAGGGTGGAAAACCAGTGCCCAAGTGGGTACCTGAAGTGTCTTTCTTCTGAATCTGGGAAATTGCACCTTAAGCCGTGGGTTTCCTACTAAACATGACTTGAGGTGCAATGTTGTGCTTTGCATTCACACATCAGTCTCACCATATGGAACATTTATCAATATATGTAACTTGGGAGAGAGGGAAAAAAAAACTGACTTCTTAGGAAACTATGATGGAGGATATCCAGATAAAGGTTTTTTGCATAAGCAAAGATAATTATTATGGGTGAGGATCAGTCAATGGACACTTTAAATTTGTGTGGAGATATCTTTATAAACCTGAAATTTAAAAACCGTGTACAGGCAGTCCCCAGGTTTTATAAAGGTTCCGTTCCTGAGAGCTGTCTGTAAAACAATTTTTCTCCAAGTCAGTAATGTCCGTTTTCTAACAGTAACCCATATCATACTGCTCTACAAACACTTGTTATAATTCTTTCATTTTATTAAATAATCACCTTACCGCTACCCATAATTAAACTAAAAGAATATATACTGTACCCAGAATAACATGAAACATTATATTATTACTTGCTTGAAAAATGCTTAAAAAATGTATGAGAAAATTTGCGTAAAGTCAAATTTCCATAAGTTAGGTGATTAGTAACCTGGAAGCCCCTGTACATAGTCCAACAAAGTTGACATTAGCATACAGTTCTGTCTGCATCTTCTCAAGCTTAAAAGGAATTCCACAAGGAAGATATTTAAGTGTGTTTTTCATCACAATTTGCTTAAAAGAAGTGCAGACTAAACTTTTTTAAGGTTCATTCAAGATATGTGGATGTTGTAGCAAAGGATTTATTATCCAACTCCAACTGATCCACAAACTGTGGCTAGCTAGAGCATTTCACAGGGGCAGTTATGAATCAACAACACTGCTGTGCCTGGAATCACATAAAAATAGGTAAGGATTTCCCTGAGGACATTGGTGACAAAGATGGGCTTTTATAATCACTTGTTACCTCTATAATTACTGGTATTCAAATTCCACAGTTGCTCTATTGGGGTTCAAACTAATATCGTCAGATCAATAGTTATCATATGCAGGGAATGATGGAATATGGGTGACATGCAAGCAGAAGAGATTTAGTTTATTTCGGCATCGTGTTCGGCGCAGACATTGTGGGCCAAATGGCCTATTCCTGTGCTGCACTGTTCAATGTTCTAATAGTTCATTAACCCTTATGCTGTTGCACCCTATGATGTGAAATAATAGTAATAAATACTTTGATGCACAATTATGTTTGAAACTGAAAATAATGTGGGCTTAGGACTTTACATTACTAATTTGAAGTGTTTTCTTCAAAACAAAACCTTTCATCTTGCAGTCAGCTCACAATGCCTGTTGACATTTCCCTACTCTATTTTTGCACGTTGACTTCACTATATATCATTTTCCGATGCATTCAGGTCAGACTGACATGGTTTAATCATATCAGAAACTTCCTCCTCCGAGTAATCGGACAGAAGCTCACTTCCATCCTCCCCTGCTGAACCACCTCAGTAGACGGGGCTTCACAACATCCCAAAAATCTTTCAACGATCTACTTACAGGTGTAGTCAGAAAATTCAGCTGACAGTGAAAATGATTATCAGGATTTACAGTGGGATCTTGATCAGCTGGGTAAGTTGGCAAAGGAATGGTAAATAGGGTTTAATTCAAATAAGAGCAAGGTTGCATTTTGGAAAGACCAATGAGGGTAGGACTTTCACAGTGCTGGGGTGTGCTGCAGAACAGAGGGACCGAGGAGCACAAGTACATGGTTCCCTGAAAGTGGTGTTGCAGGTATACAGGGTGGCGAAGAAGGCTTTTGGCATGCTGGCCTTCATCAGTCAGAGCACTGAGTATAGAAGCTGGGATGTTATATTGCTGTTGTAC
This sequence comes from Pristis pectinata, assembly GCF_009764475.1. Taxonomy (NCBI): domain Eukaryota; kingdom Metazoa; phylum Chordata; class Chondrichthyes; order Rhinopristiformes; family Pristidae; genus Pristis; species Pristis pectinata. Next base: position 88,414,575 of record NC_067414.1, read on the forward strand.
AAGATGTTGGTGAGGCCACATTTGGAATATTGTGTTCAGTTATGCTATAGGAAGGATTAAGCTGGAAAGAGTGCAGAGGCGATTTACAAGGATGTTGAAGGGTCTCAAGGGACTGAGTTATGGAGAGAAGTTGAGCAGGCTGGGACTTTATTCATTGGAGTGTAGGAGAATGAGGGGTGATCTTATAGCGGTGTATAAAATCATGAAGGGCATAGATAAGGTCAGTGAGCACAGTCTTTTTCCCATGGTTGGGGAATCAAGAACTAAAGGGCACCAGTTTAAGGTGAGAGGGGAGAGATTTAACAGGAACCCGAAGGGCAACTTTTTCACCCAGATACTGGTGGGTATATTGGAATGAGCTGCCAGAGGAAGTGGTTGGGGCAGGTACATTAACAACATTTAAAAGCTACTTGGACAGGTACATGAATAGGAAAGGTCTAGAGGGATATGGGTTAAATGTGGACAAATGGGCCAAGCTTAGATGGGAGTCTGGGTCGGCATGGACCTGTTTCCATGCTGTGTAACTCTGACTCTATGACTTTAAACCAGGAAAATGGTACAAAAGCACTGTTTTACACCACTGATTAAAACAAAAACTGTACTTTTTTTTAAGTTTATGCTGGACCATTACATCAGATCATGGTACTGAGTGATAGGCGGATGTTAGCTAGAAATTCTTAAAACTGAGAGGGACATCTGGAAAAATCTTCCAAAGCTCACAAATAGGTTCAGAGATGGTTCCAATGAAAAATGTAGATAAGTTAAATGGCCTTTCTCACCTGCAATATTGGCAACAGACTGCAAAATGTAAATCAGGTCTTTTACTCATGATACACTGTGAATAGTCTGCATATGCTACGTACAAAAGATTTCTGGAAGGTTTACAATTAAAAAGGAAGACTCTAGAATGCTGTGGAATATCTTACAACCAATGAACTTTTGAAGAGTAATTCCCATTCTAATGTAGGAAATGCAACAGCCAATTTAGACACAGCAAGGTCCCATACACAACAATATGACAATAACCAGATGCAACGTCTGTTTTAGTGATATGAGCTGATTGTGAAATAGTTCCAGGAGTTCTCTTACATCCACCCGAAAGGGCAGATGGGGCTTCATTTGGATGCCCAAAAGAAGTGACCTTTGAACATGTAGCACTCTGTCAGTATTGCAGAATAGATTTAGTGCTCAATGATTCTGATACAAGGATGATAGCAAGTAGGCCACAATAGATTGGCACTTGAAATGTTACAGGTTCAGTAGAAGTTCAGTTACTGGAGTGGAATCCTGAGGTCTGGACCACTGATTCAGCATAAATTATACCACGGCAGCTGGGAGTTCAAATTCAAATAATTAAATAAATCGGATACAGATGCTAATGCCAATGATCGTGACCACGAAACTACCAGATTGTCGTTAAAAATCCATCTGGTTCACTGATGTCCTTCAGGGAACGAAATCTGCCACCCGGCCTGTATGTGATTCCAGGCTCTACAAGTGTGGTGGACTCTTAGCTCGGTTCAGGAGTGATTAGGGTTGGATAATAAATGTCATCATTGCCAATGAATGAACAAACGAACAAGTCCTCAGAAGTGAAACGCCTAACGATAAGCTCACCGCATGGTTTGTAAGTCAACATCTTCTGGTGCTTGCCCATCCACTGTGTTTAATGATGTATTGTTCTGCCTTACAATCTACAAATAAAAGCACCAGGTTGAAGAATTAGTTGGAGGCACAAATAAAGCACTGTTATCCCACAACAAAATTTCAACACAATGATTTCAGCACAATCATCTGATCAAGCAGACCCACTCTGACATCTGCTTATTCAGCTGGTTAGGAATTTACATTTTGGTAACAAAATAGTAGTATTCTGAACAATAATATTCTCTAACACTGGAGCAATGCTTAAAAAAAGATGCTTAATAAAATCAGATAAAAAAAACATCTTTGGACTTCTGCAATTTTCATTCCTCAGCACCAAAGAGCGATTGAATACTTCAACAAGTCTTTAGCACCTCTCAGCTGGGAAATAATTAGCATAAATGAATAGCAGCAATACCTTAATTTGTATCAGACTGAATAGATTCCTAAGGAAACAATAAAAGCAGGTACATCAAAAGCTCCATCACAGCAGACGGATTACACTCCTATAAATGATTGAAGTTCTGGAGGCCAGCAATGATGTCATCAGTCAGGGAAGAAAGAGCGAGATGGATCAAGAGAGCTCTGGACAAAGAGAGAGGTGAAGGACAGCAACAAAGGGTGGTGTGGGGGTACAGGGGAGGGAGGGAGAGAGAGCATGAGAGAGGGAGGGGGAAAGGAAAGAGGAAAGTAGGGCGGAAAAGAGAGGGGTAAAATGGGGCCAATAGAAAAAGATGAGAAAGTAGATAAAGATGGGAAAGGATGTGAGAGGAGCAAGGGGGACAAGAGGAGAATTAAAAGTGCTGAAAGGGGAAAAAGCTTCAGATTGTGGAAGTAAATCTCTCAGCAAAACAGAAATAGCTGCCAACAAGAGTAGAACTTCTAAAGGAACAAGCTGCCAGAGGAAGCTGTAAGTGTGGGTACAATTATCACTGACTTATATGACATGAACTTTGTTGTTTTGCGGCAGCAGTGCAAGGACATACAATTACTATAAATTACAAATAATTAGTGCAAAAAAAGGAATAATAAGGTAGTTCATGGGTCGTTCAGAAATCTGATAGCAGAGAGGAAGAAGCTGTTCCTGAATCGTTGAGTGTGGGTCTTCAGGCTCCTGTACCTCCTCCCCGATGGCTGTAATGAGAAGAGGTCATGTCCTAGATGGTGAGGGTTCTTTGTGATGGATGTTACCTTCTTGAGGCACCGCCTCTTGAAGACGTCCTCAATGGCAGGGAGGGATGTGTCCGTGATGAAGATGGCTGAGTCTATAACCCTCTGCAGCCTCTTTCGATCTTGTGCATTGGAGCTTCCATACCAGGCAGTGATGCAACCAGTCAGAATGTTCTCCACCATACATTTATTGAAATTTGTAAGAGTCATTGGTGACATATCGAATCTCCTCAAACTCCTAATGAAGTAGAGCTGCTGGTGTGCCCCTCTTCATGATTTCATCAATGTGTTGGGCCCAGGATCCTGAGATGTTGACGCCCAGGAACTTGAAGCTGTTCAGCCTTTCCACTGCTGATCCCTCAATGAGGACTGGTGTGTGTTCTCCTGACTTCCCCTTCCTGAAGTCCACAATCCACTGCTTGGTCCTGCTGTTGTTGAGTGCAAGGTTGTTGCAACACCACTCAACCAGCTGATCTATCTTACACCTGTACGCCTCCTTGGATGCGTACATGGATAGAAAAAGTTTGGAGGGATACAGGCCAAACGCAGGCAAATGGGACTAATTCAGACATCTTGGTCAGCCTTGATGAGTTGAGCCACAGGGCCTATTTCCATGCTGTATAACTCTATGACTATGACTCTGTAACTGGAGACTGTCCTGTGGCTTTTACAATAACCTTTCTCCCAGTGGGTTGGTCTTAGGGGTGCTTCTGGATGACAAGAGAGTCAAGGGAACATATAGGAAAGTGACCTGAGGTGAAGACCAAACCAAATGTGATTTCAGTGAAAGGCCGAGCTGACTCAAGCAGCCACCCTGACTGCTCCTGCATCTATTGCTCTTACAGCAGGGAAATGGAGAGAAAATGGGAGAGTGTACAGGAGAAAACAGAGTGCAAAGTGAAAGATAAAAAGGGGAAAACAAAAGAAAAAGGGAGAGAGAAATGAAGTGTTATGAGATAAGGGATAAAGACTAAAAGTTACTTAGAAAAGTGAAAAGGACAAAATATTTAAGGGTATCTCTGGATGTTCAAACTTTATTTAAAGCACATTAACTGTGATGCCAAGTAAGCACTACTTGACAGATAAACTTCAGAAGAATCTGTTAAATATCAAACTAAGTATCAAACAAATGTATCTTGAACAGGATGGACATAAGCAATAGGAAGTGCAAGCCATCTGGAGCCTGATCCACCATTCAATAAGATTAAGGCTGATCTGATCTTCGCCTTAACTCCACTTTCTTGCCTGTTTGCCCTTGACTCTACCATTAACTAAAAATTCTTCTATCAAAGTTTGATTATGTTTAATAACTTCAACCTCCACAGTTCTCTGGGGTTGGAAATTCCAAAGATTCATGACCTTTTGAGGGAAGAATTTCCTCCTCATCTCCATCTTAAATGAATGACTCTGTATTCTGAAACTATCCTTCCACTTCTAGGTTCCATTTTGAACATCTATCTTACCAAGTCCCCTCTAAGTCTCCTCAGACATTGCACAGAATTCAGCGAGCTCAATTTAACCCTGCATAAAGGTGATTGAGAGAGAAGAAGTTGGTTCTACTCTAAAGACCATATATCGCAACATAAATTCTCCCAATATTTTTAATCCATTGGTAGGATCACTAGAAAGAAACAATGGGAAAAAAAGATAGAGTGTGCACCAAGACATCCACTTTATACCATGCATAAATGAATCAAATGCTCAACAACATCTAACCAAAGGTGGACAGCAACTTGGAGATCTAAACCCTCCTTCCCAGTGGGATTTTATGATCCAATCCTGGGTTCAAATCACATGGCCAAAGAGATCACGGCTGATAATTGTGCTGTATCCCACTTTACACGTCCAAACTAGTGAAAAGCTTGCGTTCATGTAACAACTTTCGTGACCTCAGAGCATTCTATAGTTATTTACCAGTAACGAAGTACCTTTTAGTTGTAGTCACCCCATGACATTACTTGCATGGTTCCACAAAGAGCTATCCATAACATTGCCATTAATAAACACAATAAACAACTTACATCTTTAAAGCACATTTAACAGCAGAACTTCCTCAAGGTGCTTCACAGGAGTGCTTTGAGACAAACTTTGCTCCTGAGATATGTTAAGATAATTTTCTTTGACATCAAGGCAGAATTTGACACAGGATGGCCAAGGCTCCCTCTAAACCTGAAGTTAATAGGCATCAAATAATTGGAGCCATAGCTCACACAAGAGAATATGGTTGTGGTTGTAGGAGGTTAATCATCCCAGCCCCAGGATATCACTCCACGAGTCCCCCTGGGCAGTGTCCTAGTCCCAAACATCTGCATCTGCTTCATCAATGATCTTCCTTCCATCATAGTGTCAGAAGAGTGCATGTAAGCTGATGCGTGAACAATGTTCAATTTCATTCATATCTCCTCAACAAATGAAGCAACCTATGCCTGCATGCAGCAAAACCTCGACAATATTAAGGCTTGGGTTGATGTGGATAGTAACATTCTCACCAATAATGTGCCAAGCAATGCCCATCTCCAACAAGGCAGAATCTAATCATCTATTCTTGACATTCAATGTCATTACCATCATGATGTCCCCCACTATCAATATCCTGGGGGTCATCATTGACCAAAAAAAACCGAACCAGCCACATAGCGAATGTGGCTGCAAGAGCATGATTGAGGCTGGGTATTTTGAGGCAAGTGGCTCACCTCCTGACACCCCTGGGCTTTCCCACCATCTATGTGTTGGAACACTCTCCACTTGCCAGGATCAGTACAGTACCAACTACTCTCAAAAAACTCAAGCAGCCCATTTGATTGGCACCAATATCAACCACCCTAAACACTGATGCTTTCCACCACAGGTACACAATGGCTGCAGTATGTACCACGTGCAATATGCAGTGCAGTAATTCGGGCAAACCAGTCCGACAGCACCTTCAAAATCCGCCACTTTGACCACATAGAAGAATATGGGTAGCAGGCGCACAGTAACACCACCACCTGCAGGTTTCCTTCCAAGTCGGCCAGCATCCTGACTTGGCAATGCATTACTGGTCCCACATTGCCATTAGGCCCAAATCCTGGAACTCCCTACGCAACATAACTATGGGAGTACCTTCACCAGAAGGACTGCAGTGGTTCAAGAACATGGCTCACCAACACTACCTCAAGGGCAACTGCAACAATAAACGCTGACCTTGTTGGTGATGACCTATTCACAAAATTGAATTTAAAAAAAAAATTCCAACTCATGATGAACAGCTTGGTTAAAGAGATGAGTTTTATGGAGCATCTGAAAGAAAGGTGAGGTAAAGAGCTTCAGGGAACAAATTTGATAGCTTAGGTCCTTGGGCAGCTGAAGATGGAGCCACCAAGGATAGAGTGATTAAATTTAAGGCATTAGAATCAGAGAGCTGTAGGACTGGTGGAGGTTGCAGAGGAGCACCAAGGAGTTTTAGTTAAGTGCCGTTGGCGCAATTCCAAATTCTTGATGTCCAATTATTTGCACTACATCAATATGGACGCATGGATTTACAGAAATGACATGAACTGCATGACTTGCCACCCACGGAGGGATATTTATGTTATTCATATAAACACCCAGAAGCACAAATCACCAGGGAAATGACCACAGGAAAAGCCACAAAACGGCTCCTCAGTTCGACTGACTTGACAGCTATTTTTGTCTTGCAGGAAGATTCGATCCTCAGGTCCAAAGCTTTCAACCGGAATGGCTATTGTAAATATAATCTCATCAATCATAACCAGTGGTCCGTACCCAATTTAGATCATAACCCAGAGATGCCCTCTCTCCTACGCTGTACGTTACTTCAGCACCCTGTGAATTGGAAAAAGGAAAATTCCTGAAATAGTGCGTCAGATATTTATGGAGAGAGAAACAGAGCAGGGTTTCAGTGACCTTGCACAACTGGATGAAGTTAAAGATGTAACCAGTTTAACGTGAGGAAAGAGAAAAGGGCAGAGAACAACAAGGAAGGGTCATGATCGCGTGGAAAGCAGGGAAGTTTAAATGACAAAGTGGATGATTGTGCAAAGCAGCAAAGGATGATAATTTGGACAAGAAACAGAAGATGGATCTGGAAAAGTGTAAATGGGAACTGAAGAATCATTATCTGCAATTGTTGTACTCAGTGTTGCGTCCACAGGAATGCAGTGTGTCTGGTTGGAAGATAAACTAATCTTTGAGTTTAATGTTAAGAGTGTCTGAATTCAAAGACAGATGGAAATGGGAGTGGGGCAGACAGTGCACAGGAAGGAGTCAAGGGAAGGAGAAGAATTGTTGGCAATAGCGGAGGTGTGAATAATCCTTTTGCAATGATGAAGCAGAAGGTATACTTGGCTGTGGCATCATGCCAAGGGTGCTGGAAACAATGGAATTGTGTGTAGTTTTAGGCCCCATATCTTAGGAAGGATGTACTGATGTTGGAGAGAGTTCGGAGGAGATTTACAAGGATGATTCCTGGAATGAAAGGGCTTACATATGATGAGCGTTTGTCGGCTCTTGGACTGTACTCACTGGAGTACAGAAGAATGAGAGGGGACCTCATAGAAGCATTTAGAATGTTGAAAGGTCTGGACAGAGTAGATGTGGCTAAGCTGTTTCCCTCGGTGGGTGAGTCCAGGACTAGAGGGCACAATCTTAGAATTAGAGGGTACCAGTTTAAAACAGAAATGAGGAGAAATTTCTTTAGCCAGAGGGTAGTGAAATTATGGAATTCTTTGCCACATACAGCTGTGGAGGCCCGATCATTGGGGGCGTTTAAGGAGGAGATTGATAGGTATCTAATTACTCAAGGTATCAAGGGATACGGGGACAAGGCCGGAAATTGGGGCTAGATAGGAATAGTTTTTAGTGTAGCTCATGGAGCAGACTCGAAGGGCTGGACGGTCTACTTCTTGTCTTGTGATATTGTGAATTGGAATTGGTTTATTATTGTCACATGTACCGAGGTAAAGTGAAAAACTTTGTTTTGCATGCCATCCATCATCCATACAGATCATTTCATTACAACAGTGCATTGAGTTAGTACAAGGGAAAACAATAACAGAATGCAGAATATAGTGTTACAGATACAGAGAAAGTGCAGTGTAGGCAGTCAGTCAGGTGCAAGGTCATAACAAGACAGATTGTGAGGTCAAGAGTCCATCTTATCGTACTAGGTGACTGTTCAATAGTCTTATAACAGTTGGATAGAAGCTGTCCTTGAGCCTGGTGGTACGAGCTATCAGGCTTTTGTATCTTCTACCCGATTGGGGGGGGGGGGGGCGGTGGGTGGGGGGGTGGGTGGTGGGGGGGCGCAAAGAAGAGAGAATGTCCCAGGGTGGGTGGGGTCTTTGATCATGTTGGCTGCTTTGCGGGACGATTTGTTAAATGTGGAGGCTTTTGTGATAGAAGGCAGGGATAGGAATGATCCTCTTACATTTCTGGACAAAGGAGTTATCAGCTGTGAGGGAAGTGGAACGTAAACAACTGTGGGTGCTGTCAGCTATTACGGATGGCATTCTTGCTTGATGAATAACAAAGCAATATTGGAAACAGCAGTAACAAAGGAGATATTGTCAAATGTGACGCATCATCAGACAAACTGGAAGGATAAAATGGAAGCCTTACAGTACACGAGGTGGAAGAAAGCATTGCCAAAAATAGATGCAGGAGTCTGCAGGTTTATAGTGGATATTGAATGCTAGCTTATTGGGCAAGGGAATGGAAGAGTCAGGAATGGATTGTGTGAAGGTAGGTGGGAAATTGACAGCAAAGGGGACAACATTTTCCAATTTAGCATGAGATTGTGCTGTCACAGCTATCGATGTCACTTAACTGAGATCTATTGTAGATAAAACAGTGTTCTTGTGAGGTTAAAACATTATGCAAAATTTGTCAAATAACTGATTGGTGGTCTGTCCTGTCAGTGCAATCACCTTGCAATAAACCTACTTCCTATGAACAAACGGTGCTCTTCATGAGTCACATCCCAGTGCACTTTAAGCTAATGTGTAATGGAAGAGCTTTGCTGAGATTTCCAGTCTACGTGGGCGGTCATTTAACAAAATATGAGCTCAGATACACAACTAAATAGGAGCACTGGGATCTTCTTCTGTTTGAATGAAATTGCATTGAAGCAGCATACAGTAAATGTTACTACTGATCATTAGTTCAGAATGTCAGTTAATTGGGTATAAAAGGCCTGTTTTTATTTCCCCCAGCAACTTGCGCTTGACATGCCCAAATTCAGTTTGTTACGAATGCGGAGATAGATTTGTACTCCTGACTGTGGTGGAATAAAGTCGCTTGTGAACCAGCTGCCCGTTATGTGCTCAGCTACAGGGGGCAGGAGGTGCCTGATGGGCTGGGCAGATAGTTTGTGAGGCGATGCGCTCCTTCTGCTAGGTATGCTCGGGATGCAAGAACTCAAGGTTCTCAATTCTATTCCAAATGTTCGTTATCCACCTTGACTGGTCGTTGGCCAAGGATTCCCAAAAGCCAGCGGAGATGCTGCATTATTTCAAGACGACTCTGAGCACGTAGTTAAATGTTTTCTTCTGGCATAGCTCGGAATAAAATGCCTGTCTTGGGAGATATGACCTGTCCCATGGAGCTGACTGAGTGTAATAATAGCCTCAGTGCTGGGGTTGCTGACCTAGTAGAGTATTGACCCTGGTTTGCTTATCCCTCCAGTGAGCTTGGAGGACAATGACAGCAGTGTCCTTCCAGTGCTTTGAGATGCCAGCTGAAGGTAGTCCAGTTCCCAGAAGCACATCGGAGGGCAAGGATCACTGCTGCCTAACAGACCATGAGTTCTGTAGCGTGCCTGAAGTCTTGATCTTCAAATACTTTTTCCTCAGCTGACCAAAGATTGTGCAGGTACATCGAAGCCAGTGGTGAATTTCATCATCGATTGTCTGCCTTTGTGGAGTGGTGGCTTCCAAGGTACGGGAAGTGGTCCACATTTTCCGGGTCTCACTGTGAATCTCTACCTTTGTCAACAGACGGCAGTGTTATACAGTGGGATTGATTAGTTGAGGACCTCGGTCTTATGGATGATGAGTTTAGGTCAATAGAGCAATACAGCACAGAAACAGGCCCTTTGGCCCAACTTGTCCTTGCCGACAAGGTGCCCACCTAAGCTAGTCCCACTTGCCCATGCTTGGCCCATATCATGCTAATCCTTTCCTATCCATGTACTTATCCAAATGACTTTTAGATGCTGTTATTGTACCTGCCTCAACTACTCTCTCTGGCAGCTCGTTCCATATACCCACCACCCTCTGCATGAAGAAGTTGCCCCTCAGGTCCCTTTTAAATCTTCCTCCTCTCATCTTAAACCTATGCCCTCTAGCTTTTGGATCCCTTTCCCAAGTCCATCGGATGTTTTACTACTGGATCTGGGAGTTTCCCAGAAACAGTATTTTAGCTTTTTCTGAAGGATAGTCCAAAGTCAGGAATTACATGAACAACTTTCATTTACATTGGAGACACAAGAGACTGCAGATGTTGGAGTTATCTGATGCAGGGCTTTGACCCAAAACTTTGACAGTCCTGATGCAGGGTTTCGACCCGAGACATCAACAATTCCTTTTCTCTCCACAGATGCTGCTTGGCCCACTGAGTTCCTCCAGCAGATTGTTGCTTGCATTTAGATGGCGTCTTCAATGCAGTAAAACATCTTGGGTGCTTCACAAGAGCAGTATCAGACAATCCATTTGGCTAGTTAAGTGGATTTCAAAGGCAACTGGGTTTCATGAGCTCCACAGAAAAGAGCTGACCCGCAAACAAGGGTCAAAATGTAGTCATTACGCTAAAATTAGTAAAAATGTGGCCAATGAAGCACATTAACACCAAGACAACAATAATGAACGAGGAAATTTTCAAGGTATTTCATTGAGATTACAACAGAAATATTCTCTCAATTCGTCTCCAACTAATAGTGAAAACGTTTGTCTAACAGTCAGTTGATAAGAGGCCCTATTGCACATTGCAAGAGCAGAGTTGCAGTTTATATCATCAAGGAAATCTCTGGTTTAGAACGTAACATTAAAACATACTGTCCATCGTCATTTACTGGATGATTATTCAAACGTTTGTGGGCAACACTGTGAAGTAAACCACAAAGGCACCTCAGATGGACAACATACTTCAACTGCAAAAACAAAACGATTCACGCATGCTGACGCATACTTGCAGGATGTAAAATATAGAGAGAACAGAGAAAGAAATAGCAGTCGCATCTTTCAGCAAATTTTGTAGAATCTCTGCTCTGGATTGTCACTTGGTCACAGGGGAGTCAATGTGAGTCAGATGCTAACAATGCCCAGTCAGTGAGGGAAAGCAGATGTTAATGAATTGAATAACTCATTGGTTCAGATGAAACGCCTTCAGAATGAAATGTTCAGTTAACTTATCATTTTTGCTCTCCCATGATACTCCCTGAGATGTTCCTGATTTCCAAGAGCTGCATAGTTTGCTTTTATTCAATATTAATGAAATTGCTTTCTCTCTAGTCATGAGTGGCCAGATTTTTGTGATTTGTGTTGCCTAACTATTGGTGAAGTTATTGGCACTTGCAGTCATTAAAGAGTAAACTGAACACCAATTTCCAGCAGTGAGATCTGGGGAGCTCAAACTAGAATTGTTTGGCTCCTCCAGCAGCTACATTATAACTCAACTAGAGACTTTGCACAAGTCCAATTAACAGCTTGACATAGGACAACCAAATGATAACCACCAAACATGTCAAAGCAAGTTATAGTCTGTCTCATCCCATGAATTTTAAATGTGCTTGAAGTCTTTATAACTGTCAATTCATCTTTGGCATCAATGGTATATTTTAGTAAACAGGAGGTCTCTTTTCTTTAAATTTTATCGTTGGAGATTTAAACAATTTAAATAATATGTTTTTAAAAAAACTTCTCCCATTTCTTTTGTCTCTCAATCCCATCTCCCCTCTCCTTTCTATTTTGCTCACTGTACAATATTTAACGTTGACTTATATGGGGACTAACTTGGATAGATATCCTGGTCGGCAAGGGCCTGTTTCTGTGTTGTATAACTCCGACTCTGTAACCCAGATTAAAATAAAGCAGAGACTTCTGGAAGTACTCAGCGGGCCACACAGCATTTGTGGAGAGAGAAACAGAATTATCCCCACAATCAATGATCCTTCATCGGTTCTGATGAAAGGTCATGCGCTTGGAACATCAATCCTGTTTATGTCTCTTCTCAGGGGCTGCCTGACCTGCTGAGTATCTCCAGGATTTCCTGATTTCTACTATCTTTGTTTTGTTTTTGCTTTTGGATGTAATCTACACTTCCTGGGTTTAGACTCCCTCCCATTTATTTAAAATTCTTCAATCTGTTATGTTGAGAAATTCATCATTGAACCAGAGCATTAAATACACATTTCCTGACTTTCCAATGGAACTAAATTCTGGATGTTGAGTATGATATGCAGATCATATTCTGTCCTTCACTACTGATCAAAAGGCAAAGTTCTAGGCAACACAGTTGCATGCTCCCTTCTTGCAGGGCGCAGATCGCCTATGGAGGACAATGAAATGGATTTCTAATCATTCCAGGCTCCAGTGCAAAACCGATATAAAATATTTGGACATGTGTAAGAGTAACAATGTCTGGTGCTGGTCATTCATGAATAGCTGCAAAATTCAGGCCAAACATTTCTGCTTTGCATTCTTGTACTTTATGAGATAGTTTTACAGGCTCCAGGCTCCATGTGACCTCTTTCCAGCTTCTCCTTCCTCAATGAAAACAACCCAGGACACCAGTCCCAAAGATGTCACCAGGCCCCTCCCTGTTTTTAGGCTAATATATGAAATTATTGTTAAGTCCATCTTGCTCTTTACCCTCTCCCTCTCTCCCACCCCCAAAACCACTGTATGTTATTATTCACCAATTAAGAAAACACAGACATCCCAGGTGTCTACTGACTTCCTAAATTGTGACCCTCTGTCCCCCGATGAATGCTACCGACACCACAATCACTGCTAGGAACTTAACGTCATAGAAATCCCTGTAAAAACAATTAACATATTGACAACTTGCAAGCAAATGAAGCAAGTTCATGCATATAAGACTATACAATATTCAGGCATGAACTGGTAAGTGTGGCAAGTAACATTTATGTCACCAAGGTGCTAGACAATGATCATCACCAACAAGAGACAGCCTGACCCCCACCACCCCACACCATCCCTGATATTCAATGGCACTGTTGTTGCGTCTCCCAACATCAATATCACCATTGTCTAGAAAACCAACCGGACCAGCCATATAAATACTGTGAATACAAGAGCAGGTCAGAGGCTCAAAGGCCTCACCTTCTTGGAACCCGAATCCTTTCCATCTTTTATAAGGCACAAGTCAGGAGTGCAATGGAATACTCTCTTTGTACCTGGATGAGTGCAGCTCCAACTTCACTCAAGAAACTTAACACCATCCAGGACTAAGCAGCCAGCTTGATTGATAGTCCATCCACCACTTTAAAGATTTGTTCTCTCCGAGTCCCACATCATCTGAACTTGGAAACATATCACTGGTCCTTCACCATCACTTGGTCTAAATCCTGGAATTCCCACCCCAACACCCCTGTGGGAGTACATTCACCAGAAGGACTGCAACGGTTCAAGAAGGTAGCTCATTACCACCCTCTCAAGGGCCGGCAATAAATGGCAGTCTCACTCGTGAAGCATAGATTCCAAAAAAGGAATAATTATGAAAAGAAGATGCACTGCAGAGTGTCATGATCGATCACTTATGGAGCCAGCAGAATAGCACCGGACACGTGCTGTAACATCATGACTTAACAATTCCAGTGTTGTAACCTGGCAGAGCCATGCAAAATCCAGCATGAGTAGCTTACATTTTCCTACACTGCTTAGGTTACAAACATGTGGGTGTCATTTATACTAGCGCACTCAAAATGGATAATCAGTGGTTGCCACTTCAGCATCAGGGTAACCAATACGAGAAACAGCCACTGAACGCAAATTCTCACACTTAGCAAAAAAACCCTGAAATGCAGCACATGGTGTTGCATGTGTGGTGTTTCTGGTATCCTGCATCTAAAGTAGCTACAACAGGAACTCTGAAGCAAGTGCAATAGCAGACTGAAAATCTTTACTGACTTCACAATGGTGGAGATTTGAGGAGATACTAAAATCTCCTGAAAAGATCCTGGAATAAAATAGGTGGAAGTTACTGAAAGAATGATAGAAGTACTTACTGGGGGTACATTGCTATTAATCCATGCTGGGTTTGGTTTTATTTCATCCCACATAATTAATCCTCTTGCCAAAGTCTAAGGAAAGAATCAAGAAAAACACTATGTTTAGCAAAGCAATGGGGGCATTTCCATATGGTCTAATGATAACTACTACATAATAGGTTTCATTATGACATGTTGATGGTACTTTGTTCATTTCCTCCCTCCCTTCTAGGAGGTATTAAAACCTACCAGGTTAGTAATCTCAAATTGCTAGGTGTCAAATTTTGTCTGTTAAGACTCCTGTGAATCACCTAGCATGCTACACAATGCTAAAGCTGCTAGTTTAATGCATGCTGTTAATGTTTTGCAGTGGTGTATTCTGCTAAAGAGGAAGCAGTACAAATAACCAAATCTAATTTCAAAGAGACAACTGTGCCTGACAGACAACAGAATTAGTAATACACTTTGTAAATGGATGAAATGCACAGGATGCAGCATATACAGGGCTTTATAATCTCTCATGTGGTGTCATAATCATAGAGTTATGTGGCACAGAAACAGGCCCTTCGGCCCAACCTGTCCATGCTGACCGAGATGCCTGCTTGAGCAAGTCCCACTTGACTATGTTTGGTCCATATCTCGCTAAACATTTGCTATACAGCTTTCAATTCCTTTAAAATGTTTCCATTTCAAAGGAATTGAAAACATTCCTTTTAGATGTTGCAATTGCTCCCATCTCTACTACTTCCTCTGGCAGCTCACTCCACATACCCTCCACCATCTGTGTGAAAAATTTGCCCCTCACATCCCCTTTAAATCTTTCCCTTCTCACCTTAAACCTTTAGTTTTAGTATCCCCTACCCTGGGAAAAAGACTGTGACCATTTACCCTACTTATGCCCCTTCATAATTTTATAAACCACGAAGATCACCCCTCAGCTTCCTTCACTCCAGGGGAAGAAAGCCCCAGCCTATCTACTCTCCTTAAAATTCAAGCCCTCCAGTCCCAGTAACAAAGGTGTAATTTTATAAACCACGAAGGTCATCCCTCAGCTTCCTTCACTCCAGGGGAAGAAAGCCCCAGCCTATCTAGTCTCTCCTTATAATTCAAGCCCTCCAGTCCCAGTAACAAAGGTCTTGTTAAAGGATTTCTTAGAGAATACCAAAATTGTTAATACCACAGGTGTTGATTGTTCAGACAATCTATTCTATGCATTCTGTCATTCCTATTCCATCTCTTTCACCGTAGCTCTGCAGGTTATTTTCCCTCATGTGTCTATTCAATGACATTTTGAAGCCACCAACTGAAAGCTTCCATTAACCTTACCGACCATTTATTAAGATTTCCTCAGGCTCCTTTTAAATCTTTTATCCAAAACTTAAAATCTGTGCTGCTGGTCCTTGAATGGTCTGCTAATGGGAGTAGATAACAACCAGTCTATCCCATATAATGTGTTATGACCTTTTAAAAAAAACTGAGTGTCACTGGTTAGATCATTATTTATTGCCCATCCCTCCAGGAGGAGGTGATGAGCCACCTTCCTGAACTGTTGCAGTCCTTCTGTTGAGGGTACTCCCACAATGTTGTTAGGGAGAAAAAATTTCAGGATTCAAATGATAATGAAGGGCTGGCAATTTATTTCCACATCAGGATGGTATGCGTCTTCAAGGGGAGGCTGCAGGTGGTGGCGTTTCCATGCGCCTACTGCCCTTGTCCTACTTAGTAGCAGAGTTTGTGGATTTGGGATGTGCCGTTGGATTAGCTTGGATAAGTACTGCACTGCCCCAGTGGTGAGGGAATGGATGCTGAGAGTGGTGGTACAAATCACGTGGGCTGTTCTGTCCTGAAGAGGGCTGTGATCTTGAGTGCTGTTCGAGCTGCACTCATCCAGACAAGTGGGGAATATCCAATCACACTCCCAATATGGATTATAAATAATGGAAAGATTTTGGTTAGGAGGTGAGTTCATTACCACAAGATACCCAGCCTCTGAATTGCTCTTGTAGCCAAAACGTTTGTATGGCTGGTCCAGTTAAGTTGCTGGTCAATGGTGATCTCCAGGATGTTGATGGTAGACAACCCACCAATGGTAATGCTGTTTAAACTAACTATAGATGATTGAACTCCCTCTTGTTGGAATTGGTCATTGCTTGGCTCTTTGCTGGCATGACTGTTACTTGCTACCTCAGCCCCAACGTTCAGTGTTATCTGAACCTTTCTGATTGTGTACACCTCCATCAAATTTTCTCTAAACTTCCTTTACTTCAAGGAAAACAACTCCAGCTTCTCCTTTCTAACCTTGCAGCTGAAATCCCTCATGCTTCAAATCAACTTAGTGAATCTTTTCTGTACCCTCTATAAGGATCTACACAATCTTCCTAATGTGAGTTGTCCAGAACTGGATGTAATGCTCTAGTTGCACCCTAGCCACTGCTTTACAAAGGTTTGGCAAAATCTCCTGGCATGGAATTAAATATTAACAATGAGAAAACAGAGGTGGAATTAACTGCAAGTTTTTGAATGGGGTTAGTGAATTACAATGTTCAATTGAGTTCATCAGTCACTTGGACATGGTTCCAAGTAAATTTATTTGAAAATTTGCAACATCAGCATCCTCTCCCAGGCCAACATCCCCAGTATTGGATCCTTGTTACACTCTACTGGGTAGGCCACATCATTCTCAATTCCAATACCAGACTCATGGAAAGCCTTCATGGAAAAATGTAGCACTGATACTTGGCAATCCCTAGCCTACAGTTGCTTGAAATGGGGAAGGAGCATTCCAGCGGGCACAGAGAACCTCAATTCCATATGTTGGAAGCACACAGAAGCCCAGCATAAATGGTGAATGAAGCACACTCCTTCACAAACTACCTGCTGAACTGTCTGGTCAGGCATTTTCTGCCCCATTTGTGGTTCCCTCATTGGACTCTAGGAAGTACCAAAGAACAGAGGGACCTTGGCATACATGTTGAAGGATCTCTGAATGCAACAGCACAGGTGGACAAGGTGGTTAAGAAGCATGCGGGATACTCATGTTTTAGCCAGGGCATAGAACGTAAGATCAGGGAGGTTATGGCACAGCTATATAAAACATTGGTTCGGCCATCGCTGGAGTACTGTGCGCAATTCTGGTTACCACATGAAAGAAAGGATGTGATTGCACTGGAGAGGATGCAAAGGAAATTCACTAGGAATTTGCCTGGGTTGGAACGTTTCAGTTATGAGGAGAGACTGGATAGTCTCGGCTTGTTTTCTTTGAAACAGCGAAGTCCAAGGGAGATCCTGATTGAGGTATTCGAAGTCGCGAAGAGCGCAGCTAGTGCTGATAATGAGAACCTGTTCCCTTTAGCAGAGATAAACCAGAGGAAACAAGATAACGCTTTGCGGGGACTTGAGAAATTTTTTTTGACTTAGAAGGTGCTTGAAATCTGGATTGCGTTGCCTGAGGAATGGTGGAGGCAAGTAGTCTCACAACATTTAAGTATTTAAATAAGCACTTGAAATGCCTAGGTATAGGAGGCTATAGGTTGAGTGCTGGAAAATGGGATTAGTATAGATAGGTACTTAATGGCTAGCACAGACACAGTGGGCCAAAGGGCCTGTTTCTGTGCTGTATAACTCTATGGATCTAAGTAACCGTTGATCCCAAAGGGTCACTTAAGATGAAAAAAGGACAGTGCACCACAACTCAGGCAGCACCTTTTAGACTTTTACCAGATATCTGCCTCTTGCCTGAACCACTTGAACATAAACATTGGCAGGCTCCAATTACCTGACTGTTAACCTGACAAGAAAATCTGTGTCAAAATGACCTGACTTACAAAACTGTGTTGTAAATAGTGCAGTTGATTGAGCTCCAGCAAGCCAAGTTTGATCCTGAACTCCACTGGAGTGTGTGTGGAATTTCCTGTTTTCCTGTTCTCCCTGTGACCACATAGGTTTCTCCCAGGTGCTCTGGTTTCTTCCCACATACCAATGATGTGCTGGATGTTAGGTTAACTGGCTACTGTAAACTACTCTTGGTGTAGGTAGCTCGTGGGAGAATCAAAGGACTCATAGGCAAGTGGTTGGGATGGAACTGATAGGAACTGGTGTAGACTTGATGGGTCAAATGGTCACCTTCTATGCTGCAAGGAAATATGGGATTGCATATTTCGCATATGCTGGGAGCGGCTGCACAGGTTGATAGGGTGGTAAAGAAGGCATATGGCATGCTTGCCTTTATTAGTCGAGGCAATGAGTTCAAGAGTTGGGAAGTTATGTTGCATCTTTATAAAACTCTAGTTAGGTTGCATCTGGAGTATTGCATTCAGTTCTGATCACCTCATTGTAAGAAGGATGCGGAGGCTTTGAAGAAGGTGCAGAAGAAGTTTACCAGGATGCTGCCTGGATTAGAGGGCATATGCTATAAGGGGAGGTTGGACAAACTTGGATTGTTTTCTCTGGAGCGGTAGAGGCTGAGGGGAGACCTGATAGAGGTTTATAAGATTAAGAGGGGCATAGATAGAGTAGACAGCTGGTATCTTTTTCCCAGGGTCGAAATGTCTAATACTAGAGGGCATGCATTTAAGGTGAGAGGGGGTAAATTCAAAGGAGATGTGCGGAAGAAGTTTTCTTTACACAGAGAATGGTGGATGCCTGGATGACAGTGGAGGCAAATATGATAGAGGCGTTCAAGAGGCTCTTAAGATAGGCACTTGAATGAGCAGGGAATGGAGCGATATGGATATTGTGTAGGCAGAAGGGATTAGTTTAATTAGGCATTTAATTACTAGTTTAATTAGTTTGGCACAACATCATGGGCCGAAGGGCCTGTTGCTGTGTTGTACTGTTCTATGTTCTATTCTATGGGTGAGGAGGCACAGATAAAAGACTATGTGATTTAGAAGAGTCAGAAGCTCTACTTTGAACTGAGAGCAATGAGGCTTTCACATTTAATTCCAGGATCAGTGCCCGAGACTGAAAGCATGACAACACTTGAGGTTATAACCACAGACGAACGAAGGAAACAGGGATGAAGTCAGAGTAGCTAACATCTTTTTTACAATGGGGCATTCAAAGCTGCATGCAGTCATCCTACTTTGACTTGCACCTTGTACACTTTTACGCCATTTCTTTGTTCTGGTACGTAAAAAACAAATGCCATGTATATTTCTTTCATCTTTGCAGCTTAACTTCCACCTGTTCACTTAATTAGAAGATATAACAACTCCTTGTACCTGTACCTCGTGGTTCCCCAATTCTGTTATAGTATCATTTAAAATACCCTTCTATTACTTCTTGTAAGAAAATGTACGATTCCACACTTCTTTTCATTAAATGGAGTCACCCATTCTACAAATTCTCTCACAATCTTCTGCATTCTTAATCACATGCTTCACTTTATACCAGACAATTTGGTGTCAGTAACAAATTTAAATCACATTCCTCAAGTTCTTATGTCTGAATTATTAACATAGTTTCAAAACAAGGGAGGTTCCAAATAAATTCCGACAAGCCCAAGCACATCCATTTGCCTCAGCTTTCTTCTTGCCATTGCCATTGATATATCTATGCAGGTAATTTCTCTTTAACATCATATCTCACACACCATCACTGATCTCATCACCTTGGGAAATCTCCACCCCACCCCCCCCCCCCACAGCTACCGACATAATAGTCCCGCAACCTAGGACTACCTGTTTCTATCTACTCCCCAGAATCCACAAGATGGACTGTCCTGGCAGACCTATTGTCGCTGCATGCCCTTGCCCCACGGAGCTCGTATCCTCGTACCTGGACACTATCCTGTCCCTCCCAGTCCAATCCTTTCCCACCTACGTCCATGACTCATCACACGCTCTCCAACTCTTCCACAGCTTTCTCTGGCACACACAACCTCATCTTCGCCATGGACATCCAGTCCCTGTATACCTCCATTCCCTATCATGACGGCCTCACTGCCCTCCGCTTCTTTCTTGACCAGAGACAGAACCAGTCCCCTTCCATTAACACTCTTCTCTGCCTGGCTGAACTTGACCTCATCCTAAACAACTTCATTTTCGATTCCTCTCACTTTCTACAGACCAAGGATGTAGCTATGGGCACTTGCATGGGCCCCAGGTATGCCTGCCTCTTCGGTGGCTACGTTGAACAGTCTCTGTTCCAAGCCTAGTCCAGCCCCATTCCTCAACTCTTTCTCTGCTATACCAATGACTGCATTGGTGCCACCTCTTGTACCTGTGCGGAACTCGACGGTTTCCACAAATTTTCACCCATGATGAGGATTTCCACTTCAGGGCATCCATGATGTCCAACTGCATTTCTAACTGAGGCTTCCCCCCTGACTGTGGTCGAGAGAGCTTGTACCTGTATCTCTGCCATTTCCCACACCTCTGCTCTCACCCCCACCCCTCCCAGACCCAAAAGGGATTGGGTCCCCCTTGTCCTCACCTTTCATCCCACCAGCCTATATATCCAACACATCATTCTCCGCCACTTCCGCCATCTGCAACGGGACCCCACCACCAAGCATACCTTCCCCTCCCCACCCCTTTCTGCCTTTCACAGGGACCGCTCTCTCCGCGACTCCCTAGTTCACTCCTCCCCCCACCCATCCCGCTCCCATCCCAGGAACTTTCCAGTGCCCCTGCCATAGGTACACCACCTGCCCCTACACCACCTCCATCCAGGGACCCAAACAGTCCTTTCAGGTGCGACAGAGATTCACCTGCACCTCCCTTAATATCATCTACTGCATTCGGTGCTCCAAGAGTGGCCTCCTCTACATTGGTGAGACCAAACGCAGACTAGGTGACTGTTTCGCAGAACACCTGCGCTCTGTCCGTAACCGCAATCTGCATCTCCCCATTGCCAGTCATTTCAACTCCCCCTCCCACACTATCACCGATACGTCAGCCCTCAGCCTCCTCCACTGCCAGAATTCCAAGCACAAATTGGAGGAACAGCACCTCATTTTCTGTCTTGGAACCTTGCAGCCTAACAGCCTGAATATTGAATTCTCCCACTTTAAGTAGCCCCCCCTCCCAACCCCACACCCCACCATGTTTCTTCTGTTCTCCCCTTTCCTAGCCTCTCTCTTTTTTTCTACCTTTTTTTCCCTTTCTCTCCTTACCTTTGACCCATCCCTCAGTGGATCTGCTCTCCCCACCTCCCCCACACCTGCCTATCACTATCTCCTACCTGCATCTACCTATCACCACCTTGTGCCCACCCCGCCTCCCCTCTTCTGTCCACCTATCACTGCCCTGCTTTTCCCTCCTATATACTGGGCTTCTCCTTTTCCTATCTTCAGTCCTGAAGGAGGGCCCTGACCCGAAATGTTGACCGCCTGCTTTTCTCCACGGATGCTGCCTGGCCTGCTGAGTTCCTCCAGCATCATTTTTTCATGTCCAACTGTACTTGGTATAGCTAAACATACCTTCTTGAAATCCATACACAATGTCCTCAGCCTTTTACTTTGTTCACTTTGTTCTACCGTGCTCTGTATATTTCTACTAAATACAAAGCTTGTCTACATTGATTTCAGTCCAACAAATGAGAGTACTTCTCCAATTAAGTTGAGGCAAACAGCATTATCACAAGAATTCACTTCACATTAGCTTGTTCAAGTTTATTACTTACCCGCATTAGAAGAAATTCTGGCTTCACGAAGTCCAACAAGTACTGAGTGTCTGGGGCTCGAAGCCAGTCAGCAATAGATCTATGGCACATAGGGGACAGGTTTGTTATTCAACGGTGCCTGTCACAGATACAACAGAAGTGTCAGTTTTCAGAAGCATGAAAGGTTTACCATGTCATAAAGGAATGTACTACAGATGTTGGAAATTGATATAAAGCAGAAATTATCATTGTAGTATCATAAATCATAAAATGCTGGAAATGAGATTGAGCAGCATCTTTCAAAAGAGAAACAGAGTTAATGCTTCAGGTTGATACAAAAATGTCATCGACCCAATAAGTTAACTTTGCTAGTCTTTTCAGAAAATGTTGACCTGCTGACCACTTCCACTACTTTATGACCTGCAACGACGATTAGTAACTCAAGAACCTGTGTTGACCACCCCAAGAGCAATGGAAAGAAAAAAATAAGAGGAGCTAAACCAAAGTTCCCCCATCTATATCATAATGGGAGAGGAAAACTCAAAATGAGATGCAAACGTTCCTCACCCATATAAACTACATCCTATCTCCCCATACTTTGACTAGAATAGGATATATGCTTAAAGCAATACACCGCTTGAAACTTCACCATTTATTTTAAAGAACAGCCTCCACTCTGATGTAGCTTTCTTTGCCTTGTGTTTTCACTCATGTCATTTCTTATGAGCCTTTCGTTCGGTCATACACAGGCCTTCCTTACTATGTACAATTTGGTCTTTCGCAACTCCAAGATGAAGAAGTGGGACGGTCAACTGAATAACTCTAACCTTGAAGCTCACAGCCAGCAGCAGCTAGCCCTGCAGTGACAAACAACAAGAGGACCACCTACTGAGTATTTTTTTTATAATTTCACTTTTTGGGAAGTGGGCATAACTGGCAAAGAAACATATACTGCCTGTCCTCAGCTACCCTTGAGAAGGTGGTGGTGGAGCTGCCATCTTGAACTGCTATCGTCCTCCTCTTGCAGTTACTCTCAAGGTGTTATTGGGTGGAGAGTTCCAGGATTTAAATGCAGCAATGAAGAGGAAACAGGTGTACGTCTTAGAGGGAAACACTGAGGTAGTGTGTGCATGCACCTGCTGCCTTTGTCCTTCTTGGGTGTTGTGGCTTGGGTATGAGAATTACCGCCAGAGGAGCTTAGATGAGTAAATGCAGATCTTGTTGCTGGATGGTGCACATTGCACCATTAGTGGAAGCACTGAGTATTCAGGGGGAGCCACTGAGCAGGAGTGGGGAGGAGAATCCGGGTGGAATTGGAGAAATGAAACCTGCTGCTGCCTTGGTTAGTTTCCACACCCATGGATCCAGACGTATCTTGAACTTATTGAGTAATCTTGGCGATACAACTTGAAGATGCACAATGTCTAATTGTGAAATGCTGTATGTCTCTCTGCCCAAAGTTCAGACTACTGAAGAAAGCTGGGAACTGCAGGCTAAAATTTGCTAAAGTACTAATCTCAAGCTTTAATCATCCTAAGACTAATGTAACTGGGACTGTCAGCCAGTTTAAAAAGAAAATTGTAAATTTCGTCACTGTCCCAGGTTTATTTTATAGGAAATTGTTGTTAATTCTCAACATCTAGCTTTTGCCTGATAAAGTAGGTTTACTTTAGAGGGTCAGTTTAAATTAACAACTCACTGCACAGGTATATAACAAGGAAGGATAATTTTACTGATATAATATTCAGTAAATTTTGTTAGCTCTGACCTTTAACAGGCATCTTAAATGTTTTGTAAAACCGGCGAGTGAAACAAAACTGGGTGGTGGTGTGGATTATGAGGAGGATGTAGAAAGGCTTCAGGGGATATAGACAGGCTAAGTGAATTAGATGAGGACATGGCAGATGGAACATAATGTAGAAAGAGGTGGGGACATCCACTTTAGCAAAAACAAAGGACAAGCATTATATATTTTAAATGATGGGAGATTGAAGTGTTGTTGTTCGGAGGGAGCTAGGTGTTCTGGTAAAGAAATCAGTAAAAGCTAATAAGCAGGTATAGCAAGTAATTACAAAGGTAACTAGTGGATGAGCCTTTAATGCAAGAGGATTTGAGTAGAAGAGTAAAGACATCTTACTGCAATTATGTAGGCCCAAATAAGACCACACCTGGAATGTTTGTGAAGGAAAGGTGGAAGGTAAATAAATTCACAAATTGAACCGTGGGATGGTAAGTTTCTTGAAAGAGGAGAGAATAACCAGGCTGGGCCTATTCGCTTCAGAGTTAAGAAGAATGAGAAGTGATCTCATTGAAATACACAATTCTTATGGGACTTGACAGGGCAGACTCAGGGATAATACTTCCCCAGCTGAGGAAGTACAGAATCAGGGGTTACAGTCTCAAAATAAGGAGTTACCCATTTAGTGCTGAGATGAGAAGCTATTTCTTCACCCAGAGGGCAATGGTAAATTGGCAAATTTGTTTATTATTGTCAAAGGTACTGAGGTACAGTGAAAAATTTGTCTTGCATACTGTTCATACAGATCAATTCATTACACAGTGCATTGAGGTCGTACAAGATGAAACAATAACTGAATGCAGAATAAAATGTTACAGAGGAAGTGCAGTGCAGGTAGACTATAAGGTGCAAGGTCATAATGAGGTAGATTGTGAGGTCACAAATTCATCTTATCATACCAGGGAACCATTCAGTAGTCTTATAACAGTGAGATATAAGCTGTCCTTGAGCCTGGTGGGATGTGCCTTCAGGTTGAAAGGGCAATGTAAGCTCAATCACTGAGCACACTCGAGAAAGAGATCAGGAGGTTTTGAAAACTCAGGGAATCAGTGGATGTGGGCTTAGTGCATAGAGGTGGTATTCAGCAAAATAGAGTTCAGCTAATTAAGGGCAATTAGGAATGGGCAATTAAATGCTAGGTCAGCCTGTGAAGCCCACATCCCTTGAATGAATATAACAAAAAATGGATAATACCTTGAAACATTAAAAAAAATAACTCAAGTAATTGCAATGAAAGGCTTGTAATGTGGATTCCCTGCCGAATTAACCAAACCTTTCAATATATTATGTGGGATCAAAAGGAAAGGTAGAGAAAAATTAATTCCACTGGTTGTTGAGTCAAAGATCAGGGATCAAAGTTTAAAAAGAGCCAGGTCATTCATAAGTGAAATTAAGAAACATGCAAAGAATGATAGAACTGTGAAACTCTCCTTCCATGCCAACTGCCCTCTATGAACATACGAATTAAAAGCGGAGTTGGTCACATGTCTTCTCAAGCTTGCTGCATCATTTAATAAAATCAAAGCCTCAACTGTGCATTTCTGCCTTCCCCCAAGTAAACTTTCACTCCCTCGCATATCAAGTTTCCATCTATCTTTGTCTTAAAAACATTCAAAAATTCTGTTTTCACTTTGAAGACGTATTCCAAAAACTCTCAGGCTTCTGAGAAATTTTTTTTTGCCTAATCTCTGTCTTAACTGTGTGATCCCTTATTTCTAAACAGTGACCCCTAGTTCTAGACTTTCCCACAAGAAGAAACATTCTCTCCACATCCACACTTTCAAGACCCTGAAGAATGTTATATGTTTTAATCAGATCATCTTTTATGGAGATTATACAGCATGGAATCAGGTCCTTCAGCCCAACTCATCCATGCCGACCAAGGTGCCTTTCTGAGCTAGTCCCACTTGCCTGCGTTTGGCCCACATTCCTCTAAACCTTTCCTACCCATGAACTTGCCCAAATTTCTTTTAAACATAATTGTATCCACCTCCACCACTTCCTCTGGCAGCTCGTTGTGTGAAAAACTTGCCCCACATGTCTCCTTTAAATCTTTCCCTTCTCACCTTAAACCTCTGCCCTCTAGTTTTAGACTCCTCTATCCTGGGAAAAAGACTGTGACCATCCACCTTATCTATGCCCCTCATGATTTTATAAACTTCTGTAAGGTCACCTCTCAGCCTCCTTTGCTCCTGTGAAAACAGTCTCAACCTATCCACTCTCGCCTCATAACTCAAGGCTGCCAGTCCCCATAATATCCTTGTGAATCCTTTCTGCACCCTCTCTGGCTTTTAATCACATCCTCCCTATAGTATGGTGACCAGAACTGTGCACAATACGCCAGGTGCAGACACACTGATGCCCTGTACAGCTGTAACAAGACGTCCCAACACTTGTTCTTGATGCCCCATCTGATGAAGGCAAGCATGCTACACATCTTCTTCACCACTTTGTCTACTTGTGTCCTCATCTTCAGGGGACTGTAGGTGTACCCTGTGCCTTTGTGTTCTACAACAATCCTCAGGACCCTGTCATTTACTGTGCAAGTCCTGCCCTGCTTTAACTTCCCAAAATGCACCACTTTCGCTCTTCTAAACTCTAAACATGCTTGTGGATGCTTTGGCAACTGTTAATTTGAAATCCAGGACTGAGCAATTTATGTCAAACAAAGGTATTGAAAGATATGGGGCTAAGAAAGGTAGAAGGGGGAAGGTCACAAATCAGCCATGAATTGAATGACTGAACTGGTTCAAGGGGTTAAATGGTCTGCTTCTGTTCCTACGTTCCACTGTGTTTTGAAGTGGATAGTTTCAAGTGCGCCAAGGACTGGTTCTTACAGACTGGGACAGGAGAAATTATATTGGGAAATAAAGAAATGGTGGACAAATTAAACAATATTTTATTTCTGTTGTCAGGGAAAAATACACAAAACAGTACATTTCAAGAAGCACCCAGAGAATGATGGACATGGTGCCAAAGTCACTGATTAGTATAAAAGTGATAGGTATGAAAATTTAAAAGAAACACAAATGCTAGAAATCTTAAGTACAAACAGAAAATGCTGAAAAATGTCAGGCAGCAACAGTGGGGAGAGAAACAATTCAAGTCAAATTTGTCAAAGTCAGGACAGCTGCTGCTGGTGGAATGAGAGGTGGGAACTGGGCATTATTCAGTATTCAGCCAAGTCAGATAAAACCATCCACTTCAGTGACATGGAATCCGCTGGCTGAATAAGTGGTGAAAGCACATTCAATTATAAATTTTAAGAGGGAACTGCATAAATACTCAAAAGGAAAAATTTCCCAGGGCTATTGGGAAAGAAGAGGGACATGAAAGAACTCTTTCAAAGAGTTGACATGAGTATCGTGGCAAAGTCCAATCACAGTCCTAAAATTAGACGCGATATGTTACCTCTCATATACCATACCTGTTGTTCGTTTTCAGATAGAGTAAAGCTAATGCCAGGGTGGCCCCAGGACATGTGACATCCACATTCACAGTGTCCCCTTCCTGTCAAAGAACAGAATTACAATCAGACTCTAAAGAAACAACAATGAAATCAAATTCCATTTCCAGTACAACAGGCCACATTTCTAACAGTACACATTAGAAGTGGAGGAGCAGACAAATACTCAAACTTTTAAAAGATTATAAGGTTGAAAATTTAAAAAAACATCTAGATTTTGTTTCGAGGAGCATGCTAAACATGATACAATTACAGCTACAATTAGAATATTGGCCTTGGCTTTAAGCTCTTTACATCAGCAACATTACTGATGGAGTGGATGCAGAAGAGATTCACAAAGATAACTCAAAATGAGACTTCATGGCAAATTAAATAAAAATAGAGGGACAGGGACTCTGTCTATTCTGTCAAAAAAGGTTCAGTGGAGACCTGCCAGAGGTAGGCTTTTGAGAAGGTAAACCAGGAAAATTTCTGGATATTTGGGGATGTATGGTAATAACTAAAAGATCAAAGGGGGGGGGGGGAGAGGAGGGTGGTTACAAAAAAATGTTTTTTAAATTTAGCTTTACAAGCATTTCTTGTAATGCAGAATGTCCTCCAGAAAGCGTGGCAGACACACACTTTAAGGAAGTAGATGGTAACAAAAGGACAAGAGAATAAATCAGACAAGGTAAATGGACAGCACTTTTCAGAGAGCCAGCATATGCCTGATGTGCTGAATGGCCTCCAGCTGAACTTTATGGCTTTATGCTGTGTATTATTTATTTATTTCATGTACAAACCCTGGACTGTAAGCTTCGGGGTGGCACAGTGGCACAGCTAGTACAGCCGCTACCTCACAGATCTGGGTTCAATCCTGGCCGTGGCTGCTGCCTGTGTGGGGTTCGTATGCTCTCCCTGTGTCTGCGTGGGTTTCTTCCCACATCCCAAAGACATACTGGTTAGTAGGTCTCTTGGCCACTGTAAAATTGCCTCTTGTGTGTTGGTGAGTGGCAGAATCTGGGGGAAGTTGATGAGAATGTGGGGAGAACACAATCGGATTCATGTCAGATTAGTTCAAATGGATGATTCACAGTTGGCATGGACTTAGTGGGCCAAAGGGCCTGTTTCCCTGCTGTATGTCTCTATGACTTTAAATCTGCCACTTGGGCTTTGTAACATTTGTCAATAGCATCCACAAAGATTTATAAGCAAAACAGAAATACGGACCTTGATCTGATAACTGGGTGATTTGTGCTTTTCTCTGAGGATTCCAGCCTGGGCACGTCTGTGGCCTCCTACCATGTACTGGTACAGCTGGTCTGGGACATTCAGGTCGGACATACCAATAAGGTTACTCCCATGCTGCAAGACAACAGTATTATTGCCACAAGGAGATGCAACTACCAATTCAGAACTTAAAGTGGAAAAACAGAATTGCTTTCTGCCCAGCTAAAGACCATGCATAATCTGTACCATTAAGAGTTCTGCTCCAACCGAGAAGATAGATTGATCCCTGGAGATAAGCAAGCAAAACCACAAAACATACATCTCTACTATGTGATACTGCTTGTCTACCCTTCTCAGAATCAGTGGTGTTTATGCAAAATGACAGCACTTTACTTTCGTTGTTGGTACATGAAGATCTGATCATGTTGTTATTGTGTACTTCTATCCCAATATTCAGTCACAGCCTCAACTAGATAGTTATTCAGATCTTTTTGCAAGGGGTCACCAACAGAGGATCAACTACATTAGGGGTCCCTTTCAGATCTTCACTTGCCCATTGGGAGAGAAAAATACTCAGTAGCCTTTCTAGGAGCAGGTTGATTTTGAAGCTCTACTTCTGAGCTCTGCAGCTTTAGTTCATTTCAAATGACTTGCTCACAGCTACATCACCTGCATCTCTCAACAACTGAGAAGATTGTGGCCCTTCCTATACTTCCTCTGCAATGAAGACGTTCAGCTTTGCAAGCCTTAACTCAAGTGCTACCAATGTCTTCCTTCATCACTGAACTCTTTCCAAAGGATGACTTTGAAGGCAGAATGCCAAAATGTAAACCTATCAAAAGGTTAACATCATTATTCATTGACACGTTATCAAAAGCCCCCAATAGATTCAAGCCAGTATTCACAGCTTCATACTGAAGAGCCCTACCTGATGAAAATGGCACAGAAATCCTTCTTGCTTTCCACCTTTGTTAATTTTTATACATTTGTCATACAGATAATTTCTCCTTCAACTATTTCTTTATATTTATCTATAATAAGATCTACTTAGAAGTCTAATTTGCTCAGAGACCCTCGAGTATTAGTAAGTCATTAAGCCTCCAAGATTGGACGAAATATCATCAATTACCTTCTCCTAATGGTGAACAACAGAAAAACTATTGTGAGAAATCTTTTAAATAACAGCATCTGCTATAGAATACAACCACCAACTTGAATTACATAGAAATTTTAAGATAATAAAATGTCCCAAATTGTTTCAAAGGAACATAAAATAATATTTGACACCAAATTAAAACCTGAGATACAGTGCTGGAAATTTAAATACAAAATAGAAAATGCTGGAAATATTTAGCAAATGTGTCAGCAACTTCAAGTAAACTTCAGGTATGTAAATCCTTTCAATCCAACAGAGGATCTGACCTTGAAATGCTAACCTTCCTGCTCCTACCTGACTTCTATAGACTTGGGTACAGGGATCAGCATTACGAAGTCTGTAAATGATATGAAACTTCAAAGGTGGGAGATAGTGAGGAGGATAGTTGTAGACTTCAGGGCAGTATGTTGAAATGGCCACAATTTTGAGAAGGGTAGATGAGCAGAAAGCCCTTTGTGTCTACAGTATACAGAAGGGCCTGGATAGAGTGTACGTGGAGAGGATATTTCCATTACTAGGAGAGTTGAAGATCTGAGGGCGCAGCCTCAGAATAAAGGGATGTCCCTTTAAAACTGAGATGAGGAGGAATTTCTTCAGCCAGAGGGTGGTGAATCTGTGGAATTCATTGCTACAGAGGGCAAGTCATTGGGTGTATTTAAGGCAGAGATTGATAGGTTCTTGATTGGTAAAGGGGTTAAAGTTCACAGGGAGAAGGCAGGAGAATGCGGTTGAAAAAAAATATCAGCCATGACTGAATGGCAGAGAAGACTCAATGGGCTGAATTGCCTAATTCTGCTCCTGTATCTTATGGTCTCATGGTATACAGGAAAACCTTTCTGAAGGACTCATGGCTAAATTATTGAATGAGTACTTTGCAACTCCTTCACAAAGCAAATAAATGTGAAGATTGCACTAAAACAGAAAGAACCTCTATACAAGGTAATAATAGAGAAGATGGACTAAAGAGACTAGCATGGGATAATGAACAGAGGTAGATGGCAGAAGCTGGGGTTAATCACCATAGGGCAGAAAAAGCTAAGAGATGTTAAAAAATCATTAAGGGCTTAAATGCAACGAATAAAGAAACTGTCTCCAGCCTCTGAAGGACAAAGATTTAAGATGATTGACCAACGAGACTGAAGCAACATGCAGAGAACCTTTCTATGTAATGGGAGATTAAGATTTTGAATACACTCCCTGCTAGGGTAGAAGAAACAGTATTCTCCCAAATGGAATTGGATAATTATTTGAAGGAGAAAAGAAAATTGTAAGGATTAAAAAAAACTTACATGGAGAAAAGTAGGAAGCATTCACATCATTTACGAGTCAGGAGTGTAGCGGAATAGTCTCCACTTGCTTGGCTGAATACCAGCTTCCACAAAACCCAGGACAAAAGAGTCTGCTTGAATAGGACCCCGTCCACCATTCAGAATATTCACCCTTCCCACCACCAATGCACTGTAGCTGGTGTACGTTCTGTTGGGGAAAAGACACTTGGGAGCTCCACCTCCTTAAGGTTCTCCTCCGGGTTGCACAGCATCTTGAACTGGAAATAGATCGCCGTTCCTTCATAGTTACTGGGTCTAAATCCTGGAACTCCCTCCCCAATGACACCTTCTCAAGAACAATTAGACACTGGCAATAACAGCCTTAGCCCACAGAATAATAAGTGGGATAAATTGCATTCCTCTTTGAAAGAGCCAGCACAGACTCAATGGGATGAATGTCCTCCCTTGGTGCTATACTATTTTTTGATTCCATAAGTAGAAAAGCAAAAGGGATCATGGTAGAACTTTATAAATTCCCAATAAGCCTCAACAGGAGTGCTATGGTCAATTCTCAGCAGCACAACTCAGAATGATTTGAAGGATACAGTAGAAATTTATCAGGATTAGGGATATGAAGAGTGGTTGGAAAAGTTCAAATGATGCTCCAAGGCTCGGACAAAGTAAATTGGTGGTCTTGAAGGGGTTTTCAAGATCTTAGATTTAGATAGAGCAGACAGAGAACTATTGCCCTCCAGCAAGTATATCAATAAACAGTGGTCCGAGATTTAAAATAATTGGCAAAAGAATTAGAGGTAACTCATGAGAAATATTCTTTCCACTAACAATATTATCAGGATCTAAAATGCTCTACTCGAAAAGGCATTGAGTGGTGATTCCATAAATAATTTTGAAAAGGAATTGGACATACGAGTGTGAATCAGGGGAGGCCAAGACAGGACTCATTCTGATTTTCCCCCCAAGCCATTTAGTCTAGTAACTCTGCACTTTGAAGACAAACATATAACTTACCCCAAGACAGACCATTCCGAGAGCAAGGCCAGCAGCCAGTGAGTATGATTCCCTGTCGGTACAATTCTCCATCTCAGGGCCTGGAGGGCGACCTAAGTCATGGAAATAGGACCACAAGAAATATCCTCTTCATAAACTGATAAAGTCTGCCACTAAAACAGGTACAAAGACCGAAGCTGGGTTTTGTTTTCAAATTTGATTTAAGGAAGTTCTGATGGAAAGTTTACTGAGCTGAAGTGTTGACCCTATCTCACTTTCCCAGCCGAGGCAACCAAACAATTCTTTTTCCCCCACAGATGCTACTGGACCCATTGAGTTCCTCCAGCAGATTGTTGCTCCAGATTCCAGCATCTGTGGTCTCTTGTGTCTCTACCTAACCCGATGAGTGCTTCCAACATTTTCTGCTTTACTTTCAGGAACTGCAGTTTTTTCTTAAGAAGTTTCTACAAGCTCTTTATTTTCAACTGTTATTCTATTATCCCTGCTGAACACTTGCATGGTAAGTAAGGTGAACACTTGTGCCTCTACCACTTTATCTAAAGCACCATTTCTTTGTAAAATTGCCAGAATTGGTTCTGCCGCCTCAAAGGTAACTAGCTCATTCCTAATCCTTATTTGTTTATTTTGTACCCACCAAAAAGGTTTCTGAATGTCAGTCAAGCTCGGTGTATCTCTTTCAATACTGTGACAGAACACTCTCCATTCTAAAGACTGATTCTGTAACCACTCTTTCACTTTTACTGTGATGATCATAAAATAAATTGTTGTCTCAAGGGAACCAATGTATCTCTATTTATCTTATCACAACTGTTCAAAATTGCAAAGATGCTCTTAGGAATGTAAATTTTACCGTACCATACAAATCATTTAATCCTCCGTTACTCTCAATGAAATTTGCTGCTTGTTAGAGGTTAAAAGGAATCAGCAAGCATGACCAAAATGGAGATAACCAAAAAAACATGCTTTGGCGCAGAAGATGCACAGTTACCATTAAATGAGCTCAGCTATCTAAATCTGGCCCATCTTCATCAAATAATGATCTCACTTTTGAACTTGACTCAGAGTCTGTTAAGATCATCTCTTCAGGCTTCACACTATAACAATGTGTACTTATATGGCAATTTTAACACCAAGCCACATCGACTATCAGGACAGAGGACCAAATGCTTGATCTTAAAAGGTTCAAGTGGGATGGGGAGGCAGGGATGAAGACATTCAATTGATAAGGCCATTGGCAATGAAAAGCACAGACATCATTTGTGGGGTAATTAAATTGGGGATGCTTAAGATATCAGAGTTGGAGAAACACAAATAAATTGGGGAGATTCAAGGTTAGAGATGAGAGCGACAGGAAGAGGTGAGGTCATGGACCGATTTGAAAGCAAGAATGAGAATTTTAAAACCAGGAAGCTGCTTAATTGGGAGCCTGTCGAGGGAGGTTGCAGGTGAACAAGCTCCGGAGCAAATTAAAATATGGGTGGCAGAAATTTGGTTGATCTCATGTTTACAGAAGCTAAAAGGCTGAGGAGATCTGTGTTGAAATAGTTAATACAGTAAAAACAAAGCAAACAGTTTCCCTCAGGTTCTCCGGTTTCCTCACACATCCCAAAGACAAGCTGGTTGGTCAGTTAATTAGCCACTGTAAATGGGTGGTAGGAGAATCAAAGGGGAGTGAATAGACATAAGAGAGAACGAACGCATACAGGGAAGTGGGACTGACGGGAGTGTATGATAGTTAGCATAGTCCTGATGGGCTGAATGACCTTCTGTGCTATAAACTAATATGAGAAAATACTGCAACTTATTTTCACAGAAAAGAATATATCAATGTACCCATGAGGAAATCAGAACCACCCAAGGTTATCTCATATTACAAAGATTACAGCTTTAGAAAGTTGTTGACTATCCACAAGCTAATTGGCAGGTTAATCCAATGCCAAGATTTCAGCTACACAATTAAAAATGGAAGTGATGCAAGATATTATTTCATGCAAAATGGATTTCTTAATTATTTCTCAATGGTAATCTGTAACAATCCTATTTGGTCACCCCTCAACTTTCCCTATTATCCATCAGTGAAAAATGTTCCAGCTTTGCGGCTCTCTTCATAAGTTATTGCTTACATGCCAATTAATCTGATGCTACCTTCCCATCCCTTTAATATCAAAGACCCCACCCACCCGGGTCATTCTCTCTTCTCTCCTCTCCCATCAGGCAGAAGATACAGGAGCCTGAGGGCACATACCACCAGACTCAAGGACAGCTTCTATCCCACTGTGATAAGACTATTGAATGGTTCCCCTATATGATCAGATGGGCTCTTGACCTCACAATCTACCTTGTTGTGACGTTGCACCTTATTGTCTACCTGCACTGCACTTCCTCTGTAGCTGTGACACTTTACTCTGTACTGTTATTGTTTTTAACTGTACTACCTCAATGCACTCTGTACTAACTCAATGTAACTGCACTGTGTAATGTATTGACCTGTACGATCGGTATGCAAGACAAGTTTTTCACTGTACCTCAGTACAAGTGACAATAATAAACCAATACCAATACTCTCTCTACAATCGAATGGCCAAAACCATGAAGTGTATGCTGTTGGGCATGCCTTTAAAGGAACTGTAGACTAATTGTCTGACATTCCAATGATATGTATTAAAGTTTTTTAGTTCCTTTCCATGCACAACACCGCTTATTATTATGTGCCTGGATGAGAATAACTGACACCATTGGTGGTTGGGAAAAAAGAAGCCAAGGTTTTGGGTTAAAGCCACAATACAAGAGGCCAGAACATCTGTTGACACATGATGGGTCATCATTGGACATCCCAGCAGCCAGCATTTCATGTAAACTACATTTTCTGGAGTGAACCTGGCTTCAGACTTCCATTAGGAGGCTGGCTCCTAGCTCATCGACGTGGCTCAAGGCCTCCCTGAGAGCAAGTGTCTGGCTGCAAGGACACCCAGTGAAGACCCTTTCCCAGATTCAAAGGAAAACAAAGCCATCACGAACTATCAAAACACTAGCACATTACTGAGAAAAAACTAAAAATTGCAAATGATTTACTTAAAAAAATTAAAACACAAAAACAAATAAATACATTCACATGAACTAAATTAAATCAGTATGATCTTGTGGACAGATAGTTTCTTCCCACTGATTTGAATGGGACTGCTGTGTTTGCAGCAGGTCTAACCTTGCACATGCTCAGTGGATGTGAGAGGAAACGTGTGCTGCCCTTTTCCGAGGTCAGAGTGGACAGCTCCATTTCAGTCTGCACTCAAGAGTCCCGAGTATCTGCCAAGTGTCTAAAAACTGGCAATTCCAAGTAGGTCACTGGGCGTTTCAGTAGACAATCTGTCCCCAAAATTTCTTTCGCTCTGCTCGTTTTTGATGAATAGATGGTGCCCGCTAACCTTTCAGTTTAAAGGACGCCTTGTCATAAAATGAAGTATTCTCACTACTTCCCCCAAAGTGACGTCTTGGATTATAAACACAAACTCCTGCCTAGGGAAGCTTGGGCTCTATGGACAAGAGCCATATCAACACAACTGCTGCTATTCTTTGTTTACCGATTATTTTTAGTTCAAAGTTGAAGCAATCTCACCTATTTCAGTCAGAAGTACTTCAGCAATGTGCCTGTGGGCAGTGCCTTGATATACAAGCCCAACGCCCATTACAGCAGCAACCTGCAAGTTGTGGGGGACATCCAGCTCGGTTGAGGTTGGAGGTAACAGAGCAGGGATGTGAATGCTCAGAAGCCGTGTGACTGAGATATCCATTGTGCCAAGTTTTGCAGCCGAAATTCCCAGCAGCAATCCAATGCTGGTCATCTCATGGCCCTGCCAGAAAACACAATGGAAAACATGTTATTTTAAGATTAGAAAGAGCACTGCAAAGGGTTATTAACAATCTTAAATAGTGATCTATTATCACATGGTTTGCATAATATTAGACTACACAGTTCCTTGTATGTTAAGCCACATTGCAAGACCACACCTGGAGTATAGTGCACAGTTTGTGGGTACCACACCTTAGGAACAATATAATAGCTTTGGAGGGAGCGCAGTGCAGTGTAGATTTGCCAGAGTTTTTTAATTAGTTATTCACAGGCATCGCTAGCAGGGCAGATATCTTTGCCCATACCTCACACTACCTCACACAGTGGGTGGTGGAAGTTTGGCACTTTCTTCCACAAATATCAAGCAGTTCCAGATCAACTGGTAATTTAAAATCTGAGATTAATGATTTTCTAACAACCAATTCCAACCAAGAGATAATGAAGGGATGGCAGACTTTGAAGGTGATAATTTGGCACAACAATCCCACAATACGGGTTCTCCCAGGGTTACCAATGCCATACTTATGTACAGTCCATACATCTGAACGAGTATTTGGGAGACCAGCAGGATGGATTTGCCGGCTGCTGCGGCCCTGCAGGCATCTTCTGCTGTAGGAACTCCAGGGCTATATCTGAATGGTTGAGTTAAACACCCTGGTTTCACTAAATGTTGCTCCCTTGGTTGGCTGATGTTTATAAATATATTGCCGGGTAGCAGCATTTCTGACTTGCAAACGGTTCCGGTTACGAATAGTTCTCAGGAACAGAACCCTGTGGTAACCTGGGGAGGACTTGTACCTGCTCTTAGTTTTACTATTTGTTCCAATGATGCGGATGAGGCTAGCCATGCCTCAGTTAGCAGCCGTCCTGAAGAACACCACGGCACCAGTGAGCCTCCTGTTGTAACTATGCTGAAGCCTGTAAACTAATGGTCTTCCTCACTGAATGCCGCTGAGTCAGCAACTGACACTGACCTACTGAGAGAATGGCAGTAGTTGTCCAAGTGGAATTTAAGACAGAGGCCCTCAGTTTTAAATAATAACCCCTCAAATTGAAAACCAGGTCACTAAACCACGGACCAAGCCCCATCAAGATGCCCTCAGGGCACCTAGAGACAGCAAACTGCCAGCATCAGGCGATTGGCTGAGGGTTCTCCTGAGGTTTGCTGGGAGAGGTTCAGGAGGTCTGGACTAGACTGCAGGCTTCAGGCAGTGTTGCTGCTGGGACTGGGACTGGGACTGCTTATGTGAGTAATTGACAATCGAGGTGGCTTTGAAGAGCAGCAACAGTCGGGGAGAGGGCAAATGAATGGGCGAAGAGGGACCAAGGTGAGCAAAGGGGAGGGAGGAGAGAGGGAAAGGGGGAGACTGGAGGAGGCAGTTAGGGGAAGAGTACAAAAGGTGCGCAGAGGTAGGGAGGAGGAACTGAAAGGCGGGATCAGGGTGGGGCTATGTGAGTGAGGGTCTACAAGAAACAGGGTGTGGGCAAGATCATGTGTCGTAAAAAGACAAACAGCTGGAGGAACTCAGCAGGTCAGGCGGGATTCGGGAAAGCAGAGGGGTGGTTGATGGTTCGCATCGAGAACCTGCATCAGTCCCCGAAACGTCAACTATCCCTCTGCCTCCACAGATGCTGCCTGACCCTGTGAGTTCCTCCTGCAGTTTGTTTTTTGCTCCAGATTCCAGCATCTGCAGTCTCCTGTGTCTCCAAGACCAGGTATCTTGGATTTAGCAACAGTTTCTTCCTCTCTGCCATCAGATTTCTGAACAGTCCATGAACCCATGATCACTACTTCATTATCCTTTATTTTGCACTATTTACTTATTTTGTAATTTATAGTAATTGTATGTCTCTGCACTGTACTGCTGCTGCAAAACAGCAGATTTCAGGACATACAAGTCAATGATAATAAACCCGGTTCTGTGGGGGGGGGGGGGGGGGGTGGTGGGGGTGGTGTTGTGTGTGTGTGTGTGGCTGTGTGTGGCTGTGTGTGTGTGTGTGTGTGTGTGTGTGTGTGTGTCTGTGTGGTAAGTAGGGTGCAGAATGTGTCTGCTCCTCTTTAGAATGTCTGCATGTTGGTGCATGTGTATCTGTGCGCATGTGTGTGAGTATTTTGCAGCACAGTCTAGTCTGTAATCGTCTTGGACCTCCTTGCCATTGGACCAGGACGTCGCTTTGTAAGTCAATGCTGTCGCTGGTGTAGCTTGGCCACCCCACATCAAAAGAAATCACACAGGCATCTTCCATTCCTTTAAGTGCCGTTGTGGGTTGGTGATGCCGTTCCCACATACTTCTCCATGGGATTGGGAGGTGTGGTAAGTATAACCGGCATCAGCAAAATAAAAGTATATAATTTAATTGCGTGCCAAGTTATTATTAACTTAAATTGGTTTATTATTGTCACATGCAATAAAGCACTTGTCAATTTCCCCTGTATTTTCAGATGTAATTGAAATCACTTGAGATGGTGCAACATAATAGCTAAATAGACTCTGCCTACAGTCTTCCATGTCAGTCATTCTTAAACTTGATTCTTCTGTGCCTGTTTCAATTTCATAGTTACTGGCACAGCTCGGTGGGTTGCACCCTTGCCTCCGTGTCGGAAGGTTGTGGGTTCAAGTTCTGCTTCAGAAACTTCACGCAAAAATCTCAGATGACTCTCTAGGGCAGCGGTGAGAGAGCACTGCCCTGCCATAGTGCTGTCTTTCACACGATACATTAAACCAAGACTCCTTCTGTTCTCTTAGGTGGGCTTAAAATATCATCTGGAACTACCCTGAAAGTGATAGGGGAGTTATCCCTGGTATCTTTGTCAATATTTACTCCTCAATATAAAATACAAATTTATCTGGTCATTATAACATTACTGTTGAGGGAGCTTGCTGTGTACTATTTGGTTGCTGTCATAACAGTATTTCTTAGGTGGCAAAGATATCCTGGGATTCCGAAAGGCACCTCGTAAATACAAGTCTTTCTTATTTTCACACTTATATTAGTGTAGGTCTGTCTACATGAAAAGAATATTTCATCTGATCAAAAATTCCCAATGTGTCTCGAAGGAAAAATGATAACAAATGCTCAAAGCCTTTATTGCACAAATTGTGGTTAAAGTTACCTTTAGAAAGAAAACACAACTTACCAAATTTGAGATTGTTAACAAACAACTCTAGCTAATGTGGTGTTGTGCAGGATGCTGGAGGAAATGAATGATACTTGAGCACTGATGTCAAGGAAGATTTTAGTTGGAACTGCAAGAATTCTCAATAATGGAAAATTCTACAGTAAAAGTGAAACCATACACCATTCTTACATTTCCTTCTTCACTTTCAGAGCAGTGAGTGTAGACTCACAAAACCTCAAGGTTTGTGCAACCAGCAACTTTAACTCTTGCTGGTCTTCTTCAACACAAACCACACTGAAGGAACTGATTAATACTAGATGAAAGATTTGATGGTGTTCATTCAGCACATAAGCAAATGTAATTCTTGTTGGTTTGAAATAATCAAGGACATCACGGGCATTGCAAGGACTAGAGCAAAATCTGCAGCCAAACCTTACTTTATACACCAGTGAATATCTCTAATGCTAAAAGAAAACCAATGGGATAGATGGTGAAGTAACTTCCACCAATTGGGCAAAGGGGCATTCAGGCATGAAACTGGGGGAAAAACATATCCGCACATTTGGAACTCTCTTTTAAAACAAAAATTGACAATTGTTGCTAGTGGGGGAATCAATTATTAGTTTTAAATAATACTGTTGGACTTAGATAGCCAAAAGGCAAAGGTGGCTGATGCAGGATCAGAAAAGCAGTATAGCACAGGAGGACATTCAGCCCTTTAAGTCTATGCTAGCTCTGTGCAAGAGTGGTCCAACAAGTCATACTCCTCATCTTCTCCCCTAAGTGCTGTAGTTTTCTTTTCCCCATTTAACTACTTGTCTGGTTGCTTTTTGAATACCACAACTGAATCTGCCTCCATTACACACTCAGGCAGTGAATTCCAGATTCTAATCAACCGGGGCGTGAACAAAGCTTTTCTTCAAATCAATGTTGGTTACATGAAACAGTACAGCACAGGAACAGGTCCTTTGGCCCATGATGTCGTGCTGAAATAATTAAACTTGTAATTAAATGCCTAACTAAATGAATCCCTTCTGCCTACACAATGTCCATATCCCTCCATTCTCTGCACGTTCATGTGCCTACCTAAGAGCCTCTTAAACGCCTCTGTGATATTTGCCTCCACTACCACCCCTGGCATTCCAGGCACCCACGACCCTTTGAGTAAAAAACTTTCCCTGCACATTCCTTTGAAGTTACCCACTCTCACCTTAAATGTATGCCCTCTAGTATTAGACATTTTGACCCTGGGAAAAAGATACTTGCCATCTACTCTATCTATGCCTCTCACAATCTTATAAACTTCTATCAGGTCTCCCCTCAGCCTCCGTCGCTCCAGAGAAAACAACCCAAGTTTGTCCACCCTCTCACCATAGCACATGCTCTCTAATCGAGCCAGCATTCTGGTAAAGCTCTTCTGCACCCTCTCCAAAGCCTCGACTTCCTTCCTATAATGGGGCGACCAGAATTGAATGCAATACTCCAAGATGTGGCCTAACCAGAATTTAAAAAGCTGCAACATAACTTCCTGACTCTTGAACTCAATGCCTTGACTAATAAAGGCAAGCATGCCACATGCATTCTTTACCACTCTATCAACCTGTGCAGCCATTTTCAGAGAACTATGGACTTGGACCCCAAGATCCCTCTGTATATCAATGCTGTTCAGGATCTTGCCATGAACAGTGTACTGTCCCTTTACATTTGATTTCCCAAAGTGCAACACTCACACTTGGCTGGATTAAACTCCATCTGCCATTTCTCCGCCCAGATCTGCAACTGATCTATATCCTGCTGTATCCTTTGGCAATCTTCGACACTGTCCACAATGCCACTGATCTTTGTATTGTCTGCGAACTTACTAACCCACCCATCCACATTTTCATCCAAGTTCTTTTTCAGTCTATGTCCCCTGGTTCTTAACCCCCTCCACCAACAGGAATAACTTCTATGTCCAGACACTTTGTGTCTTCAAATATCCCGATCAGATCCCCCACTCAACATTCTCTGTTCCAAGGAGAACAACCCCAAGTGGTATATGGAGTTAGGTCACAGATCAGTGAAGATATTAAAAGGCAGAACAGACTTGAGGGGTTGAATGGCCTAAACCTGTTGCTACAATTGTTAGAATTGAACAACTTCATTACTCAAAGCAGTTTTTTTGACCATTTATTTTTTTTTAAACTACGCCACCGGTTGTGCCACCATACTTTTTTAAAGTGCAAATTATTTTCAGGCACTGCTCAGCTGGGTTTTAATTAAAAATGACATGGTAAATTAGACATAGTACAACAAAAAGCTGGCTCACCCACTACCAGCATGAAACTAAACCAAGACAGTATCTGCACAGAGCCTGTGGTAAAACTGAGAAGATTTTATAACTTATATTGCAAGTCATATCGAATAATATGTCACAGAATATGCTCTCACTTTTCTAATGGATCAGGAACAAATGATTGTTGGTATGATTTTGCTTAGTTTTAGTCACTTTCTAGGTTCGCAAAGCAATTGCGTGTTATGCCGGTATCAACAGAAATGATCTATATGCTATGCCAGTACATGATTCATGTGTCACTTTGTAAAGCTGATAATAATGGTAATGTCTTTGGACAAAGTTTCGTCAAAAGTACTTCTTGACTGTAAGCAGCCTTGGTATATCTGAGGAGTGCAAAAAACTCTAAAATCTTCCTGTTGTTTTCCATAATGTAAATTCTACCAGGGAACATTTAACTCATAGGTCAACAGCAGGAGAACAAAATGCTACATCAGAATGCTTCACTTATGGCAGGTAACCCATGAAAATCCTCCGTGTTGGACTTGGTTAAAAAAGTGTGCCCTCAACCTCAACCTCTAATTAGTGCATATTTACCCAGTGACGAGGAGGGAGGGCATCCAATTACACCAAATGGAACCTTGGACCCAAAAAGTCTCGGGATCAGCCCACTGGATTTCCCCTGGGTATAGCCAGAATACCCAGCCAGAATATAAAGTCCATTTTGAGACCCCAGCAAAGCCTTCAGCCCATAGTGATGAAGTAATGAGGTTCATCCTCAGCATCATTTGGTGCAGGAGATATGCACAGAATATTTCCAATTTTGGCAAATTAGAGGCTATCGACATAAGGTAGTCACCAATGTGAAGGACCACAGTCTCGAGTCCTTTGCACTACTGGACACTGAGGGGCTAAGTCTGGTGGGGAAGACTCAGAAGGGTGTATCACCCCAGAGGGCCACATGAATGGCAACGGTGTTATGTACAAAAACAATGTTAACACAACAATATATAGAACCAGCAACACTGAATGTATTAACCAAATGACACTAAGAATGCAAAGAGCTTTGAACTGTGTTCTTCTTTTGCATAACTTTTTTTATTATGAATAAAGTTTTTTTTTGAAATAACAAAATATAGGGAGTTCAGCAGATACTTCTTTATCCAAAGAGCAATGAGAATGTGGAATGAAGTATGACAGAGTGGTTGAAGTGATTAGTACACCTACATTTAAGGGGAGTCTGGTCAAACAATGAGCGGGAAACACAGGGAGAATTCTGCTAATAGATGGAGATGAGGAAAGAGCACAAGAGGGTCCAGTAGAGCAAAGTGTCGGCATGGACTGTTGGGCCAAATGGTCTGCTTCTTATATCAGGTGAAATCTTTATAATGGTATACATGGTGGGAAAAGTCAGGTTGGTGTTGATGGGCATGCAAGACGGAGAACAAGTGGTAGGGAAGTAAGTGGGGAATGGGATTGATCTGAAGGTAGGTATAGGCTCAATGGGCCGAACTGCCTCCTCATGTATAAGGAATTCAAGAATAATAAATAATGAGACTATGTACTTGGACAGTAATGGAAGTTCAGACACTGCAGGGAGACCAGAAGGAAATGGGTGAGCTAAGTTGAACTATAAAGCAGGAATAATTTGTAAACAGAATGTCTCAGCAGGTCTGTGGGGGGGGAGCGGCAAAGGAACTGTCACCATTTTGGGTCAAAAAAAAGAGAGGAATTGTTAGCATTTTGGGTCAATAAAGAAAAAGTAGTTGAGGCAGGTACAATGACAACATTTAAGAGACATTTGGATAGGTACATGGATAGGAGGGGTTTAGAGGGATATGGGCCAAACATGGGAAAATAGGTCCAGCTTAGGTGGGCACCTTGGTCGGCATGGACTAGTTGGGCTGAAGGGCCTGTTTCCATGCTAATTATAGAATTTCTAGACAGTATAATTTGATGGAAAGTACTTCAAGGCAAGGATGAACAGAGACAAGGGTGCATGGGTCAAAGTGTAAGAGCTGTGTCGAAGCCAAAAACAGAGAGGACAGATTGGGAGTGGGATGAAGATTTAAAGTGACAGACAATTTGAAGCTTACGATTGCTTTTGATGTCAGAATGTGGATATTTTGCAAAGCTGTCACCCAATCTGCATTTGGTTTCTCCAATGCAGAGAACACAATGCAAGCAGTGAATGCAATACAGTTAAATTGGAGGTAGGACAAATACATCACTACTTCACCTGGAAGAAATATTTGGGTGGGAATGGAAGAAGTAAAAGTGCAGGTTCTACAGGTGAATTTAGAAGAGCTGATGGGAAGATTTTGAATCTGCAAAGGAACGACATTGTCAGCTGCCTCCCTGACTGAAGAGTAGAAGCAAAAACTTGATCTCGTGAATTGGTCTCATGGAAAGACTTTTTCCAGATGTGTAAATTAAGGCAGACCAAGGAATCTTTCTCATCCGTAATCATCTTGTGATTGGTTTCAAAAATAATGAGGTGATGACAAGTATGTAGGGTTTAATTTCTTCCGTCGTGGAGAAAGGACGTTTACTTTCTTTCTGGTCCAAAGCCTAACTATGTGGTTGTGCTTTATAATTATATTATGGATTTCTAATTTGAGATTGCAGAAGATTTCAGAACCAAACCCCTAAGAAAACACAGACTCAGTTGCCCTCATTCTTTTATATAGGTTGTGAACACTTCTATTTTTAAATAAGGGTAAAACGAAGTGAACAAAGAGGAATAGTATCTTGTGATTACTATATAAAAATGTAATGGAAGACCCACTAAAACAGAAATAGAAGCCACTATAGGGATAATGTTAAAATGAAACAAATTTTACAGAAGGGTTATTGACTGTGTTGATTCAACTCAGCACCAAGTTTGGCAAAAGAAATAAAACTAAACCCCAAATCAGAGGGCCAGACAGCATCCGACACAGGTACATTTACTGAATCAGCTGAGGGACAATCCATCAGCAGTGATTAAGTACATTTTTAAGCACACCTTTAACCTCACCCCCTTCACTTTCTTCCCCACCTAACCCCTATCTCTGCTAATTTTCTCCTTCCTTTTACAAGAGTTCAGTATCTTGTTGTGAAACGGATTCAGGAGAACCTGGCTCCTTCCCCACCCGTGCCCCCAGCACTCACGGGATCATCGATTGTGTATGAGAGTGTGTGCGGGAATCCTGCCCTGTCCTTAAGGTTGGTTTTTCAGTGAAAGGCATGAAAGTTGAACATTGTCCTGTTCTCTCCTTGAATGTTAGAAGGCCCCAGGTCAAAGGTGGGAGCCTTGGCCAATCACATAACATAAAACAGGAGAGCACCATAAAAGGCCCTTCAACCCACCATGCCTGCGCCGACCATGATGCCAATCTAACTAATCCTATCTGCCTGTACGTGATCGATGTTCCCTGCCTGTTCATGTGACTACTGCATCTTAAACGTTGCTATTGTATCTGTTTCTACCACCCCTCCTGGCAGCACAATCCAGGCACCTACCACTTTGTGTGTAAAAAAAAACTTGCATCGCAAAGCTCCTTTAAACTTTCCCCCACTCACCTTGAACCCCTGCCCACTAGTATCTGCCCTCTAGCCCCCAAGAAAGCTCACCAATGCCTCCACTTCTTCAGGAGGTTAAAGAAATTTGGCATGTCCCCTTTGACCCTCACCAATTTTTATCAATGCACCACAGAAAGCATCCCATCTGGATGCATCACAGCTTGGTATGGCAACTGCTCTGCCCAGGACCACAAGAAATTGCAGAGAGCTGTCGACACAGAT
Organism: Pristis pectinata; assembly: GCF_009764475.1. Classification (NCBI taxonomy): domain Eukaryota; kingdom Metazoa; phylum Chordata; class Chondrichthyes; order Rhinopristiformes; family Pristidae; genus Pristis; species Pristis pectinata. The sequence goes on from NC_067414.1 coordinate 88,459,173, forward strand.
CAGCACATCACAGAAACCAGCCTCCCTTCCATGGACTCTGTCTATACTTCTTGCTGCCTCGGTAAAGCAGCCAGGATAATTCCACCCACCCCGGCCATTCTCTTCTCCCCTCTGCCATCGGGCAGAAGATACAAAAGCCTGAAAGCACATACCACCAGGCTCAAGGACAGCTTCCATCCCGGTTACAAGACTATTGAACGGTCCCCCAGTATGATAAAATGGACTTTTGACCTCACATTCTACCTCGTTATGACCTTACACCTTATTGTCTACCTGCACTGCACTTTCTCTTGTAGCTGTTACACTTCATTCTGCATTCTGTATTGTTTTACCTTTTACTACCTCGATACGCTGTGTAATGAATTGACCTGTACGAACAGTATGCAAGACAAGTTTTTCATTGTACCTCGGTACACGTGGCAATAATAAACAAATTCCAATTTGACATTTCCACCCTGGGAAAAGACTCTATCTACCCTAACTATGCCTTTCATTATTTTGCATAATTCTATATGGTCACCCCTCTGCCTCTGAAGCTCTGAAGAAAGTAATCCAAGATCGTCCAACCTCTCCTTATAGCTAATACTCTCCAGTCCAGAATACTCTCCAATCTTGCATGAAACTGGCCCAGTTGATGTGCCTGAACTGAATCAACATTCTCAACATTAGCCCTCCAGATGAGATTAACTGAGCCAGCAGAATCCAGGGACTAAAGAGATCCATAAACCTCTATTATGTGTTGACCATGTTAGTCAAAGTCTCTCAGATTCTGGTCATACTTAAGGCACCGGGTCACAAATATCTGAGATAACATAATTAGACAAAGATATTAAACTTCCAGCAATGGGAAAGGAAGAGCACAGGATTCTTCTTCAATCCATTTTAAGATCCATTTTAAGTTTTAAATGTAGTGGAATTGCTATGAAGGGCAACATTGTCTGTGTGCTGAACCCCTACCTTCAGGTAAACTGCCCCCCCCCCACCCCTTCCTTCTCTCTCCTCATGGTCTATCCAATTCCTCCTACACCCACTCCAGCCTATCATTACCTCTTTCCCTGCCTCCATGCACTTCATCTGCCCATCACCCACACACACTCCTCTCACTGGGTCCCCTCTCCCCACTGCTCCCATCTCCCCACCCTTATTTGGTTCCATGCTCCACCTTCCTCTCCTATCAGATTCCATCATCTACAGCCCTTTGTTGCCCCCAAATTGTCACCTTCCAGCCTCTTGTTGCAATTTCCACACTTCTTGACTCCAGCTGCCTATCACCCCTCCTCACCTGGATTGCTTGCCAGCTCTTGCTCCATCCTTTCCCCTCACCTTTTTATACTGGCTATCTCCCCTCTGTCTTTCAGCAGAGACGAAGAGTCTCAGCCTGAAATGTCGACTGTTCATTTCCCTCCATAGGAAAAATTGTTCCTTGGAGGAATTTGAAACCAATGACAGGATTTATTTACCCAGTGAACTAGACTTCCTGCTTCAATCCATCTTAAGTACAGTGGAATTGCTACGACGGGCAATATTTTCTGTGTGCTGAACACCTACCTTACTGAGGTAGTCGTGAATGCTCATCGTGGTCAGTTTGCTCAGGTGCCCGTTGAGGCCCAGTGCCATCAGCAAGCCAGCGTACTCGTTGGTCAGCTCCGTGTTTTTTTGCCGGTTGTACACGATCCAGGCAGAGTCTATCTGGGAAGCCGGGGCAATCTTTAGTCCAGCGGCAACCCCATTGTGAAAGTTGGCCCAACTTGCCATATTGGGTGGCACATCAATGTTGCCACTGTTCAGGTCAACGGTCGTGTTTCGTGGAGGAGCTCGGCCTAATAAATTGGAAACAATGATGCACATTGCCCATTAGCACAGGAACCAATGGATTACTTCTTATCAACAGCCAGGTAACTCAATTAAAATAATTAAGCATTTATGTAGCACTGATCCCCACAACAACTTACAATTTTTTTAGCACCTTTGACATAACATTGTAATGGAATACTCTCCACTTGCCTGGTTGAGTGCAGCTCCAAGAACTTGACACCACCCAGGACAAAGCAGCCCACTTGATTAGTACCCTGTCCGTCACAAAAATTCATTCCCCACATTGCTGGTGCGCAGTGGCCGCAGCCTGCATCATGCACAGGATTCACAGCAGTTACTCACCCTGGCTGCTCTGTCAGCACGTGCAACCCCTACCACTGAAGATAAAGGGCAGCAGATGCATGGGAACACCACTGCCAGTGGTTTCTCCTCCAAGCTGTGTGCCATGCTGACTTTGAAATATATTGTCATTCTTTCATCATCACTGGGTCTCCAGGCACGGTAGTGTAGCGGTTAGTGTAACGCTATTACAGCGCCAGCGACCCAGGTTCAATTCCGGCCGCTGTCTGTAAGGAGTTTGTACATTCTCCCAGTGTCTGCGTGGGTTTCCTCCGGGTGCTCCGGTTTCCTCCCACATTGCAAAGACGTATGGGTTAGGAAGTTGTGGGCATGTTATATTGGCACCGGAAGCGTGGCGACACTTGTGGGCTGCCCCCAGAACACTCCACGCAAAAGATGCATTTCACTGTGTGTTTCGATGTACATGTGACTAATAAAGATATCTTATAACCTGGAGTTCCCTGTGCAACACACGTTCACATTAAGGACTGTTGAATTTAAATGTAGTGGCTCATTGCCACTTTCTCAAAGGGAATTATGGAAGAGCAATAAATGTTCGTCTTGTCAACGACACACACAAATTTTAAGTGGATGAATAAAAACATGTGTTTTTGAAGGGCAGTCACAGCCGCAATGTAATAATACTCTATTAACATAGAAAACGATTTGAAGGTACTTCGCAAAACTGCAACAAAGCAATAAAAAACTGGGCTAAGGAAATCAGATATTGGAATAGGATGTTAGAAGATGGTTCTAAGAATGTCTTTTATAGAATGGAAGTGACTGGGGAACTTTGGCTGCTCTGAAGTGCTTCTCCTAGGCTAGTCAAAAATGAAAGATGTGGCAGATGAGGCTCATTCTGTCCTTCAGTTACAAACTAGCAAGCAAGACTCATTGGGCAGAAACCAGGAACAAAGCCAGCTTTGCCTGTCACTTGCCTATTGGCTCTAAGATCACTGGGCTGAGATCAACTGAACCCAGAGGTTCTCCCATGAAATTTTGACCAGCCCAATACACTGTCAGCTGCTAGAATTATCTGAGCCAGGTTGGATTCATTTGACCTGGCACCCTCTGTCCTATCCATCCTTTCCTGCAACTTAAAACCATCTTTTTTAACATTTCTTTTCTAGTTCTGTTGAGTGTTTCTAGCTTTCTCTGTTTTTATTTCAGATAATTCTAGCAGGTAATAAAAATCACTGGTACTAATTTAGAAAGTGTGCAAAGATTCTTAATTATAGTTCAATTATATTTCACAGAAATACAAGTAGCAGCAGATTGTGTTTTACGTTATGTGAGTATAGGCAGCATGAACAGCTAGTATCAACACGGAACACTTAGAACATCTGAATTATGTTGCTGGTATATCTGTATTAGCTCTTTGCTCTTCAAGTTTTAGAAGCTGGAAATGGATCCTACCCAAAATGATGCGATGAAAGAGTGCACTGATATCTGTAAGAGGACAATATACAAAGTGGAATAAGTCCTAATCAAATCCCTAGAATCTACAGCACAGAATTGCCTTCAATTTAGTATAATTGGCACAAGGTCATCAGTCACAAAAATCGATACTGTAACATGAGGATTGGAACATTCTAAATAGTGCAGAAAACTTGATCATCTGAGTTAGAGGTCAACGAAAGTTGTTTGACAACAGCAGATGAAGCTTTACTGCAATAGATCAGATTTTGTACCTTTGACAACATTTGGTCATTGTGCATAAGGTGACCAATCCATCAGCATGGTCAGACTCTCAGTACAACAGAAATAATTCATCAAAATCTGCAGTAATGGCATCAAACTGCTCTTCACATGATGAAATATTATTAATAGATTCTGAGAGCAGAAACTAATCCATTGGTTACACCACTATTCGTGCTTCCTGCTTCAATCTGAATTGGCAGTCATCCCAGATTGCTGAAAGCCATGGTCACCCATCTGGTAGGAGTCCTTGTTAAGTTTAACCAACATCTGCTGACTGTGGTCTAATGATTCCATTGACAAGTGATTGCGAAGATTGTGGCTTCATGACTCACTCCTGCAGCTCGGCCGTGTAATTCAGGGTGACAATCCAGAGCAATGTTGTGCCAGTGGTGCTCAAGGGAATGCAGCATCTTTCAAGTGAGGCACTTCACCGAGGTCCCTATATATATTCTCAGGTTGTCATAAGACCATGAGATATAGGAGCAAAATGAGGCCATTCAGCCCATCGAGTCTGCTCCACCATTCAATCTGGCTGATATTGTTTTCAACCCCATTCTCCTGCCTTTTCCTCATAACCCGTAATCCCTTTACCAATCAAGAACCTATCAATCTCTGCCTTGAATACATCCAAAGACTTGGCCTCTACAGCCCTCTGCGGCAACAAAATCCATAGATTCACCACCCTCTGGCTGCAGGAGTTCCTCCTCATCTCGGTTCTAAAGGGACGTCCCTTTATTCTGAGGCTATGCCCTCGGATCCTAGACTCTCTTACGCCTCATAAAAAATGCTGGTATTCTGGCCAAAATTTATCCCCCATACAGCATCATTTGTCATTATTTTGGCCGTGTTCCTGAGTACTTGCTGGTAATAAACTGGCTGCCACAGTTCCAACACTACAAAAAAAAGAAAATAGGAGCAGGAGTGGGCCACTCGGCCCCTCAAACTTGCCATGCCATTCAACATGATCATGGCTGATCTGTGCCAGGCCTCCTCTTCTGTGCCAGTTCCCCATATCACTCAATTCCCCAATCTTTCAAAAATGTATCTACTTCCTCTTAAATGCCCCCAATGATCCAGCTTACATAACCCTCTGGGCTAGAGAATTCTCGAGGTTCACCACCCTCTGTGAGACATTGTTCCTATGCAGCTCTGTTTTAAATGACCACACCCTAATTTTGTAACTACACCCCGTCATTAGAGATTTACTCACTAGTGGAAACCTTCTGAACTCCAAATTATATAGATCTAATTTCTTTTGCTGCTCGCAATAGAACAACCCTTTCATCCTAAGAACTTGCCTGGTGAATCTCTTTTGGACTGCCTCCAATGCCAGTACTACAACAGTGAATTAAAAATAAAAGTATGTTGTTCGCTATGAAGTCCCTGGGATGTCCTGAGCATGCGGACGGAACTGCACAAATATAACCTCTCTCTCATGTTGTTGGACTAGCACCAAGAACTTATGATATCTGAGTGAGTTGTAATACATGGGACAGAAAGTCACACAAGAAGAGCAAAAGCACAAAGCAAGATTCTGCTCCCTGTCTCCCAACCTCAAACATTTTGCAAGATTCGCCTGAATTATATAAAAAGTCATGTTCTGGAAGGGTTAGTGTTGTTTTAAGCATTTCTACAATGTTTTTCATTACCACTTGACACCACAAAGCACTACATTAATGTGTGGCAGCATGGCCAGAAATTTCAGAAATTGAAATTTCTGTTCAATTTATGCACAGAAAGCTCCCGTAAACAGCAATACGACATTGACCAGAGAAGTTTGGGAGGGGTTGTTGGACATTGTTTAAAAAATATTAGATGGAGGATAATTCCCCTGCTCTTCCTTGAAATATTTTCACTGGATCTTGTTCTCCCGAGAGGCCAGAGGGGTCCTGGAGATTGACATCAGAAACGTTTTGTCGAATTCTGTAGGACCTTTGAAGATACTGTTTCCCCTCAAAATATTTCGCCTCTTGACTCCAGAGCTGGCACCAAAGCCCAGGTGCTTCAACGTCCCTCCCATCCACAGACACAACATATTTACCACACTCGTCAGACTTGCCTGCTTTTTTACACAATGTTTCAGAAGAAAATTTCTCAAAAAAGGAAATAATTAAGTAATTTAAATTGATTGCAGCTACTCGCATTACAATCCCAAAGTACACTGCCAGATCCATTGAGTTCAAAAACCATCACCCTGTTTTTGGAACTGGATTGTGAGGAAAAGTGCTAATAACAATGGTATTGCAAGCATTTGCTTTGCACACCCCAGAGACCACAGAAGGAAGTCTGCACATTTATCATCAACTAAAATGCAGTTTTCGAAGATTGCTCACAGTGGTAAACTATGTCTTCAGTGCTCTCTAGTGCCATGAAACTCTGGTCACTGAGCCAGTGGCACTAAGCCTTCATGAGCCTTGACTGCGTCTTTCAAGAAGCCACTTAGCTTTTAGGGGGACACACAGCATCACAGCTCTGCCAATTTCAGCACTCAGTTTCAATCCACATTCACACATTTATCTCTGTTTGAAGCAGGGGTTGATAGGCAGTGATTAGAAGCAGGAAACTGATTTCACCCTCAGAGATCCACAAAGCAATCTGCAGCAACAGTTAACCAGATTAGTTGCTGCAGCACAGACTGAGGGTCAGCTTAGTAACCCGCTGCTCAGATGTTCAATGTATCTATCCTGCTGCAAGTCTAGAGCTTGTTCTTAATTCCTTCATACCTTGTGCCACAGCTGCTGTTACACTCAAAACACTGCTTTGGATGAAGTTATGCAACTTCTATAAAATTAAGACACAAGAGATTCTGCAGATGCTGGAATCTGGAGCAACACACACGAAATGCTGGAGGAACTCAGCACGTCAGGCAGCATCTATGGAGGGAAATAAACACTCGATCCGAAACGTCGACTGCTTATTTCCCTCTATAATGCTGTCTGACCTGCTGAGATCTTCCAGCATTTTGTGAGTGTTTCTATAAAATTAACTCGTATTTGCCTTCTTTCAAGGGTCAACAGACAACTTTTCCAAACTTCTCCCATAAGTCCAGCCTGCCGATACAAGACCTTGGCAACAACTTACATTTACATAGCACCTTAATGAAATAAAACATCTCCAGGGACTTCACAAAAACATAATCAAATAAAAATTGATACAGAATCAAAGAAGGGATACTAGGACAGGTGGTCAAAATCTTGGTCAGGGGGCAAATTCTGAGTATCTTAACAGAGGAGCAAGAGCTAGAAAGATTAAGGACAAAGTTCCAAAACTTGGGGCCCGGGCAACTGAAGGTTTGGGTGCCAACAGTGCAGCAATGAATATGCAAGGAGTCAGAATTGGAAGAGTGCAAAGATCTCAGAGGGTTGTAGATGATTATCTCAATGGGATGGGATGAATTTCATAAGGGCATTTCAATATAAAGACGAGACTTTTAAATTCAAACCAATGTTAGACTGGGAACCAACCTAAGTTAGCGAGCCAAAATAAAAACAGAAAATGCTGGAAACACTCAGCAGGTCGGGCAGCATCTGTGGTCAGAGAAGCACAGTCAATGAGCTTAAAACCTTACATCAAAACTGGGGTATAGAGAAAACAAGGAGGCAGAAGAGACTGCAGATGCTGGAATCTGGAGCAACACACAAACTGCTGGAGGAAGTCAGCATGCCAGGTAGTATTCTATGAAGGTAGATGGACAGGGAGGGAAAACGTTGACTGTTCATTTCCCTCCATAGATGCTGCCTGACGCACTGAGTTCCTCCAGCTGTTTGTCAATTGTATAGAGAAAACAAGTTAGTTTGAAGTTGCAACAGGATAGGGTAGGATGATGCGGACGAAGGGAGCATCTTTGATAGGATGAATTGCCATGGAGATAAGCCGCTGAGGAAGGACAGAAAGTGCTGGAAACACTCAGGTAAGGCAGCAACTGTGGAAAGAGGCAGAGTTAATGTTTCATGTCAATGAGCATGGGACTGATGTGTGAACAGGATCACTGGCCTTCTCTCAATTGCTTTCAGGTCTTGCTCATGAGATGACCAGAACTAAATCTCCAGTGATCAAAACATGGCCTGACGGAAATATTCCAGAGGATCAGTTTGACGACCGCAGATTGTAATCAACTGAGCAGATCACCAATGTTGCTCCTTAATGTCCAACCACATGCACTCACTTAAACATAGACCTGTTCGTATTTCACCTAGTTCAAGATTGCTGGTACTTGGCTGCAGACTTTGAAGAGGGAAGGTTTTCTCTTGCGGCCTCTCCACCACTAAGAACTGAGTTGAGAATGCCCAAACCATTTTCACAGGAACATCTACACCAGCAGTGGGGGCAACCTTCAGTATTAGTCTAAGTCCAAATCCTGATGAAGTGTGGCACTCTAGGTCTTTCTGTACGGTGACAAATGGGCTTCCAGGCCACAATCTGTTACAATGTGCAAAACCAGCTGACTGCCAGAAAGGACTTCAATGCAACAATAATAGTAATGATTTGAAAAACACTGCACTTAAAAAGTGTTTACTTGAGAAATACATACCAGTCAGATTCAACTTTGGGATAGGAAGTGGCTCAGTTGGCACTGGATGGTAGGAGAAGAGAGTGAACATCCCTCTTCCTGGAGGGAGCGCCATGGTTCGTTGACACAGCTGTAACAACCTGTCCCAAGTGGAAAACAGCTAGATGATACAATAAATTACGACAGCGGGAGACAAACAGCAGGATTTAACAAGACAGTGAATCCTTTCACATGCATAACACATTGACAATATCATGGCATATATTCATAGATCAGTAGCCAGCATTCATATAGAATTTTTCTGCAGACAGGGCATCTGAGCAACCAGTTTACATTGGGGTTTATTGCTCCTTATTATTCACCTCCAAGCATTTACTGCACCAAATCCCATCGTTTTATTCCTTTCTCCCTCATATACATATCCAACCAGCATCTTTGTTGGAGACACAAGAGACTGCAGATGCTGGAATCTGGAGCAACAAATAACCTGCTGGAAGAACTCAGTGGGTTGAGCAGCATCTGCGGGAGGAAAGGAATTGTCAACATTTCGGATCGAAACCTGGGTCAGTCTTGATGCAGGGTTTCGACCTGAAATGCTGACAATTCCTTTTCTCCCACAGATGCTGCTCGACCCGCTGAGTTCTTCCAGCAGCTTGTTTGTTGCTGCATCTTTGTTACTTGGGTTCAGTTACAAAGTTTTCACATACCCAGCATCCTCTGGATATATGGTAGGTACCCGGAAAGTGCTGCCAGGGGTGGTGGTGGAAGCAGACATGATGGCGGCATTTAAGGCAAACAAGGAATCACGTGCAGGCAGATAGGTATAGTTTAATTTGGCATCATAGCCAGCACAGACATTGTGGGCTGAAGGGCCTGTTTCTGTGCCGTACTGTTCTATATTCTATATAAGGTTTTTGTGATTTCTTTATTTATTAGTAACTACCTTGTGTTTATGGCCCGTAGTTTTGGATATCCCCATCAAAGCAACCAATCAAAACCCGTGTCAGTTCTGATGAAGGGTCTTCGATCTGAAACATTAATTGTTTCTCTTTCCACAGGTGCTTTCTGACCTGTTGAGTTTTTCCAGCATTTTCCATTTTTATTTCAAATTTCCAGTGTCGCACTTGAAAAACACCCACAAATTCTGCCTCCACAAGAACAAGTATCCTCTCACTGGCCAACATCATTGCACTGAAGGCCCTAGTTACTCTCCATCAATTCCCTTGGGCAGGCCATGCTGTTAGCAGTTTCTTGATTTTCAATCCAAGCCAGTGATTTACTCATGCACATTTTGCCTTCTCATCTCCCTAATTCAATTTTTAGTTATCAGAATAACAGCTGTGAAGATACGTAGGGCAACTGTGATGAACAATATCATGGTATGGTACACCTTTCTTGCAAAGGATTATCAGCCTCACTTTCTGAACTTAGACCTTTCCTTCTCTCCTTCACCCTATTTTATATCTACACAGTCCCTCAGGATTGCAGTTTTGTGGGTTTTGAGGTGACCGAAAAGGACAATTTGAGGACCACAGATTCTTCCACAGATAGGGCAGGAAGTGCTTGATGGGGTTGGCAGATGAATGGCTTTTAGGGTGGTGCACTCCTTCCACCATTTAACTCAAGACTCCTGTGTGCTCCCAGTGCCTAGTCGTGAGCTTCTCAGTACCAAGTCCTTCTCTATTTTGAGCGATATGGAGAAGGAGTCAGTACAAAGCTGTATTTTTTCCTCCAAGGAGGCTGTGAGCACACCCTTGAATTTTTTTTCCTTTCTCCACCTGGTCACCTCTTCCTCTGACAGAACTCGGATCAGAGTGTCAGTTTTGGGAGACAGGTATCGCATTTGCTAACAACATGACCTGCCCAAGGGAATTGATAGAGAGTAAATAGGGCCTCAATGCTGAGGATGTTAGCCAGTGAGAGGATACTTGTTCTTGTGGAGGCAGAATTTCTGGGTGCCTTTCAAGTGCTGTCGACAGTCCAAGTTTCAGAAGCTTATAAGGAGAGCAGGCATCACTGCTGCCTGGTGGACCATGATTTAGTGCCAGATTTGAAATCTTGACCTTTGAACACTCTTTTCCTCAACTGACCAAAGGCTATTGAGTGCAAGGCCCACCATCTCACATGCTTCAGTGAATGAGTCGCTGATGACCTCTAAGTACACACACAAAGGCACAAACGTGCACTGCCTATTGGTCAACTGGAAAACCTCACTGGTGGAGACAAATGCAGGAAACGTGCCTCAGGTGGTGATGTGTGGAGAAAGGAATACAGGAGGAGGAGTGAACCATTTTGTCCCTTAGGCCTATCCTGGCCATTCAATCATTGCTGAGTCGCTTCTCAGTCCCACTTGATTCCAAAACTCTCATTACCCTGGTCAAATTAAAAACAACAAAATCAATTTTCATTTGACCTGGCTTCAAAAAAAGTCAGAAAGTAGCCTCAACTATGATGCACAACATTGGTGCAAAAATATGTGACTATGTAAAAAAAAATTGTAATACAAAAAAACTAGCTCCTTCGTCTGGAAAGAGTTGCACCAAAACACAGAAATTATCCTTTGGGCCAAGAAAGGGATGGTGGCGGAAGCAGAGACAAGAAAATTCCAAATATCCACTAGGAATATTTTGGAGTCAAGATAAGGTGAACAAAAGGGCAGACCAGCAATTTCCTGTTTACTGGGATTCAACAAACGGCCAGGCTGAGGTGTGCATTATGTCAGAGCCCTGCCCAAACCACAGAAAGTAAATAGATCAGTCAAAAACAAGGTGCAGGTTAAAACACTTCAATTACATTGATTTCAGAGAATCAAATAGATGGTTAAAAATCATCAATTGAGCCACACAGAACAGGAAGGTCACAGGTTCAACCCCTATCTGATCATCTCAGCCAAGGTTTCTGTTCCTGATTTCTACAGGAAGTCTTGTGCCACTGGTGGGATCAGCGCTAAGCGGGGTTTTTATGGTGTTATATTTCTAGAGCTGTATCACTGACGATGCTGAAAGCTCAGAACCCAGCAGGAGTCCTTGCCTTCCCTGCCGCTGCCTCATGAACCCATGCTCTCTGCTGGCATCCCTGCAGCAATGAATTGCCCCATGGCTTGATGTGGAGATGCTGTGTGTGAGGTGCAGAGGCTTGGCATTGAGAAGGGGGCTGGTGGCACCTGCTCCACATGTTGACAGACCACCCAGGTCCTAGGGTCTCCCTCATCACCTCCTATGAAGGAGGCTACTTTCTCCCCCTTTTACTTTGGGTGCACAGCTCTCCCCAGCCCTGAGATTTCTTTTTGGTACAAGGTCAATGGTGAGCACTGGTAATGGAGTAAGTGTTAATCAGTGGCTGGTGGGCACGGAACTTGGTGGACCCAAGGGCTTGTTTCTGCGCTATATGACTCTATGACGCTCTGTGCACAAGTCTTTTGGGATGTAGGAAGAAAGTGTAGCAGCTGAGGGAAACCCATGCAGTCACAATGAGAAACTGTGATCTCCACAGGATTGGTATTGATTTATGATTGTCACATGGACCGAGATACAGTCAAAAGCTTTTGTTTGCATGCCATCCAGGTAGATCATGCCATACATAAGGACATCGAAGTAGTAAAAAGAAAATAGAATGCAGAATATAGTGTAGCAGCTACAGAGAAAGTGTAGATGGACAAGTGCAAGGGCCACGATAAGGTTGATTGGGAGATCAAGACTTCACAGTTAGACCCAAGTTGCTGGAATTGTGCAGCAGCTCTAACTGCTGCACTGCTAGTATCTGGGGTTTTCCTTTACCTGTTTTCCTTTTCCTCAATGAACTCGTGGTCGCTCACTTCTGGCATCTGCACGACGTTGACCCGCACTGGGTGTGTGCTTTGAAGGAGACGTCGGACCTCCTGAACACGCAGATCTTCATTCCAAATTAGGGACATCAAATCCTGATTCATGTCATTCATTCCATCTTCTTCCTCTTCAGCTTCGTTTCCGGAAGCTCCATCAGATACCAGCAGGTGTCCGATCGCCTGCAAACAAAACCAGAATAAGCAGGCTATGTCTTCCACAAACTTCCATGAGGATAAGTTTCCAGGCCCGCTGTGGCACAATAGATTACAGAGGATAATTCAGCTGTGCTGATCAGAAGGATTCCTTTTTGGCACTGATGTGGGATTGGGGCAACATTACAATTGACCCTAATGGACTTACAAGGTTAAAGATAGGGATAAATATCTGAAGCTCTTGTTCCAAATAAGTTTTCAGTGATGCCTGCTCCACAGATATGAGGCAGGACCAGGTAGGACTTGGCAATGCAGGATACAGTGTCAATGGAGGAAGGTGACACTTTGCTGCCCTGCCACCATATCTTTTATCTCCCTTAATAATTAAAAAGCTATTGATTTCTGTCTTGAATATGGTCAGTAACTTTGGTAGAGAGTTCCGAATATTCACTATCCTCTGGGTGCAGAACTTTCTTCTCAATTCTGCCCTGAATGGCTGACCCTTTACTTTGAGACTGCGAACCCTGGTTCCAACATCCCAGCCAGGAAAACGTCAACTCTGCATCAACCCTGTCAAGCACCCTCAGAATTTTGTACATTTTATTGAGATCACCTCAGTCTTCTGAATACAGACCCAGTCTGCTTAATGTCTCTTCACACGCAAGTCCAGCCCCTACCCCTCCCCAATCTCAGGAATTCTGAACCTTTGCCGTATTGCCTCTACTGAAAGGAAATCCTTTCTAACGTAGGGGAGACCAGAACTGTTCACAATATTTCAAGTCACCCTCGATCCTGAGGGGCTGCTTAAGAAGACACAATTTTCCATGTGGGATCTCACCAGGGCTCTAAATAATTGGATCAAGACATCTCTTATACCAAAAACCGATTGCAATGAAGGCTAATGTACCATTTCCTTTCCTATTGCTTGTTGAACCTGCATCTAAACTTTCAGATAAGAGTCTAAGGTATAGGAGCAGGAATAGGCTATATACTGCTCCCAGCTCATCTGATCTTGGCATTCTCCCCGTAACATTTAGCTCTTCTACAGACAAAAACTCCAATCACCTGAATGACATAACTTTCACAGCTCTCTGGGACAGACCATTCCCAAAGACTCACAAACTTCTAAGAGAAGAAATTCCTCCTCATCTCCCTCTTAAATGACTGGGCCAAATCCTGAGACTGCATCTGTGAGACGCACAGACAACCATAGAAGCAAAGGTTGCATAACCAGTGAGTATGGAACTGTACCGTGGCCAGAAATCAGTGCTTTCATGGACAGAAGGGCAATTTAGAAAAGAGGAGGATACAGAAAGGGAAAGAAAATGGTAAATGACAGAGTGGGAGCCCTCAAACTGCACCATAAGTTGAGTGGCACAACATGACAGGTGTAACAACTATTTTTGATACAAGTCCCTTCTTCTACATTGGCAGCTTGTGCACACACCAGTGGAACGTTTCAGTTATTTCATGTATTATTGTGTCAGAGAGATCAATTGTTCCATTCACAGCCATTTAAAAACATCAATGCTAACCTGTTTCATTTTGAAACAATCACTATCTCCGACAAAACAGTGAGGAATATTGATTTTCCATGTTGTGTTCCCCCTCTGCTATTCTCTGTAACCACTTCCAGCTGCCCTGGGCCCAGACCCGGGTTCAAATCCGGCCACTGTCTGTAAGGAGTTTGTACGTTCTCCCTGTGTCTGCGTGGGTTTCCTCCGGGTGCTCTGGTTTCCTCGCACATTCCAAAGACGTATGGGTTAGGAAGTTGTGGGCATGCTATGTTGGCACCGGAAGCCTGGTGATACTTGCGGGCTGCCCCCAGAACACTCTACGCAAAAAGATGTATTTCACTGTGTGTTTCCATGTACATGTGACTAACAACGATATCTTATCTTATCATTTATGATTATGTGGATGAATGGTCAATGACCTGAAACATTAACTGCTCCTCTCACCCCTCTTCTCATTACATGGACCCTCCCTCCTTGCCACCCTGGAGTCATTCTTCATTAAATCCTGGACTCCATCTGTCCCACCAACTTAGTTGCCAAGTTAAGACCTCTTGCACTTTAGATTTTACTGGCACTTTAGATTTGGATGCCTCTTACTTCCAGCTATTTCGCAAGAAATGCCAACCAGTCCTGATGTACATCTCTGCACAAATTCAACATCTAAGTTGCACAGGCATGGCACTGAAGTTGTAGTCAAACACTGGAGGCTACCAAGAAGCCTCAAGAACAAAAGCTATTATTCCTACAGCTTGGGTTCCTGGATAACTTAGAATTAACCTACAGATTTTGTCTTGTGCAGTTTTCCTTCATGTGCCTGTTTGGAAAGATCCTGACGTCCAATTAGTGAACATGCTGCTTCGGACCAATCCGAGGAAGGCTGCTCCCGGCAGTGATAAATAGCGTCCCGTATAGGGAGTGCTACCCCAAAGGGAACAGATTCCAAATCCTTCAAGGTGAATCCTAGAAAAGTAATATAACATAGTGACGTTAACGCTGGATGTATCTCCTTCACAAAGATTGCGAATAATTGAACAAATGGTTTTTAGCGAACCTCCAGTTCCCTTTGAAGCCTAACCGACACTGTGATATTTTTCATCTGAGGGAACAGTGAAACTTAGCACCTCCCCAACATACCACAGAGAACTGATGGGGTGCCACGCCTAATGGCTCAGCAAGCTCCTTCATTGGCAAGTTGAGCCATACACATTGGCAACACCCTAACTTTGACCCCTGTTTGCCCCTGAAACCAATAATCTCAACTTGAGGCATTGGAAATGGGGGAGGGAAGTATTTATAAATTGGCGTAGATCTGGAAGAAGGGAAATGTGGATAACTGTGCAGCTTGTGGGTGACCAGCACTCTGTTTACGTGTGAATAACAGGGAATTCAGGTATGAGAGGAAGCCCAAGCACCAAATGAATTACCCTAGGAAGGAGTCCAATGTTTTCAGGAGAGGAAACAGTAAGGCTGGTTAAAAGTAGCAAACTCAGGAAGTGGCAATTCATAAACATCAATCCACATTTGACAATGTTTTAATCACTGCCTGAAAATTGGCAGAGATAGATTTAATATCCACATTCTGAAGTATATACTACAAAAGGAAAATGTTCTAGTGCAATGGGGCGTGAAGATGATTGGTTTCAATGAGCTATCACAGGCACAATGGATTAAATAGCCTCCTCTTGTGCTGTATGATTCCGTCATTGCAGCCACCCTATTCCCAAGGTTTCTCATGACATTCCCCAAACAAGATGACAACATGGAAATCAACCGCCAAATTGGTACAAATGACATTGACCAAAATTGGAGACTGACTCGTATGGTCCAACCACCAACCCACTCCTCTCCCCACCCCCCCTTCCCCGCCATGGGAGGAGGTGATGGTCTCTGCCTAAGACTATCCTGGTGAGTGGCACAGATTGGCCGCACCCGATCAGATAACCAAACTAAAACACCAGTCTTGGAAGCTCACCTAGGTTTGTAAGCGAAACGACCAGTTTTGCTGCTAAGCTGGTGGATAAAGTGCATGGATTCAAACTGAGCCTGAGGGGAGAGAGAATGAAAGAAATGTAAAAGGAGGAAAGGGCTCTGGGTTGGCCAGCAGCAGAACGATCAGGAGAAAACAGAAGTTGGTTACCTTTTGTTGTCTTCTTCCACTTGCAGCTTCCTTTGCCCTGTGGAATAATTTAGAACATACTGCAGTTCAGGAGTCAGCCTCACTCCCATTTGTTTGAAAAATGTGGTTAAAAAGAAACAAAAAGTAGACATATGTGTAGCGTATTTGTTAACCCAAGCCCATTGTACAGATAGAAAGGAAAGTGTAAAGGAAAAGGAATAGATGAAAGGAAAGAAAGAAGGAAAAGAGGATTGGAAAGTAAAGAAAATAATATTTCCACACTCTTTTTTATAACTCTTCCAAAGCACATGATACCAAACACAAGAAGCTATGCTGCAGTGTAATCACTCTCATAACAGGAAAATAGAAAACCATTTTGCTCAAAACCAACATTTCACAGATATTAATAAGATAACGGACAGATAATCTATTCAGTGACCAGAATACAGGAATGTTTTCTTGCTGTTCTTGAAATTGCTCCAGGGAACCTAAACATTAATACTTTAAGTATGATTTCTTCTGAGTTAAGTGCACGAAAATGTAATGTCCTTATAGCTAACTTCTTGTTAGCTACTATTACAGAACTCCAATGATGCACACATTATTCAACCTTAAATACTTGTGACTTATTTTTCCCCTCCCTTTTGCAGGGCAGAATGAAGAGGTGGCCCTGAACTCACCAATATATTTAAAAGTAGCTGTCTCAGAGAGCTTCTGAAAAGAGTTAGGTAATGCTTTGCTCTATTGAATTCATTGTTTTTCATTTACACTTCTAAATTAGTAATCACTTGCAAGTTTAAGGGGACATTTCATATCACTTAGCTTTTCATAAAAGTTTGTGCTAATCCAAAAGATAGTTTTTTAAAAAAAAACATGTGACACAGCACTAAAGTGACTAACTTAAAAGCATAACATTATTCTCTGCACATGATATTTTAAGAGGCAACTCCACAGTGAATTCCCTTTGTTGGGTCACATTTCTTACTGTTCTTCCAGGCTCTAATGATAAATGTATTTCAAGAAACATTCTTAGCCACAAAAATGTCTGCGCATAGTTTCAACACAACTAATTATCTGACAACTATGTCTAACGTACTCATTACCAGTTCTTGGGGAGGTAACTCCCATGTGCAAATGTTTAGAATTGGACTTTGAGGCTCAGCAGCCCAACATCAACTGCTCTGTGTTGGAGGACAGCGATGATTTTAACTTTGCTTGTTTGGAGAGCATAATTTTTACTTTCTCCTTCTCTTATTAGCAACAACAGTGTGACTGTCTTACCCACTCACAGTGAGCAGCAGAGGAAAATGGATCAAGATTGGATGTGGTTTGGTGGAATGACTAACAACCAATAGCCTGGATTACCCACTGAAAGGAGCACTTCATCCACAGCCTTTGTCACAAATAGTGATTAAAATAAGTTTGCTTGCTGTATTTGTCATAAAATCAGTGCTTTCCTAGTGTTCTTTCCAAATGTGAAAGAAAACTTGTTTGATAAGTACCTGATGAGATTCTAGATAAATACATGGATGGCTCGTGGGAGAGTGCCTTTTCATCACCAAGTATGTACAACGCAAAACTCTGCAACACAAAAATAGTGGATAAGTTAGCAGAAGAGTATCATGAACTGCTCCATACATCATGCCCTCCAATGACTTCCTTCACCAAAGATCCACCCAGTCCCTTCCTGAATTTGTCAGAAAGGATTTTCTCCCCATGACATCCTTGCTTGGGCAATATTCACCACATGTAGTCACGTTTAAATTATCTGTCTCACTTGTTTGCTCTTCTGTCCCCAATTCCATACTCATCAGAAAGGTCAGCAAGCTGAAATGTTGACTCTGGTTCTCTCTCCACAGATGCTGCCTGACCTGCTGAGTGTTTCTCAAATGTTCTGTTTTTATTTCAGATTTCCAGCATCTGCAGGCTTTTGCTTTACAAAGTACCTAACCATCTCCACTCTGGCTAGCTTCAGAGTGGCTACTATATGCTTCAGAAAGATTATTCCATGTCAATCCAGATTTGTGACCATAGTGTAGCTTACCAGCCTTGATTTTATACATTTAAATTGTATGCAATTCTATTCTATTCACTTAGTTTTGCTGAAGAAATTACTCTAGTTTTACTGGGAGAACGTTACCTCTGATCATTAAATAGATTATGGCATAAATTGACTTTGATCACTACGAGCCATATACATAGCCCATGGAAGCGGATATGATAGGGTCTTTTAAGAGACTTTTGGATAGGTACATGGAGCTGAGAAAAATAGAGGGCTATGGGTAAGCCTAGTAACTTCTAAGGTAGGGACATGTTCTGCACAGCTTTGTGGGCCGAAGGGCCTGAATTGTGCTGTAGGTTTTCTATGTTTCTGTTTCTAACTCTAACTCCAACTCATTAGCTGAGGTAGCTTAAGCAATAAATACTCTGCTTAAAAAATATACGCATTGATCGACTTGCCAAGTTTCAGAGCGATAGTCATTATACAGCATGGAAAAGGGGCCCTTTGGACCACCAAGTCCAACCATCAACCACCCATTTATATTAATCCGACATTAATCCCATTATTTCTTCTCACCAAATTCCTCCCAGATTCTACCATTCACCAACACACCAGGAGCAATTATAACGGCCAATTAACCTACCAACCTACATGCCTTTGGAATGTGGAAAGAAACCAGAGGAAACACACATAGTCAAAGGGAGAACATACAGCATCCAAAGTCAGGATTGAACCTAGGTCTCTGGCGCTGTGAGGTAATGAAACTTCTAACTGCAATACTGAACATTTCAAAGAAAGTATATAATCAGCTTTAATGTCATAAAGTCAAATTCCATCAACACTATCTGAGCCACTGAGTTGTACAGCCATAGAGTTGTACTACAGCACAGATACAGGCCCTTTAGCCCAACTCATCCATGCTGACCACATGATAGTCATTATCCCCTTTGCCCACATTAGGCCTGTATCATCGCTTTCCTATTCGTACCTGTCTTTTAAACATTGTAATTGTATCTCCAGCACTTCTTCTGCCAGCTCGTTCCATATAACCACAAGCTTCTGAGTGAAAAACTTGTCCCTCTGATTTGCTTTCAATTTCTCACCTTAAACCTGTGCCCTCAAGCTTTGGACTTCCCAAACCGAGAAGAAAAATTCTACCCTACACCCCTCATAATTTTATGAACCTCTGTCAGGTCATCCCTCAGCCTCTTAAGTTCCAAGGAGAATAAACACAACCTATCCAATGTCTCCTTATAACTACAGCCCTTCATTCCAGGCAAATCCTGGTGAATCTATTCTGCACTCTTACTCTACCACATCCTTCCTGTCGTGTGGTAACCAGAACTCTACACGTTACTTCAAGTGCGGACTGACTAATGGTTTGTACAGCTGCAACATGACATCCCAATTCTTATACTACATTTCAAACTGCTGACTCCAACAGCTACCTCAACTATCCTTCATCCCACCCTGCCTCCTGTAAGGACTCTATTCCATTCTCCCTGTTCCTGCTTCTCTGTCGTATTTGCCGTGATGATGAGACTTTCTGTACAAGTGCCTCTGAAATGCCTTCTTTCTTTCTGAACCTGTGGCTTCCCCTCTACCATTGTCCTTGACTGCACCTCATTCATCTCCCGTGCCTCTGCCCTCAACCCCTCTCCTCCGGGACAAAACAAGGGTAGAGTTCCCCTGGTCCTCACCTTCTACCCCACATTCAGTGGATCACTCTCCACAACTTCTACCACCATCAAAGAGATTCCACCACTTGACACACCTTCCCCTCTCTTCCCATTTCAGCATTTTGGATTACAGCACTTCCCATTGCAACAACAGGCGTCCTATCCCCTCTTCCCTTCCCACCATCCAGGGACCCAAACAGTCTTTCCAGGTGAAACAGTGATTCACTTGAACTTCTTCCAATGCAGTGTACTACGTTTGGTGTTCACAATGTGGCCTCCTCTACACTGGAGAAACCAAATGCAGATTGGGTGATTACTTTCCAGAACATCTGTGTTCATCCGCCAGGGACGACACTGAGCTGTAATTCCCACTGTGACCTATCGGTCTGCGTCCCCCTGTACTGTCACAGTGAGGCCCAATACACGTTTGAGGAACAGCACCTCATCTGCCTGGGCATGTTACAGTCTCCTGAACTCAATATCGAATCCCACAACTTCAGGTATCTTGATTTCTTGGTCTGTATCTTCCTACAGATGCGGCCTGACCTGCTGATAATTTTCAGTGTTTTCTGGTTCTTTTTTAGATTTCCAGCATCTGCAGTTTTATTTTTGATTTTCACATATGTTCAATGCCTCAGCCTATGAAGGCAAGCCGGCCGAATGCCTTCCTCACCATCCTACCCACCTGCACCGCCATTTTCAGGGAGCTATGAACATGCACTCCAAGGTCCCCTGCACATCAACATTTCTGAGCTCCCAACCATTTGATGTGTATGTCCTGATTGCCTGTGATGTCCCAAAATGTATCACATCACAGTTGTCTGGATTAAGTTCCACTTGCTACTGCTCTACACAACTTTCCAAACTGATCTATGTCCTGCTGAATCTTTTCACAACCTTCTTTGCTATTTACTATTTCACCAATTTTTGTGTCATCAGCAAATTTACGAATCAGTTCACATACATTCTCGTCCAAGTCATTTATGTATTTGACAACTAACAATAGTCCCAACACTGGTCCCTGAGGTACACCACTGGTTACAGACTTCCAGTCAGAAAAGCACCTCTCAACCACTACCCTCTGCCTCCTATCACCAAGTCAATTTTGGATCAAAAATATAGAGCAACCTACACATAGGCTAAGAAGACACCTTACCTGCACTACTAATTTTGTTCTTTCACAGATGCCAGGCAGGTATGGAAAAGGAGATATTACATCACCATTCAAACAAGAACTTAGCCAGTGATAGATGCTTGGAGGTTCTGCTTGGAGGAAAGGCGGCTGGTTCATGAGTCTCATTTGTGCTGTGTTGAAAAAGAAAAGGTTTCAATCTCAATGACTTTGTAATGCTCTAAGGTTCAGATTTGTAACTTTTAAATTTAAAATTCTCAAGCAAGAAGTTTTTTTTAAAGATTTGCATTGTGATGACTGTAGAATAACTGTTTCATCTGTGCTATCCAGTGACCAGTGGATAAAAGCATTGCCTGGTCGAGTGCCAAGATATGATGACCAGGAGCTCTCAGGTTTCAACCTTGGTTAGGCAAATTAGTCCAAGGCCAAAAAAAGCTCTGCAACAACCTGCAAGTAAACCTCATCATCAAGGACATGTAAATACAGAAGCATCAGTGAAAATGATTATGCTAACATTGGCTGTTATCACACTTTACACAAGTCAGGGGGACTGTATGGTGGTCTCTTTTCTGTTAATTCAGTACCAGTGCTGTGTGTAGAAATAAATGGGTGAGAAGAGGATCAAGCTTAATAATGCTGTCTCTGTAATGAAGACACCTCTCACGTTCAGGGACCACATAAAACCAGCAGCCATTTCAACAATACCA
This sequence comes from Pristis pectinata, assembly GCF_009764475.1. Lineage (NCBI taxonomy): Eukaryota > Metazoa > Chordata > Chondrichthyes > Rhinopristiformes > Pristidae > Pristis > Pristis pectinata. The sequence goes on from NC_067414.1 coordinate 88,480,667, forward strand.
CATGTCAACAAAAACAAGGCCAAGTAATCAGTATCTTAAGGAAGCAAGGGGAGGACTGAAAGACATAAATATAACAGATCATCCCCAAAAGGCTCTCATACAATGCACTACACAATAGAAATTAGAGGACAGAGGGGGCTAACCAAGAGCTTGAAACCTTTAAATAATTCAAGTGTCAGGAGCAAAATCTTGTTTACCATCTGCCTTCACCTGGCTCAAAGTAGTTTCTCTGCCTCCTACTTTGTGCATGCATTTCATCCCCGTATCCTCTGAGGCATTCTGCTTACAAATTATCCCTGCGTTTATGGTTCAACTTTGCTCACCCATTTATTTGTTTCTGGTCTCCCTGCAGGACTACTTACATCTTTAATTTTTGAACTTTTATTAATGCCCAATTACATCATATTCTCATATTATATATTCTTTTCTTCCTTATGATGTATGAGGAGGCTATTTGGTCCACTGAGTCTATGCCTACCCTCAGAGCAATCCCATTTCCCCACTTACTTCCCTGCCACCCATTCTCTCTTGCCTGCCCATCAACTCCATCCTGGCTTTTCCTACCACCTACTGACACTAGGGGTAATTTACTGAAACCAATTAACCCAAAAGCCAGCACCTATTTGGGATGTGTGAAGAAACCGTAGCACCCGGGGGAAGCCCAAGCAGCCACTGGCAGAATGTGCAAATTCTGCACAGGCAGCACCTGAGGGTCGAACCCAGATCACTGGAGCTGAGGTAGCAGCACTAACCACTGCAGTACTGCAATCTTTGACCCACTTCATCAACGTCACCAGAGAAGTTAGCTGTACAACATTTGCACAATTTTTTTTTACTCCTTGGAAAAAGTTATCGAAGTACAGCATTCAGAGTGAGATGAAGCAAAACTTAAATTAATGACCAAAATAATATAAGCAGGTTGACAGTGAGATATCCAGCTATGGATGGTAAATATTTTTACCACAGAGTTCATTGCAAGAATCTTTACATCTCAATACAATGCCTGATATTTCCATATAAGCGCCTGGCACTCATGCTCACAAGTTATCAATCTGCCAAACTATTTTTTTACATCCAAAGGCCTCAGCATGAACTTCTGCAGAAAAACCAGATCTGAAATGGTCAGTGAGACCTTAAGCTTTGTGAGCCATTCAAGCCAAACTCCTCGGCTGAACCAGCAGTCAAAGACTTTGAAGACTTGTAAATGCCTCTGATATTCAAGAACAATCCAGAGACCAGAGGTTTACAGCAGCTGTGGAATGTAAATTCAGTTAATAACTTGGAGAGAAAAAAAAATCAACTAGTCTCAGTAATGATGACCATGAAAAAAAAACTACTGGATTGTTGCAAAACCCCATCTAGTTCTCTAATGTCCTTCAGAGGAGGAAACATGCCACCTTCACCTGGTCTGGCCTACGTGGGACTTTAGACCCAACCCATGTGGCTGACTTACCACCACCTTCCCAGGGCAATCAAGGATGGGGAATAGTTGCTGACCTTGTCCGCATCAGCCAGATCCTTAAAATGATTTTAAAACAACTATTAAAAAGTGTTTTAAATGATTAAATGTTAAGCATTTTAAAATTAAATTAAATATTAAACACAACTGATTACAAAATATTAAACATATTTAAATTAACCCGATTAAATAAAAATTGTGAGTGACCTTTTAATTACTCTTCCCCCTTGCAGTCGTTCTTCTCCATTCAATAATGGATCGGCTCATGGTTACAATGGCAGGTCAGACAGCAGGAAGATTTCCCAATGATGAGTACTGGGAAATAGGCAGAGATTTGCATTCCATTGCTGGACTCTAAGGAGGAGTCAATTGGGAATCACCCATGAATCAGCCAGTAATGCTGTGACCTCAGCATTACTGCACGCTTCCTGGGGAGTCCCAAACTTTCATACACTTATGCAGCTGAAAGTTCCACAGGGGAGTGCCAGCTTTCCAGCAGAAATCTGGAGCCTTTAAGATCAGCTTATCCTCCCTGATCCCTGAATGTGCAATCCTCCAGAGTTACTATGATTGCTGACTGTGAAATCACTGTTACCTTGATCAATTTTACAGCTTTGCTTCAAGTTTTTCACCAGTAAAGGGTAGTCTCGCCAGTAAGAATCCATGTAGGCATCCAGTTTCAAATCCCTGATGGAGAAAATAAGCCAACATTTAAATATACTCTCAATGGCTTTTAAAGAGTGCAGCATCTCTTCTATAAAGAGGACAGTGTTACTTTAATGCAGTGGTTCGAAGATTTTAAACAGCTGTCACAGCATGGATTTATAACATTTTAACAAATTTTATGGAAAAAATACAATATCCACATCCTTATCCTTGGACAGTTATTTTGCACTGATGTTCACTATGATAGCTGAAGGTGTGGCTGGGAAAGCAATGGCATCTCACAATTTAGGGGAAACCAGAAATTAATAAAATTTTTGCTCCTCTGCAGCACTAGTCAGAAAATTATCTGGTTTTAGCCAACCTGATCTCATCCAGGACCTCTATTTTAAGTCACAGAGTGATGGATATAAAATGCTTTTTGACAGAAAGGCTTAAATGTAATAATTGTACTGAAACAACTGATAATATCTTTCACTGGAGCAAACTATGACTGACCAAATGGGGGATCTCACCAGTGCATATTTTGATTCTTTTAAGTAGGCATTGCTGGCAGGGCCAGAATCTACAGCATTTGTTCTGAAGCCCAGTGCTGGTCAAAGATGCAAAGAAATGCTGAATATATTGGGTCACCTAATTCACTCACCACAAATTATCTGGTTGATGCAATTTTTCTTGGAAGCAATTAGCATTCACTTTGGCTGAGGAAATGTGCACATCAACACACAACAGCTGGATAAAACATTGTCCAGTTACACTGCCAATATTTACAGGAAATAAAAATCAATAAGGTGCAGATGCTGAAAACCTGAATCAAAAACAGAACATCTGGGAACACCAAAAGGTCAGTCAGCATCCGTGAAAGATAGAAACAGAGTCAATGTTTCAGGTCAAAAGGTCTCTGCTTCTCTTTCCACTGATGCTGCCTGACCTGCTGAGTGTTTCTAGCATTTTTTGCTTTGATTTACAGTACACATTTTGAATCCAGTAATGATGATACAAAAGAGACCCAAAAATGTTGTGTGTATTGGGTTGACTGCACTCATCCATTAAGCTCATACGTTTGTGGCTTTAACCCAAGCTTAAAAAATAGCCTCATAGTCCCAGCACAGGACAGAGAGAATTCTGCATGGTTGGAGGATCACTCTGATAGGATGTCAAACAAAGTCTCCGCTTCATCTGCCTGGGTCTAGTCATGTTTGAATTACCAACACTTATTAAGAAATTTCACGTGGCCATCCATCTCAGTTCTGGTGTGGTGTGCAAACAGCTACTCTACATAATAATCCTGATGGCACTTCACAAAATTATTTGTTGGAAAGGAGTTTAAACAGTATTCAGAGCAGAATGCTATTCAAAGAATTATGAAGGTTTGAGAAAGTTAGGAATTTCAGACTGGACTAGAGTCGCAACAAGTTGTTTTTGGTTAACACCCTTAAGGTAGTAACATTTCAAAGTGCGTCACAGGAGAAAATCTGATTCTGTGCCAGAATTCTGGATCATTGATCCAAGAGACACAAATATGAACGGCAGCTGGGAAACTCAAATGCAAGCAATTAAATGAAATCTGGAAATCAAAAAAACTAGTCTGAGTAACGGCAAACATGAAACTACCACATTGTCGTACAAACACAACAAGTTCACTATGGTCCTCCAGGGAAGGAAATCCGCCGACTTTAGCTGGTCCGGCCTGTATGTAACGTCAGACCCATCAATCCAGTTAAATGCCTTCTCATTTTCAGGGGCAATTAAGCTTGGACATAAAATGCTGGCATTGTCAGTGATGTCCACATCCTGCTAAGAAAGTTCAGGAGACCCTAAAACATGTTAAGAAATCAGGTTTTGGAAGAAAATTGAGGAGACTGTGCTTACGAGCTTGACAGACCCATCAATCTGGGAGGAAAGGAAATTGAAGTGTGGAGGAGATGCAGAGATCCCAGTGATTGGCAGAACAGGGAGTAGGAAGAGGTTACACAGGTAACAAAAAGCTGTGATGACCAGAGATGTACACAAACTCTATCTGTGGCTTGACCAGTGTTTTACACACTTCCAACATGACATCCCTATCCCTGTGTTCTATGCCAAGTAAATGAGAGGTGAAAGATTTAAAAGGGACCAGAGGGGCAAGTTCTTCATGTTGAGGGTGGTGCGCATATGGGATGAGCTGCCAGAGGAAGTGGTTGAGGCAAAAAGGACATTTGGATAAGTATATGGATAGGAGAGATTTACAGGGATATGGACCAAACATGGGCAAATGGGACTAGCTTGGTGGGCATCTTGGTCAGCATGGAAGGGCCTGTTTCCATGGTGTATTACTTGATGACTCTATAGCAACAGTATATCAGAGAGGTTACTTAAAACAACTGAGAGTGTAAGGGATCACAGATTCTAAACAGTGATTGTTAATTTTACAATAGGTATCAAGAAAATTTTCATCCAAAGAACAATTGATTGCTGCATGGTGGAACTTCAGGGTATTTCCAGTGAGTAAACAAAGGTGGATCAAATTGGCCTTCCTCAATTTTAAATATTTTGTGACCCTTATTATGTACTACTCCATCGTACAAAGTCCACCCCGTTCCGGACAAATGTGAAGTTTTGATGCAGTTACAGTTCATCTGGTGTCAAGAGTGAGCTCAGGTGATAAATTTAGCATGAACGTCAATGTACAAAGCTCTTACAGGGCTTGACAGGGTAAATGCACAGTTGAAGTTTTCCCTGACTGGGATACCGAGAACAAGAGGTGACCAGTAAGAGTCTTAACAACAGTCTCAAAATAAGGGTCGGTCATTCACCAAAGAGTGGAGAAGAATTCTTCACCCAGGAGGTGGTGCATCCTTTGAATCCTCTACTCAAGGAGGCATGGAGGCTCAATCATCAAATTCATTCAAAATAGAGATTGGTAGATGTTTAAGGAATCAAGGGATTCGGGTTCACTGCATAAAGTGTACTGAGGTATTACGGAAACACAAGAGATTGCAAATGCTGGAATGTGGAGCAACAAACAATCTGCTGGAGGAACTCAGGTCGAGCAGCATCTGTGGAGGGGGGGGGGGGGCAGGGGAGGAACTGTCGAGCTTATGGGTTGAAACCCTGCATCAGGACTGAGGGATTAGATCAGCCACGTACCTTAATGTATGGTTGAATAGGAATAAGGGGCTAAATGAGTCCTTATGACTCACTTTGGTACAACTGAGGTTCCCTGTTAGCTTGAGGGTAGTCTCTTCCTGCATCAAGGTTAAAGTACAGCCAACTGGCTACAATGCAAAGGCAAAACAATTGCCTTCTTCAAGGGGTACTTTGTTACCTCGCCAGCTGGTGCAGGAGCACAACAAGCGAACGTGCTCCCTCCCGCATCAGATTGTCCAGCTTCAGCTCCTCGTAAATCAGGTGCAGCACAAACAAAATGGCAGGAATGTGGCCAAAAAGAAGAGTGGTTGAATCCAGACCAAGGTTGGGAAATATCTCTTCCTTGGGATGTAACACCTTCAGGGGGTCTAAATGCAGAGCTCCAGCCAAAAGGTGAGACTCAAAATTACGATGATAGTCACACGCCAGGAGGTATTCCCAATCCTGAAAAGAAGGTACACTTTCATGAAGTCCAGTAATAAATCACAGGGAATTACAAGTTTCTTACCCTGGCAGTACAAATGGTGAAACAACTCTGCCCAAGCCCTGTTCTAACAAGCGATAACTTGGCTTCAAATGCTCACTTGAGTAGATCTTGTACATAGAGTCATAGAGAGATACAGCATAGAAACAGGTTCTTCAGCCCATTGAGTTCATGCCAACCATCCACTTACTCTAATCCTATACTCATCCCACTTTTTATTCTCCCCACATTCTCATCAACTCTTCCCAGATTCTACCACTCACCTACACACTTGAGGCAATTTACAGCGGCCATGTAACCCATTCAACCATACAAGTGTACTTTTTGTGTTCCGTAGTTGCCCCCTACTGTGTGAGTGAGTGGCTTTTGAACAATGAGTTAAATGGACTGTGTGTATCTGTGTATGTGGCTGTGCGTGTGTGCATGTGCCCACAGTGCTGCATCTGTGCTGGCGACATTTGTGTGTGCACTCACTTTATGGATGAGCATTAGCATTCATGCAGCAGAGCCTGGTTTCCAGTCACACTGGGGCCCCGCATCACTGGAGCGAAGCCCATGTGGCAGCTGGTGTGCAACGACCACCTTCTTTTAAAAGAAGTCACATAGAGGCAACATCCAGTCCACAATGAAGTTTCAGACCAGTAACATCAGGACCCCGACAGACAATCCCAACAGTGACAGACCTGAAAGTCACTCTGCTAGTATAGCTCAGGGACTCATGACGCTTTGACGTTAAGGTCACAGCACTAAGTGAAACAGCTGGAGATGGCCAGCTCAAAGAACAAGTTGGTGGGTACACCTTCTGGAGGGGCCAAACTATTAAAGGAACGCCATGGAATGAGCATCACCATCAAGAACGAGCTAGTCCAGTGTCTCAGCAACTCTACTCATGGCTCATTCTATCATGGAACCAACAAGCTACAGTCTTCAGAGGATGTGCACAAACTATGCAAGCTTTAGATGAGATCAAGGAGGGCCTCTTATGCCAACCTTGGAAAACCTTGATCCACATCCCAAAGGGCATTGATCCTCCTGGATGACATCACTGCCGGATTGGGAAGAGATGCAGCCCCCCAAACAAGCAGTGATCAGTGAGGAAGGAGTATGGGAGACTAACTCCAACAGGGTCCTTCTCTTAACAAAATGCTCAGAGAACCGCCTTGTCATAGTGAACATTCTGTGTTGGCAGGGAGTCAGACACAAGGTATCGTGACCTTCCAAAGCCACAACTTCTACCAACTAGAAGGACAAGGGCAGCAGAAGCATGGGGGACACCACCACTGGAAGTGCCCTTCAAGCCACACACCAACCTGACTTGTATAAATATATCGCTGTTCCTTCATCGTTACTGGGTCCAAATCCTGGAATCCTCTCCCGAACAGCATTGTGGATATACTCATACCTCAAGGACTGTCGCAGTTCAAGAAGGCAGTGCACCACCACCTTCTCAAGGGCAAGCTACGGATAGGCAATTAAGTGCTGGCTCAGCCTTCGAAGCCCACAGTGCTTGAATGAAAATATAAAAAAAAGGCAACACGTTGTCCAAACACTGGCACATTTTTGTTTACATAATTGTGCAAGTAAGGGACCACGAAGATGTTCACATCAACCACGCCATGATCGGCACTAATGACAGCTGGATAGACCACTGCCTAAAGTGCTGTATTATCTCCATCATTTGGCCCCATAGCATCAGTGTCAACAGAAGGAAGAAAATTAATGCTGAAGCCCTCAGGAACCCTACAGAGGCGGCCAGTCTCAGACAGTACCTCACAGACAACCTGCCAACTCCTAGCCTTCAGACTGTGTGCACAGTTTATGGGCTGTCCTGAAGTCTGCCATAACTGGCACCTGCAAAGAGACTCTTGGCTTCTCTACCAGGAAGTACAAGGATTGGCTTGATGAGAATGATAAGGAGATCGAGGAGATAGTTAACCACAAATGCAGGCTGTTTTTGGATTAGAAGCACCGCCTTTATTCAAGAGAAAAGAAACAGCTATGCGGGCATCCGAAGGCAGAGGTCCAGCAGAAAACTTGGGACCTAACAATAGCTGGTGGATGGAGCACAGGAGGTTCAGCAACTTGCTGACAGCCATAACATGCATGGGTTCGTTGGTGCTGTAAAAAACACCTATGACCCAAACACAAAAGATCCCACGCCTGGCAGCCAAGAACTGGGGGATGTGAACTCATCAGGGACAGATCAGGCAATGCTTGGTGGAAAGAACACTTTGAAGACTTCCTCAAGTATGACTCTATCCTCCATGTGAACACCATTAACTCCTTCCCATAGCAACCTATTCAGGCCAGCCTTACTGCCACTCCTGATCAGTAAGGAGTCGAGAAGGCCAGACCCAACTCAAACATAACAAAGCTTTGGGAGCAGACAGTAGCCCCAGTGAAATCCCAAAACTCGGATTTGGAGAGCTACTGTCGTGTCCACAATTTCATTATTCACATCTGGGAAGAGAAGATACACCAGGGACTTCAGCAATTCCATAATTGTTACCATCTTCGAGAAAGGTACCATCTGGATAAGTACATGGATAGGAGAGGTTTAGAGGGCTGTGGGCCAAATGCGGGCAGATGGGACTAGCTCACTCGGCAATACAGTCGGCATGGACGAGTTGGGCCGAAGGGCCTGTTTCCATGCTGTATGACTCTAGACCCTAGGAGGCAAGTCCAACTGTGGAAACTACAGAGGGGTCCCTACGCTGCCTGCCAGAGGGAAAGTCTTCACCAGGATCCTCCTCCTAGTGGTCAAAGAGCTGCTCCCAGAATCACAGGGTATGTTCTGTCCATCTGGAGGCACAGTGGACATGATCTTCACTGTGTGACAACTCCAAGAAAAATGCAGGGAGCAGTACCAGCTACTATACATGTCCTACTTTGACCTCACTAAAGCCATTGATTCCATCAAACAGGAGAAAGCATGGAACATGCTCCTCAAATTCGGTTTCCCAGCTTCCCAAAGGAATTTGTTTCCATCTTCCACTTGCCTCCATGATGACATGCAAGCTATGATACCAACAGAACCGACTCAGTGATGACCAGCGTCAAACGAGACTGTATCATGGCCTCAACTCTCTTCTCAATCTTTCTCACCACAATGATCCATCTCACTTCCAACAAAATTCCAGCGGGAGTGGAGATAACCTTCAGAACTAACGCTTCAACCAAAGGCAACTACATTCCAGGACCAAGGCAGTGTTGTCTTTGAGCACTATTGGAGGCTGAGGTCCAAGACATTCTCGACTCGTTGAAGTATGAAAGGCCAGGGGTCAGGTGACAGTGACAACACTACTGACCCTGACCCCCATCGTCGGATGATAGCATTGCCTATTAGGTCGGAAGCTACACCACTGTCAATCAAGGTTTGGCTCCACCCCATTAGGTAAACACCTTTGTCTTGCTGGACCACTCGGATTGGTCTGTGCGAGCACCTTTGTTCCTGGGCACATCTACTATTGGCCCGTTGAAAACACCTTTGTCCTTGCTGGGCTACCCAGCCCCCCAGCAGCATAAAAGTGCTGCATGTTTGGTTTTCTCTCTCCTTTCTGTCTCCGAGGATGTTGAGGTAAGCTGTGCACTACTTCAGGGCAGTTAGCTAAGGACTCCCGAGACCAAAGAGCCAATGTTTGTCCAGAATCAGGGTGTCCAAACATTGTACTGTTTATTCCTTGATCATTTGTACCCAGTTATTTTGTGTGTGTGTGCGTGTGCGCACGCGCGCGCACCTCACCCTCTGTCGCGATTTCCCTCCACATTCGTGATCTCCTGCTTGAGAGTGTGTGAGTGTGTATCGGTTCCCATTCATTCTGTCCCCATGTTTGTCTTTGTTAATAAACCATTTTTAAATTACAAAGACTGTGTGTCCAGACCTTTATCTTTAAGATACCAAAAGAACCTTTCTCACAACATTCGTTCACTAGTGCATGTGAAAGGATGGGTCTTAAATTCAAATTCCACAAGACTGAGATCCTGCCCCAGCTGCACCAGACTGCCCTCCAACAGTAAAGGTTCATGGTGAGACCCTGAAAAATACGCACAGCTTCCCATATCTCAGGAGTCACCTCTCAGTGAAGGAAGACATCCATGATGAAATTCATCACCACCTTCACTGAGCTGACAGCATTTGGTCGCTTCAAGTATTTGAAGATCAAAATCCTAGACCTGGATTGAAGCTCATCACCCACCTATGTGCTTCCCAGACCTGGAAAATCCACAGCAGGCATCTCAAGGCAATGGAAAATACCACCAACACCATATTCACAAAATCTTCCAAATTCACCAGAAGGCTAAGTGAACCTTAGTGTCCTCTTCTAGGGCAACATCCCCAGCATCTAGGCCTAGTCACTCACTATTTGCTGCATTGGGCAAACCATTTCATTCACCTGTCCGACACTGGACTCCCGAAATGGACAGTCTACTCTGAGTTCTGTCATAAGAGGAGATTTCTAGGGAGCAGAGAAAAAGATTCAAGGATGTGCTCAAAGCTTTCTTGAAGAAGTGCAACATCTCCACTGACTTCAGGGAACCTCTTGCCCATGACTGCTCAAAGTGAAGATGGAGCACTGTTGAGAACCTTGAGCCCATGCATCAGGAGCACACGGGTGCCTTGCTCGAGCTACAGGAGCACACTCCCTTACAAACTATCCACCCGCCTCATCAGCCAGCTCCTATCCCATCTGTGGAAGAGTCTGGCTTTCACACACTGACCACCAGCAATGGTGGTGGAGGCAGATACGATAGGGTCTTTTAAGAGACTTTTGGATAGGTACATGGAGCTTACAAAAATAGAGGGCTGTGGGTAAACCTAATAACTTCTAAGGTAGGGACACGTTTGGCACAACTTTGTGGGCTGAAGGGCCTGTATGTGTTGCAGGTTTTCTATGTTCTATGTTCATTAACCACCTCAGAACCTACACAAGACCAGGATGGAAGCAAGTCCTCCTCAACCCTGAGGGGCTGCCTAAGAAGAACTAAAAAGAACTGTGGTTCATGAGGGACTGCACATTACAAGATGGATGGAATAAAAGGATGAGAACTGCAAGCAAAAGGTAGTAGCAAAATGAGCAACAACTTGATGCCAAGAGTGATCCAACATGAAAATGGGTTTTAAAAAATATGGTAATGCAAAGCATTTTGGAATCACATAAGAGACATTTTGGTGCAGGTGTTGCTAAATGGGCATTAAAATAGGTTGGGTTAATTTGCCTCACCTATATTGACCTCAGTTGCTACTTGTTTTTGGGAGGCTGTTTCCAAACTTTGTTGACATTCATTTATTGCATGAACCTGGCAGAAATTCTCTTTCCTGAAGGATCCACTTACAACCAGTTATCTTACAAATAACCAGACTTATTGTTATGCAGTAGGGTTTGAGCTCCAGGATACTGCACCCATCCAGTGCAAACAATTCAATGCAATGAAACTCCCTCCCCCACCAGAAAAACAATAGTTTCCAGATTGCTTCCTGATGAAATATTTTGTAGAACGATTTCCTTACCTCGTCTGAGCCAACTTCTGAAGGCCTGGCTTTTTTGGCAGCGATCACAGGCGACAGTGAGCCTTCTAAATCAAGCTGTGTGAATCAACAGACATTTTATCTGTCACATTTAAATTAAATCACAATTGTTTAAGACTAAATTGTGACGGTCACTATATTCCTAAAATGTGCACCACTTTGAAATATTTTAATAATGTGGCAAGTCACTATCTAAATTCAAGTTTATTTTTATCACATTAAAAAAAACCAGAAATGTTTTGTGGACCAGACCTATTTATGACAAAGCAAAACCTGTGCAATTCTATATAAAAACCTCTTCAGATAAGCTTGCAATATGCAGCCCATTTTATCTTGTACATAATCACAGATTAGTATATGATTACAGAATTTCACAGCAGAATAAGTAACATATTGTCATGTGTGACTGCTCTCTGGTAGAATTATTCATTTCAACACATTTCCCTTCACATCCTTTTGTTTTTATTTTTCAAATAATTATTCAAAACACTACAAAAGGCAATTGTAGATTCTGTTCCCAATGCTTTCTCATGGGCCACTCATTGCTTTAACAGCCCAAAAGATTCCCCCAGTCAGTTGAAGAGTTTATTTTTAAACACTCTCATGATCAAGTAACTGATAGCTATCCATAAATGTCATAACGAAGATGTGCTATTCCCCTATTTTAGTAATTAAAGTTTGACTTTGCTGCACCTTGAGCTTTACCTATCTGAGGTATGTGGCTGCAAGTGTGTTAACTTTTCTGAGTAACAAGCCTCCACATAGCTTATTACAATGCTGCTGGGACGGGCCTCACTGAGCCCCTTCTTACCTCATCTTACGGAAACTACTCACTTCTCTCACTCTCTTTGATCAAAACAAAAGTTTCAGGGCTATTGGAAAGTATGGATGGCACAACTGAGGTAAATCTTTGGTGAGTACTCATGTCCATCTCTCAGAAAATCATCCAACTGTTGCCCACGGAACCAAGTATTGTCCGTGATTAATTAGGCAAATAGTGTGGCTGTCCTGTGCACAGCAGGATCCCACCAGCAAGCCCACCTGCCCGCTGACACGCCTGCAGGCGGTTGCAGACATTTTGTGCTGTTTCAGGTCAGAAGGTGGGTGGACTGACAGTGTCCCTCAGCAAACACCGATCTTCCCATCACCTCACCGGCCTCACACCAGGCCAATGGGAGCTGAACCTTTGCACTCTCTTGTCAGCATGTGGTCTCCTCTTCCAGTGACCCAGGCCCCAGCCAGAATTTTCAGTACACCCAGAGTTCTGAGTGGTAAGAGGCCGCAGACTGAGGGAGTATCCAGGAAGAAACAGGGTCCCTGGCTCAGTCTAGAAACAGGTGGAGATGCAACAGATGAACACAACCAGTTTCGAAGAAAGATCATTGCCCTCATCAATCTATTAACCAGACGGCTCCGTATAAAGTGAAATTATCTTGACAACACAGGCCTCACCCTATCAAAGATATTTGCTTAGTCCTATCTATCCCTCCCCCATTCTCTCTGGATCTTAAAATTAGCACGTTTTCTCTCTTTCCCAGTTAGATGAAGGGTCTCTAACCTGAAATAATAACCCCGTGTTTCTCTTTCTACAGATATTTACTGACCTCTGAGTATTTCCAGCACTTTCTGATTGTACTTCAGATTTCCAACATCTTATGCGTTTCAAAATGCAAAGAATGTTTGAACCGCTGAAATCTGGCCAGTGTTCCAGTCTCCACTACCCTTGCAATAAACTCTTTCAGCTATTGAAAGAAATATCTCCTAGATTTGCTGGGCTGAATAGCTGCCTCCTAGGCCATAAGGGAAGTAAAATATTCAAAATGTATAGTCATCTTTTTCTGGAGCTGAGTTCTAAAATAAAATTAACCATTGCAAATTCATAATAAAGTATACTTTCATTAAATGGTCAGATCTATTTTTAAACATGCAGTCATTGATGCACCGGCAACTAATGCCTACTTTTGATAACGGGTCTCCAACTTTAAACATTAACTCTGTTTCTCTTCCCACAGATGCCGCCTGACCTGCTGAGTGTTTCCAGCATTTTCTGTCGGAACCTGTGCCCTCCTGCCCGGGAGTACCTACTCAGAGTTAAAGTTACTTTTTTTGTCTCCATTCAGACACCTTTAACAATCCCTTCTGAAGCGAGGTAAGCCTCTGTGGATCTACAGTGGAGCACTTACTATGAAGGTTCTGTATCAAGTTAAGCAATTCCTCCATGTACAGAATGAGCCTATTTGTTAAAAAAATTTAAAAATTATATATATTGGAAATCTGAAATAAAAACAGAAAATGCTGGAAACACTCAGCAGTTCAGGACTCTCTTCCAACTCACCAACACTAGTCAAGTAAGCTACCAGCCTACACATCTTTGGGATGGGGGGGGGGGGGGGAAACCGGAGCACTCATGGGAAACCTATGCAGTTGTAGAAAGAATGTGCAAACTCCACAGAGCGAGCGCCAGGAATGAGGATTGAACCACTGTCATGGGAGGTGTGAGGTAGCAGCACTGCCTGCTGTGCCACTGTGCCACCAGATAAAAAACTATGAAAAAATATAAATCAGAAAGAGTCAAATAAAACTATGCAGCATTTATATGCAGTTAATTAACCTTTCCATTTTCTTTGAAGACATTCATTATAATCTCTTATTATGATGTGATTTAATCATCAGAAAAAAATAAAGTCCACACACGTTTTTACGCTACTGCGCATCAAAGTATTGAGAATAATAGAATGCTGGACCGAAACAGGAGCCCATAAGTTAACTCTGGGACTGGATATCCTGTTGCTAAAACTGTAAACATGCTTTCTTGGACTGACTCTGCCTCCTCCATATTCTTTCAGAATGGCTATTCATGTGAACGTGTTATTTGTTGAATGTGACCTTTCCTGTCAAATTAAGACTTTTTTAAAATACAGTTCCATTAAAAGTTCTATTTTGATACAGTGACTGTGTATTGGATTCCCTCCCCGGAGGGACTTGGCTTTTGCTCCTCAAAACTGAACCCAGGAATTTCCCAGATGATTAAATTAATCTGGTCTTAAAACTGGACAAAAATAACTTCTGAGCTTGAAGGCTGGAAAACTGGCATTGTGTGTGTGTGTGTGTGTGTGTGTGTGTGTGTGTGTGTGTGTGTGTGTGTGTGTGTGTGTGAGATGTATGTGCTTGTGGATGAGGCCCAGTCACATGATTGTTGAGCAGCGTGGAGTTTCCCCTGGGATAAGGTGGGAGCCAGGGAGGCTCAATGCACATTGTGACCACAAATAGACAGTGAGTACCGGATGAACATCAGGCCAGATGAAATAGCCCATCATGTTGAATCAGTATTAGTTGGCCAAGATAGCTGGAGCCTTCAACAGATATTATAATTTTTGTTTAACATTTCTGATATGCCACAATGACATAGAAGGAGGGCAGTCAGCCCACTATGTTGGCTCTCAAAGCAATCCCATCAATTCCACTCCTCACTTAATTCCCTGCAACCTCTTACACGCAGCCATTAACAACTCACTGATTCTCATAGTCCAAGTGTTGTAGGTCGGTGTAGACATTGGCCAGGACACCAGTGAAAATGCTGATATGCTCTTCTTTGAAATGGTGATCCAGAACTATGAGCATCTTACTGATAGCACATGAGGAGGAGGAGGAACACAAATACTGCTGGATTTTATCTGGGACATTAAAGAGCACACCTCGGGAATTAAGTATACGAGTCAGCCAGAAATTGTGACCATATGAGGCTGCTGCAGCTGGAATGCGTTAGAATATGTTCCCGGTGCCTGCAGCAACACCGTGCTGCCTAAGTGTGCCAAAGGCATGAATCAATGTCTTGAACAAATGGTATTTTTTAAAATGAAAAAACTCTACTGCAAAAGATTATTTTATATAATCAGTCCCTGTGCCTTGGGATATTTTACTACACTGAAAGTGGTATACAAAAATGTTGCTAGAAATTCAAAATGAAGCCCAAACACCAGAGGGATGCATCTCAAACAAAGAGTGTTATGACGGTACCAAATGGGCACAAGGAACATATGCCAACACATTCCAGGTGTAGTAGCAGTAGACTTTATCATGTTGTTTCACTCCCCCCACATTGACCAACGTGATGTGGTGTTATGGACTCAGTGAAAGTCCCTTTAAGATAGAGAGTGTGTGTGTATGTGTGTGTGGGGCGTGCTTACGTCAATAGAAGATAAAGGACGTAATGACGTTGTTGAAGAAGGAAGAAGAAGAAGAAGAGAGAGAGAGAAGGGAGAGAGACACCAGCCTGCTTGTTTTTCTCTATCGATGGATGAGAAACAATAACTGTGTTTGCCACTGAAATCCATGTATGGAAGTTGGAAGTAATCCGGTGGAGTTCACTTTGTTGCTGACCTGTAGAAGGAAACAGGTATTTGTGTGTGGACGACCACGGTTCGGATGCTTTTCGGGGTGAGGAAGTCACTACCGAGTAAACACTGAAGTGTCGTTTGGGTTCCATCGTGGAACATTTGGATTTCGTATGTACTCTCTCTATGTTTTTCTACATCTACATCTTATCTTCAGACAACGGTGGTTGTTGAAGAAGCCCTTGCTCATGTTTCACCTTATGGCTTGCGGAACTGAACTTTAAGAACCATTCAGGAACTGGGAGTTTTGGACTTTGTCACACACACACACGAAGAGTTTAGTTTTGGGGTTAACGTTCGAGGTTTAACATTCTTAAATTCTAACATACTAACATTTTTTTTTACTTTTATTTTACGTATTATCATAAGTAGTGATTAATAAAATAGTTTTTAACACTGAATCATGCTCAGTGTGTTTCTTTTGTTGCTGGTTTGTGACAGTGGTGTGTGGAAAAACCTGGACAAGAGCTTTGCTCTTTATCAACAATATCCTAAGACATCCAGTTAATATTGAAGACACGAGCAACAAACGATCTGCTGGAGGAACTCAGCGGGTCAAACAGCGTCTGTGGGAGGAAAGGAATTGTTGATGTTTGGGGTCGAAACCTTGCATCAGGAGGCATGATGACGTGACACATGACGTCCCGATGCAGGGTTTCAACAATTCATTTCCTCCCACAGATGCTGAGTTTCTCCAGCGGGTTGTTTGTTGCTCTAGATTCCAGCATCTGCAGTCTCTAGTGTCAACAATGAAGAGATGGCTGACAACACGCAGGTAGGGTTTTTCCACCGTACCGCCATTTAGTTGTTAAGGCTCATGGACCAGGGTGCTATCACTACATTCAAAACTTACTACCTGCAATGCATAATGAGCCACATCACTTTGGATTTGAGCGGCAATAACAAACCTAGAAAATCTGGAAGAGGTAAATGATCAAGGCAGCCAATGTCTACATCAGTGCCTCTTGGAATGATGTAAACCATGCAATAATGAATGCTGCATGGAGGAAATAATGATCAGAATGGGTTTTACAAACCCAAAAGATCTCCAAGAAGACATTGTCAAGTTGGAAAATGAGGCTGGGTTTGATGAAGTGGATCAGGATGATGTGGAACAGTTACTGGAATCACACGGTGAAGAGCTCACAAACGAGATCTGTTATGGCTTGAGGTCACAGGAGGAGCAAGAAGCACCCAAAATAGCATCACCACTAAAAAAACAGCTTACCACAAAAAGGCTATTGGAGGCATTCTGCCACCTGAGAAATCAATAGCCATCTTCAAAGACGACAATCTCAACAAAGTGCAGCACTGGATGCCGCCTCATGATGGAAAGTTGGATGTTCTGAAGTCCACTGAATCCTTCCTTAATCCTCATAAATCAGCCACACAGGAACAATCACAGGAAGAGTCCTTTCCTTCAACATCACACGCTCCATCAAGTTCACCAGCACCACCGTCATCCAAACACCAGTGACTGTTCTGCCTCTCACCTCCCCTGCCACCAACTCAACAGGCAAAGCCACTACAGATTAGGAACAGGAGTAGACCACTCAGCCCCTCGAGACTGCTCCACAACATGTGGCTGATCTGACTGTAAAGTCAACTCCACATTCTCACCCACTTGTGACCTTTCAACACTTTACAATATCAAAAATCTGCACTGAAGAAATTCTGCTTCTAATAGCCTTTGATGTGTTCCAAAACCTCATGAATTTCTGAGGAAAAATTGGCCATTTCTTTGTCCTTTATCTTGACTCGGTGACCGCAAATTCAAGATTCTCCGTCAAGAGGATGTAATCATCTTGTCAAGACCCTCAGGATCTGGAGCACAGAACAAACTGCTGGACTGATGCAGGGCCTCGACCCAAAGCGCCAACAATTGTTTTCCCTCCTATAGATGCTGCTCGATCTCCTGCTTCCTCCAGCAGTTTGTTTTTTTTTTGTTCCAGATTTCAGCATCTGCAGTCTCTTGTGTCTTCACCCTCAGGACCTTTTATGCTACACTTGGTTAGTATCCTAAAGAGGTAGTTATGTTGTTACGGATCAGGTTGATATTTGGTGAATATCCCTTTAAGGCACCTGGACAGTAGAGGAGTAGTGTGTGTGTGGTGTCATCACGACAGCAAGATTACAACGTGCTGACGGTTTTGCTCAGTGAGTCGAGGAGAGAGAGAGAGAGAAAGAGATAGAGAGACTGACTGACTGACTGACTGACTGCTGGTCTCTGTATCAATGGATGAAGAACAATAGCTGTGTCTTCTCACATACAATCCACGTATGGATTTTTGGAGTAATCGAGTGGAGTCCACTCTGTCGTTAACCTGTAGTGGGAAACAGGTATTTCTGTGGGCGGCCACGTATCGGATGCCTTCGGGCTGGCAGATACTTCGGAACAAAGCAATGGAGATCATCGGTGATTGAGGTGTCGTATGGGTTCCATTGTGGAACATGTGGATTTTGTAAATTTTCTCCATATTCTCTCTACATTTTCTCTTCAGTTAATGGTGGTTTTGCAAAAGCCTTTGCTCACGTTTCACCTTATGACTTGCTGAACTGAACCTTGAGAACTATTCCTGGACTTGGAGTTTGGGAATTTGCCACACACACACTTTTAGTTTAGTTTTGGGGATTATGTTTGATATCTAACATTTTTACTTTTCTTATCATTACAAGTAGTTAATAATAAAATAGTTCTTAACACTTGTACATGACTCGGTGTGTTTCTATTGTTGCTGGTAAGTGACAATGTATGTTTTATTATCTTAATTTAACAATTAATTATCAATAAAATTATATTTTAGACACTTTGTTGATGTATTTTCAAGTATTTAGTTTTTTTTAGGCTGAAATTCTTGAGCTCTGAAATGCAACCAGAGTTCTTACACTCTAATGGAAGTGTAAAAAGAGATATACGATTTACAAATTTTTGCTCAACAGTTCCTGGAATGTAACACCTTTGTGAGTCAAGGAATACCTAGTATTTTAATAAAGTGATTCCATCAGCGGTGTGTATGCAACACTATTCAACTGCTTCTTTTTTATATTTTGAGAATGTTTCATTCTAAATCAAAGAGCATGCATTCAAATTTTCCATTTTGCAATAATTTAGTGTAGAACGGATGCAACTCAGTGTCACAAACCAGCAACAAAAGAAACACACTGAGCATGATTCAGTGTTAAAAACTATTTTATTAATCACTACTTATGATAATACGTAAAATAAAAGTTAAAAAAAAATGTTAGTATGTTAGAATTCAAAAATGTTAAACCTCAAACGTTAACCCCAAAACTAAACTCTTCGTGTGTGTGTGTGTGACAAAGTCCAAAACTCCCAGTTCCTGAATGGTTCTTAAAGTTCTTAAAGTTCAGTTCCGCAAGCCATAAGGTGAAACATGAGCAAGGGCTTCTTCAACAACCACCGTTGTCTGAAGATAAGATGTAGATGTAGAAAAACATAGAGAGAGTACATACGAAATCCAAATGTTCCACGATGGAACCCAAACGACACTTCAGTGTTTACTCGGTAGTGACTTCTCACCCCGAAAAGCATCCGAACCGTGGTCGTCCACACACAAATACCTGTTTCCTTCTACAGGTCAGCAACAAAGTGAACTCCACCAGATTACTTCCAACTTCCATACATGGATTTCAGTGGCAAACACAGTTATTGTTTCTCATCCCTCTTTAGAGAAAACAAGCAGGCTGGTGTCTCTCTCCCTTCTCTCTCTCTCTCTCCTTCTTCTTCTGCCTTCTTCAACAACGTCATTACGTCCTTTATCTTCTATTGACGTAAGCACGCCCCACACACACATACACACACACTCTCTATCTTAAAGGGACTTTCACTGAGTCCATAACATCAGTAAAAGGAGGCTTTCTCCTTCAGTAACACATACTTTGACAAGTCTCCTTTGATATGTCTTAAAATCCTATTTAATGAACCTTCAAGGCATGTTTTAGAGTGAAATGATTTATTCTTCTTATAAAATATATCAGTCCTGATCCTCCAATCACATAATGCTTCTAAACAAATGTGCTGCATCTTGGAAACATTGTTAGCAATCTTTCTATAACTGTAGCAATATCAATCATCAAACCATATGTTTTTCAACTCCTGCCCCTTCTCCCTGCGATATGAAATCCGCTTGCATTTCCAAGGTGTACTCACATTGCGTGTCCATGCAAGTCGGTCTGTGCTGTAGCCCATCATGTTCATGAGGCAGGTCACAAAAAGATTCCACTCCGAGTGATAGTTAGGTCCTCCGGGAGCATTGTAGGTGTTGTACCACTTAATCAAAACCTGTACCGCAACCTCTTTTGGGAGGATGTACTTTATAGCTTGCAAGCATTTTTTCACTATTAGAAATTAAACGAAAACAATGTTGATAATGTTTCCTTTTGCAGTGCAAAGAAATGCCCAATTCCATACTTAATTCATCATGTATAATTACAGACCTTGTGAATTGTACATATAATGGCATTTAAATACGTTGAAGAATATCAAGATTTTCTTGCACTTACCCAGTTGAGAGTTTGTTATTTCAGGCATTGAGATCCTAATTAAATTGCCATTACTCATTTCCTGAAGAGAAATAAAACAAAATACTCAGTCATTGAATGAAGATACGCAGACAAGGCTCACTTTATAAAAAATTCATTTAACAACCAGTTTAATCCGCCTGCATGACGTTGTCTGACTGTGTCTCAATTCACAACACTCTTCGAGCTGGGTCAGAAAGCTGGGTTTAGGATGGCTGGTACCCCAGTGTGGTTGGGGAAAGAATTACACAGGCATCATCTTGAGGGCCCCATCTGCCCTTTAAGGTGGACCTACGGTGGACCTCAAGGCATTATAGTGAAGAACAGCTGGGAAATTACTCCCATTTCACTGGATGTTACTTATCCCTTCACCTGTATAGGTTCATCTCATGACTACATGTCTGCATGTTGTGTTTCAACACCTCAAAAAAAAGTATTTCATCAGCTGTAAAATGCTCCACTGGAGATAAAGATCATTTTGTAATTGCAAGTCTTCCTTTCAACATCTTTTAAAAAGATGGAAAATAGATCAAATCATGTTTCACCTGGATGTGTGACCTTTATTCAAAGCGTAATTTACTCCTTCCCAGTCATTTGAGGCGTACTGCACCAATGTAAAACAGTGCAGTTATGAGTGAATAAGGGCTCCAACAACCAATGTCCTGTGGCAATGGGAACCAGATTCCTTTCAGTGTACCTCATTCAGTGTAACCAGTGTACCTCACACTGCAGCTGCCCAATATCTCCACTCTTATTAGAAAATACTAAGCAGAGCCAAGCCTCACAAGCTTTGCAGACACACCAGAAATTCCAGATGATAGTGCATCCAACAAGCAAGACCACAGCACGAACTTACCAGGGTAACTCTGTTTTGGACTGGATCCCGAAGGGAATGAATATATGTTCCCATCTGATGGAAAGTGCAATCATCCATGTAGGTCGAATCATGAATCTTAGTGGAATCACTCAGCTCTGGGACTGGAGAGGGCCACACAGTCTTAAAACAAAGCATCAAACACCAATTGATAATAACTCAAAATCAAAATACTGGAAATCTAAAATAAAAAAAAAACAACTGAATATGATGATAAAACTCAGCAGGTTAGACAGTATTTGTGGAAAGCAAAACCGAGTTAACACCTCAGTTCAATGACCTTTCATCAGAACATCTGGTCACTGAACTGAAACATTAACTCTTGCTCTAAAAAAATGTTGCCTGATCCACTAAATATTTCCAGCATTTTCTGTTTTTATGCCAAATAACAATTATTTCCTCACAAAACTCTGCCTGTGTCTTTAAACACTAGCTTGTAAAATACTTAGCACCCCTCAAAGGAAAGTATTTTGCTTCAAGTAATCAGAATAATTACATACCAGCCAGAAACAGTCCTACGGTAAAACTTGACTACAGAAAAACATGCAACTGTTGAAATATCACAACATATCCAAATAAAGTTATTTTAAATTTAGTTAGTAAGGTGTCAAAAACTAGTATTATACTGACTTTAAAATCAGAGTACCATCAATATTAAAAAGTCAGTACTACACTAGAAATTATTATATAGCTTTCTGATCCCCTAGCACTCTGAAGCAAATTGTATCGTCCATCCAGAGGTGCGGTCAGCAATATACGCCGCAAGTGTTGGCTGCATATGGTACTGTACAAATACTATTCTCATTACCAATAACGTAATGGAAGTTTAAGCTTTCTGAAAACAGCATTATTCTAAGAGGTGAGACTCTGAAGCCAAGGAAAGGGAGTGGAAAATGTTTGTCTGAAAGGAATTTGATCCAGTGGGAGAATTGAAAAATATGGTATAAAACAGTAAATTGGAATATGTGAGCGGAGATTTTGCAAATAATGGAACAGAAAGGGACCAACTCAGTGCTATTGCTACAGTGCAAGCTGCTACCTAACCAAGAACCAGTAGTCATTTTCTGTAATAGAGTGCTGGAATGGTAAGTCAAAGGACAGCTGTGTTAACCTAAACTGAGATGAACAAAATGGTATTGTTTCCTACCTCGTCCAGTGCACCAGGATGTCTGCTTGAAGGCCTAGCTGGAGTACTAACACTGCCTAGCGGAGTGCTAGGTCGTGGCATTGGGTTGGACACTGATAATGAAGGAGCTGGAAGCCCAGCAATAAACACTTTTCCAACCTTTAAAAAGAAACAGAACTGTACACCTTAAACATGCCTGATAATCTACAAATCATAGTGTCATCAATTGAAAATTCAGACTGCATGAAACATGATGGTGAGGAAGACAAAATGTGTGCAATGAAGAGAACTAATTTCAAGGGGTATATTAACATTGCTTTATAGGAAAAGCCCCAGTCCTGAAATACCAGAGAGGGGAAAGCTTCTCCAAACCAGTGTCACTGACTCTTACATCTAATTCTTTTGCCTGTTCTGGGAGTTAATAGTCAGCAGTCAATAGTAGAGTTTATTGCCATATGCACAAGTACACAGGTGCAATGAAAAACCTACTTGCAGCAGCATCACAGGCACATAGTAACATCGTTGTCCTCAGTACTGACTACACCAAATCCAACCCTATCCACTCCTCCTCCGTTCACCCCCATTTGGTGTCAACCACAAATTTAGCAATTGCGTTTACCATTCTAAAAGCTGAACTGTTACTTTAAGTTGTGAACAATAGTGGCCCCAGCAGTGATTTCTGTAGAACTCCACTTCTTGTGTTCTGCCATTCTAAACAGCTCTCCGCCTTATCTTGCAGACAGGCTGCTGTCCAGTGTGCCACCTGCATCCTTGCTCAGCATATTCTGACACTGATCTACTCTGTTGTACCCTAGCAAAGGCTTTTCAGAATTCTGCAGTAAATGCATTTACTTACAGCAGCTTTATTTGATCTCTGTCATCTCTTCCAAGGATTCAGTGAGCTTGGTCCTTCAATGTTTCTCCATTTTCTGCATTAGTTGGCATTCCATTACTTTTCCCCACCAATATTAAGCCTGTGCATTCAAGTGCCCCTGGACATATCCTCACTTTGGAAAATCAGACCACCAGGCTGTGCTCCTTCTCCCTGCTTACAAACAGAAACTGAAACGGGAGGATCTGGTACGGAGAGTCGTGCAGTGCTGGTCTGAGGAAACAGATGAGCTCCTACGTGACTGCTTTGAGACAGTGGACTGGTCCATGTTCAAAGACTCAGCTGCCAGCCTTGATGAGTATGCCACCACCATCACAGACTTTATCAGCAAGTGTGTGGAGGACTGTGTACCAAAGAGGACAATACAGGTGTTCCCAAACAGGAAGCCATGGATGAACCGGGAGATCCACTCCCTACTGAAGGAGAGGACTGCTGCACACAAATCTGGTGATCCTGATCTGTACAAGAGATCCAGGTATGACCTTCGAAAAGCTATCAGGGATGCCAAGAGACTATACCAACTCAAGATAGAGTCCCTGACCAGCCACCAGTTATGGCACGGCTTACATGCCATAACAGGCTACAAGATGAAGTCAGGCTGCATAGCTAACAACAGCGCATCCCTTCCTGATGAACTTAATGCATTCTATGCGCGTTTTGAACAAAAGGGAAGTGGATTGTCACCATCCACCCTGACGGCCACCAACGCAGCTGAACCTGTGATCACAGTGGAGGACGTAAGATCAGTCTTCCGGAGAGTGAACACGAGGAAAGCACCTGGCCCAGATGGTGTCCCGGGCCGCGTGCTCAGATCTTGTGCTGATCAGCTGGCAGAAGTATTTGCGGACATATTCAACCTCTCCCTGCTTCAATCTCAGGTTCCCTCCTGTTTTAAGAAGACCACTATCATCCTGGTACCAAAGAAAAGCAAGGTAACATGCCTCAATGACTACCGACCAGTGGCTCTGACATCCACCATCATGAAGTGCTTTGAGAGGTTGGTCATGGCATGCATCAACTCCAGCCTACCAGACAACCTGGACCCATTGCAATTCGCTTATCAGCGAAACAGGTCCACAGCGGATGCCATCTCCCTGGCCCTACGCTCAGCTCTGGAGCATCTGGACAGTAAAGACACATACGTTAGACTATTGTTTATTGACTACAGCTCTGCCTTCGATACAATAATTCCAAGCAAGCTTGTCACCAAACTCCGAGACCGAGGACTCAACACCTCCCTCTATAACTGGATCCTTGACTTTCTAACAAACAGACCGCAATCAGTGAGGATAGGCGGCAATACCTCCGGCACGATTATTCTCAACACTGGTGCCCCACAAGGCTGCGTCCTCAGCCCTCTACCCTACTCCTATACACTCACGACTGTGTGGCCAGATTCTGCTCAAACTCCATCTACAAGTTTGCAGATGATACCACCGTTGTAGGCCGTATCTCAAACAGCGATGAGTCGGAGTATAGGAAAGAGATAGAGAGCTTAGTGGAATGGTGTCATGACAACAACCTTTCCCTCAATGTCAACAAAACTAAAGAGCTGGTCATTGACTTCAGGCGGGGTATATGCACCTGTCTACATCAATGGTGCTGAGGTCGAGAGGGTTGACAGCTTCAAGTTCCTGGGAGTGAACATCACCAACAGCCTGTCCTGGTCAAATCACGTAGATGCCACGGCCAAGAAAGGTCACCAGCGCCTCTATTTCCTCAGGAGGCTAAAGAAATTTGGTTTGTCCCCTTTGACTCTCACCAACTTTTACCGATGCGCTTCTACTTCCTCGGGAGGCTAAAGAAATTTGGTCTGTCCCCTTTGACTCTCACCAACTTTTACCAATGCACCATAGAAACCATACTATCTGGATGTATCACAGCTTGGTACGGCAACTGCTCTGCCCAAGACCGCAAGAAGCTGCAGAGAGTTGTGGACATGGCCCAGTGCATCTCGGACACCAGCCTCCCCTCCTTGGACTCTGTCTTTACCTCTCATTGTCTTGGTGTAGCAGCCAGCATAATCAAAGATCCCACCCACCTGGGACATTCTCTCTTCTCTCCTCTTCCATCGGGTAGAAGATACAAGAGCCTGAGGGCACGTACTACCAGACTGAAGGACAGCTTCTACCCCACTGTGATAAGACTATTGAACAGTTCCCTTATACAAGGAGATGGACTTTGACCTCATGATCTACCTTGTTGTGACCTTGCACCTTACTGCACTGCACTTTCTCTGTAGCTGTGACACTTTACTCTGTACTGTTATTGTTTTTACCTGTACTACATCAATGCACTCTGTACTAACTCAGTGTAACTGCACTGTGTAACGAATTGACCTGTAAGATCAGTTTGTAAGACAAGCTTTTCACTGTAACTCGGTACAAGTGAAATAATAACCAATACCAATACCAATATCCCAACTGCCTTAACTATCGGTATTGTGCTAACTATCCATCAGCCCTATTGTTCTGGCTTCCTGTTCTCACCAAGTCTGTCTCTTGTAACCTCACTTTATCTGTCACCGACTTGCACCATTTCCCACCAGGTTTGGTCTTTCCACCCAACCTGAGGGTATAGGAAGGGCCAGTTGTTTGCAGGGCTACCTGTGGTGAGTTACTGACTTAGCTATACCCTCAGCTGCTCAGACACCATTCACTAAGGGGAACGCACAAGAACTGAATCAGCACTGCTGCTAAAACGCTGCATCAAACTGGAGCTCCAATCTAGCCAAAACGATTCACGGCTTGATATGACAAGGAAAAGAAACTGAAAACCACCTAAGATATAAATTTGCTCTGATTTGTCAACAGTTCATGAATTAAATATGGCTGTATTTTAACTCAACATTTGTCTCCATTACCAGATCCTCAGCATTTACTCTAACAATGTTTTGCAATTCACATGGTGCTGCTTTCACATAGATTCCCTCAACTTTCATTAGGTTTTTGTACCAGAAGTGAACACACACCATGCACCAACAATTGAGCATTGAGCTCTTCCTGCACTGAACATGGTTAGTTACTTAATTTTTCTTCTATCCTCCAACAACAGCAGGATTCTTACAAAGGATTTCATTCTCCATAAAACTGTTGTCACATTTTGTAAACCAGCAAGATATATTAAGGTACCAAATGCAGCTTTCAATGGCTATAAGAACAGCCTGTGCAAAACCATTCCCTCAGGAAACTTGTGAGCAACTTTTGCACCAGTACCTCTTCCAGCTGTGGTTGCTTGGTAGCATTCTTTCCTCAGAAGCTCTTTTCCAGCATTTATCCATCAAGTGACTACTTAAAAAAAAATCTGCTCTATCTTTATTAATGGGGGTAGGGAAAACACAGTGGCACAGCCAAAAGAGCTGCTGCCGCACATCTGCGGTCCTCTGGTGCTGTCTGGGTGGAGTTTGCACGTTCTCCCTGTCAGCGTGCGGGTTTCCTCCAGGTGCTCCTGTCCCCTCCCACACCCAAAGATGTGCAAGTCAGTAGGTTAACTGAACTACTCTTATAATGATAGTATATTATTAATTATATTATACTCTCATACTCTTAGCATGTTTGTTAAATAGAGAAGGTGAGCCTAAACTCACTTGAGTCCAGAACAATGAGGTAACCTTATTGAAACATGTACAGTTTTGTAGGGAATTGACAGGATGGGTGCTGTGTGGATGTTTCGCCTTGTGAAGTTATCTAGCACCAGGGGAATAGTTTCAGAATAAGAAATCACCCATTTATGATGAAGGTAAGGCTAAACTTTTTCTCTCAGGCAATCACGCCTCTTTGGAATTCTCTAACCCAGAAGACTGCAGAGGCAGAGTCGTTGAACATATTCAAAGTGCAGACCAACACATATGTGAATTACAAAGGAGATAGAAGGGGCATGGAGAGAGAATGGGAAAGTAGAATTGACACCAAGAATGGATCAGCCATGATATTACTGACTGGCAGAGCAGGCTTGGGGAACTGAATGGCCTACTCCTGCTCCTGTTTCTTATGTCATATTGTTGTTTGTGGAAATTTACTCTGCTGTTTCACTTGTATTACAATGGGATGGTGGCATCGTGACATCACGGGCACATCCCTCCCCACCATCGGCAGTCTCTACATGAGGCGCTGCCTCAGGAAGGCAATATCTATCATCAAAAATCCCCCAGGCCATGCCATCTTCTCGCAGCTACCATCGGGCAGGAGATACAGACGCCTTAAGTCTCACACCACCAGGTTCAAGAACAGCTACTTCTCTTCAGTCATTTGGTTCTTGAACCAACTTGCACAACCCTAATCATGACCTCAGTATAGCAACACTATGGCCACATGGCACTAGGGTGGACATTTTTTTTGTTCTAATTGTGTTTTTTCTTGTAAACTTCTTGTGTATAATTTATATTTAATTTATGTTTTTCTTGTGAATGTTGTGTATCTGATGCTATGTGCCTGTGATGCTGCTGCAAGTAAGTTTTTTTTATTGCACCTGTGCATACATGTACTTGTGCATATGAACAACAAACTTGATTTTGTCTTTGACTAATGTTCAGCTACTTGACTGGAAGCCTGGACTAATAATCCAGTGACAAAAATTTAAATGCCACCACAGCAGGCTGGGAACTTAAATTCAGTAAACTTAATTGCCTGGAATGAAAAGCTGCCGTCAGTAATGGTGACCACAGAAGTACTGAACTGTCCTTAAAAACCCATCTGGTTCGCCAGCATCCTTTAGGGAAGGAAATATTCCATCTTTATCCAATTTCTGAATACAGAGCCACAGCCACGTGGTTGACATTTAACTGCCTTGTGAATTGCCCAATGCAGAAAGCGATGGGCAATAAATGCTGGGGTTGCTGGTAATGCCCTCAATCCATGACAAAATTTAAAGAGACACAGCAACTGCATCACAAAAGTAACTCGTCAATTGTAAAGTGAGTTGGAACATACCGAGGTCACAACAGTTGCTTTAAAAGCACTGATCCTGCTTTTCCTTTCAGCATTTACTCTGCCCACTACTAAGAAGACAAATGTTTATTGCTTGCACAGATTTGACATAAAATATCACAAAAGACTGTGTCAAAATTCTAACATCGATGTAAATGGCTATATATATTTCAGAAAGCACCATGAGAATGTATTACAATGTAAAATTGCAGAAACATACCCGAATAACACCAGTGTACAGCACCAGATTACCACTGCTTTCCAGGACCACCATTGTGTCAATACTCTGTTTAAAACACAAAATTAAAGGAGCAATAAAACAGTTTGAAGTTGCACATTTAATGCTTGCATTTTGTTTATGTGAAACTTATTTAAAAAAAAATAGGCTTGGTTACAAGTATCTGAACAAGTCAAAAATGTTATTACCCTTCTCTTCCTGAACACAAACTTGGGATTGGGAAGACACATCTTCTGGTGCCATTTTGCCACTAATTATTGACAGGGTAGTTGGTGGTAAGTAGTGATGGGGATGGGGGCATGGAATGATTAGGGATTTGTGCCTGGGAATTTATATCTCACAAATTTATTGTGTTTTTTTTTTGAAGAGATGACCAAGAGGTTTAATGAAGCGGGGCAGTAGATTTTGTCTACATGGACCTGTAATAAGACTTTTGACAAGGTCCCGCATGGCAGGTTGGTCCGGGAGGTTAGATTACAAGGGATCCAAGGTGAGCTAGCTAATTGCATATAAAATTAGCTCGGTGGAAGGAGTCAGAGTGTGGTAGTGGTGTGCTGCAGGGACCAACACTGGATCCACTGTTGTTTGTCACATATATTAACCATTTGGATGAGAATGTAGGTGGTAACTTTATGAATGACACCAAAATTGGTAGTATAGTGGACAGTGAAGAAGATGTCTAAGGTTACAACAGGATCTAGATCATCTGGGAAAGTAACCAAAGGAATGACAGATGGAATTTAACTCAGACAGTGCCATGTTATGCATTTTGGGAAGTTAAATCAGGACAGGACTTACACAGTGAATGGCAGGGCCCTGTGGTGTGTTGTACCACTTGGTTTCTCTGTTCTACAAGTACATAGTTACCCAGGTAGATAGGGTGGTGAAGAAGGAATTAAGAATGCTTGCCTTCATCGGTTGGAGCACTGGATACAAGAGTTGGGATGTCATGTTACAAGACATTGTTGAGTCTGCCCTTGCAGCATTCTGTGCAGTTCTGGTCCCCATACTACAGAAAGGATGTGATTAAGAAAGAGGGGGTGCAGAAAAGATTCACACGGACGTTGCCAGGACTGGATAGGCTGGGGCTATTTTCCCTGCAGCGAAGGAGGCTGAGGGATGACCTTAGGGAGGATTATAAAATCATGAGGGGCAGAGAAAAGGTGGATGATTACAGTCTTTCACCCAGGGTAAGGGAGTACAAAACCACAGGGTATAGCTTTAAGGTGAGAGGGGAAAGATTTAAAGGGGACCTGAGGGGAAAGTTTTTTACACAGTGAGTAGCAGACATGTGGAACGAGCTGCCAGAGAAAGTTGTAGAATGTGAGTAAATAACAACATTAAAAAGACATTTGGACAGGTACATGGATAGGAGAGGTACAGGCGGAAATGGACTAGCTCAGGTGAGCACTTCGGTCTGCATGGACAAGTTGGACTGAAGAGCCTGTTTCCATACTGTATGACGCTATGACTAGCTATGGTGCGTGAAATTGAGGTGGGAGACATGAAAAAGCATGTACACTGACCATTCAACCTTTAATGTTAAAGTCATAGCCCGACAGTGAGAAATGAAGTATGAGAGCTATATTCAAAGGCACACATTCAAATCTCATTAGCCCACTCGATTCACTCTTCACGAATCCATTCCCATAAAAATAATTACAAAAGAGCTCCCAGCTGATTGATACACACTACATTAAGAATATTAGGGGTTCATTTAGGACAAGACCACACTGCAAGTTAATTTAACATCACCACTTGGTCAACATTTCAGGCTGAAGCCCCTTCATCAGAACTGGGAAGGAGAGAAAAGAAGCTTGTTACGGTGCAGGGAGGGTGGGGTGTCTCTGACAGGGTAAAACAAACAAGGTTATCTGGTCAATGAGTGAATGGGAGCAGTTGGAGTAAGCACATGGACAGAAGTCTGTAGGAGTTGTGAAATGTAGAGCAGGAGGAAGTGCTCAGCAGATCAGGCTGGGCACGGCCTCCCATAGAAAAAAAGAAAAAAATGGAAAAACAAAACACACAAGCTGAGCTGATATCACGCACATATATTCATCCTAAAATATTAGCTATTTCTCTTCCTACAGACGCGGCCTGACCTGCTGAGTGTTTCCAGCGTTTTCTGTTCTTATTTTAGCTCTCCAGCATCTGCAGTTTTGTTTGAGATTTTCAGATGCTGATATTAGCTACTCTGCTATATATGCATAAACAGGCAGATAGAATGAAATGGTCAGCGTAAAAAATAGCCTGCTGTATTTTTCAAATCATAAATGTTTTCATATTGCGCCATAAACCACATCACTTCATCAACGTCAACAAAACAATGCAACCACATTCTGACCACATTTATTATTTACTGTGGTCACAAGTTTTGTTGCCTATTTCATTTCAAGGAATGATTCTCAAAATATAAAATCATTTGCTTTATTGCAGAATCATCTCTTTTTAGGCCGCAGATTCCAGTTCTCTGAATGGTGAGGTGGCTGCTTCTCTGCCAGAGGTGGTGCTAGATGGGGCAGAGAGCGGTGCAGCATGGCAGATGATATACTCAGCTGCTACTTTTTCCTCATGCTCTCAATAAAGAGATTTAAGGTGTTCAGTGCCCTCTGAGATGCTCCTTGTCCACGTACCATGGGCCAGGGGTTCTCATTAGACAATAAGGATGTTAATTTTCTTTTTGTGGAGGTTTTCTAAGCATCCATGAATCATGTGCAGCATTAATAAAATCAAAGATTACTCATTCAAAAAGTACCATGGTCCAAAAGACCTAGCAATAAAAGATGGAGCTAAAACCAGCTGGTAAAGCAGCATCTGTGGAGATGGAGACATGGTCTATGTTCCAGGTCAAGACCCTGCATCAGGACTGAGAGTGTAGAGGGATGATAGCCAGATAGAGGAGAGAGGGAGGAGTGAGACAGGTGGTTGGTGAGTGAGACAGGTGGTTGGTAAGTGATAAGTGGAACCAGGTGGGAAGGGAGGTTGATGGGAAGATGGAATCAGTGGGGGTGGTGGTGGGGGGGGGGGGGGTGGTGGTGGGGGGGGGGGGGGTGGGGGGGGGGGCACAGTTTAGAGATAGAGGCTTTTGGTTTTGGATGGGAAAATTGATGACTTACAGAACCTTTGTAAAAAGCAAGCCAAAGACAATGAAAGATTAAAGCTGAAGATCACTGACTTAGAAAACAGGAGCAGAAGATCCAATCTTTGTATTCCAGGATTACCAGAAAAGACTGACGGTAATCAACCTACGGAATTCTTTGCAAAGTTTTTGGCTCAGTTATTCCCTGGTATTCTAGAATCTTTGGCTGATTTTTTTAAAAACCCTTTTCTCCTGCCTTCTCCCTGTAACCCTTAACCCCCTTACCAATCAAGAACCTATCAATCTTTGCCTTAAATACACCCAATGACTTGGCCTCCACTGCCCTCTGTGGCAACAAATTCCACAGATTCACCATCCTCTGACTGAAAAAATTCCTCCTCATCTCAGTTCTAAAGGGACGTCTCTTTATTCTAAGGCTGTGCCCTAGGATCCTAGACTCTCCCACTAATGGAAACATCATCTCCACGTCCACTCTATCCAGGCTTTTCAGTATCTGGTAGGTTTCAATGAATTCCACCCCCCACCATCCTTCTGAACTCCATCAAGTACAGGCCCAGAGACATCAAACAAGTATGTTAAGCACTTCATGTGAACCTCCTCTGGACCCTCTCCAGGGCCAGCACATCCTTCCTCAGAAATTGGTTTCTGTATAAAGTACCCTTCCAAAAGTGGTTAATTTTATATTCTTATGCATATCTCCTGCTGCAGTACTCAGTGCGAAGATACAAAATAGTACAGAGCTTGAATAGTCAAAATATGGGCGACTTCCACATAAACTGAAGCACTGTAAATGGTGGGGATGGTAACAGCGATCTCTCTTAAAGGAAAATTTGGAGGAAACGTTGTCAATGGAACTGCTATTAGCCACCACGTCTTTGATAATCTTGTGTACGTTGCATATTCTGTATGGGATGCAGCAAGGTTTAACTCATAACTCACCTCCAGAGGGGCAGCATCCTTTGCTTGTATGACAGTAACAGTTCCAAAAATCAGCTGAGTCATGTCATTGCTTTCTTCAAATTTCACACACCTATTGAGGATTTAAGCAGATGCATCAGTCCAAAGGTTGCCAGGCAACCAGCATTTCCAAATACTGAATAAGCAACCAGGTGCCTAACTAAACCTTTTAAATGGGAAAGCAACACAGCAAGCATAAAAAAGTGAATCATATTATCTTTAAATCTCATCAAATTTCCAGTTGTGACACAAGGCACTATCAAGGATGTGCAGGTACAGCCCTTACAACAAGCTCCTTCTGTTTATAATATTTTTGTTGTCAGACTCACTCAATAAGTTCTGCACATCAGAGCATAACAGTCACTGAAGGAAAGGTGAACTAATGGTTGGAAATTATGCACTTACATGGCAATTGAATAAATACACCAACAATCTTAATTTTAAGCTTTGATGAAGATTATAAACTATGCCATAATTAAGCACCAGTGGGGTACAGTGCGACATAGCTGGGAGCGAGTTATGTATCTGAGTGCCCAGATTAAATCATACAAAAACACATGCTAGCTGCCCACCTATTGTTTGATATAAAACTGTAAATATTCAGCCAGTCAGGCAGCATCTGTGAAGAGAGGGGAAAAGTTATTGTTTCAGGTCAATGACCCTTCATCACAACTGATGAGAGATCATCGACCTGGAACAGTAACTCTGCTCCTCTCTCCACAGATGATCCCTGAACTGCTGAGGTATTTCCAGCATTTCCTGCTTTATTTCA
This sequence comes from Pristis pectinata, assembly GCF_009764475.1. NCBI lineage: Eukaryota > Metazoa > Chordata > Chondrichthyes > Rhinopristiformes > Pristidae > Pristis > Pristis pectinata. The sequence goes on from NC_067414.1 coordinate 88,513,749, forward strand.
GATCTCTAGTATTTTAATTTTAGATTATTCTTTCATATAGATTATTTCTTAATCATTTAGAAGATTAACCAGAACACCATGGTCTTGTAATTTTGACCAGCATGTCAGTGAACGCACTCACCGCAGCTGATGGCGCGACTCCACCAAGTAGCACAAGAATTTCTGACCACAGAGATCACTGGTAATAAATACTTTTGTGGCCTGAGAGTTCTTTTCCCTGTGAAGGCAGAAGTTAACACTTAAAGATCATGTAAGGCATTGCCTTGATGTTACTACCGACGTTACTGCCTGGCATTTATCACCACTTTTCTTACAGATGTGCTTAAGTCTATAGATAAGAGACTATGTAACCAAGGCAGGAAAATGGAGTTTGGATATATGGAGATAACCTAAATGAATGATAAAATGCACGTGGGTACATTTTATCATTAAAGTAGGTCATATCCATGTCTTTTATACTTAATATATTGATAAGATATCTTTATTAGTCATATGTACATCGAAACACACAGTGAAATGCATCTTTTTGCGTGGAGTGTTCTGGGGGCAGCCTGCAAGTGTCGCCACACTTCCGGCACCAACTTAGCATGCCCTCAACCTCCTAACCCATACGTCTTTTTTTTGGAATGTGGGAGGAAACTGAAGCACCCGGAGGAAACCCACGCATACACGGGGAAAACGTACAAACTCCTTACAGACAGTGGCCTGAATTGAACTCGGGTTGCTGGCGCTGTAATAATGTTACACTAACTGCTACACTACCGTGATTAACCCAATGTGCATTTTTTGTCTGAAGCAGTGCAACATATTATCCCCTTTCTTTCAATTTTCTCTCCTCTCTAGTACCATAAGCTTTGCACCACCTCCCCAAATGATCATTTGTCAAGCTTGAGCTATGACATCAAGTGCTAACATAATTTTTCAGACACCAAAAGGTACCACAGTGGAGCCAATGTGTGTTCCTTCCCGACCCTGATACATGTGCTTGGGCAAGGAGACTCTGGAGAAAAATCTGGGAGCACTCAAGCCTTTTTATTTATCACCACGCCCAAAGCCATCAGAGACAACTTTCATTGCCGTGCTGACTGAGACATGAATTAGTCTCAAATAATCAACAGCTCATATAGTACATGTGGTTAGATTTAATATACGAGCTGCTGATTTGTCTCCATAATCAAATCTTCAATATTTGTTCCAGATGGGAGGTTTACTTTCCAGTACTATGGTTGTGATTAACACTGCACTACGTTTGCAAAGTACCTTTAATTTCCTTTCAAGTATTCACACCAGAAACAAAACATACACCACCAGCCACACACAGAAATAATGCAACACTGAGATCTTCCTGGGCTGAGCATGGTTTCTTCCATTCTTTCCCTCCTTTCTCCTATCCAAGATTGATAATGGCACCAAGGGAGAAAAATGAATTGACATTTGCATCAGACATGACCAAATAGAGGTACAGTGGGGAGTAGGTGGTCCTGTTGCCTCACAGCTCCAGCGACGCAGGTTTGATCACGCCCTGTGGTGTGTTGAGTCTGCATGCTCTCCTCATGACTGGCTGGGTTTCCCTGGGCCGCTTCAGTTTCCTCCCACATCCCAAAGACATGCTGGTTAGTGTGTTAAATGGTGACTGTCAATTAGCCCTAATGCAGGTAGGTAGTAGGAAGATAGGGAGGGGGGTAGTTTAGAAGGTTGATAAGCATGTGAAAAAGCAAATACTACAGGGAAATAAGTTGAGGAATAATAGGATTCTAATGTGAGTCAGTCAGCATGGACTTGATGGGCTGAATGGCCTTCTCTGTTGTAAGGAAAATTGAGAAGTTAAAATAGGAGAATATGAGGTAACTTTCACCGCTACACAGACCGAGATCTACCCACTCGGCACCAGCCTCAAATCAAAAGCAGGACTTGCTGGTTTACAGTGGCGTTCCAATCAACATTTCAATGCTACTGAGCACTTCAAAAGTGGCTTCTTCAGTAAAATGAACTCTGCTGTTTTTATGATGTCTGCAGAGAAAATTAAAGAGCTGAGGAAGGGCTGAGATTTAGAACTGAAGGGGTTCGGAATTAAAACATCAAATGAGGTTTAAACTGTCCACAAACCCAAAAGTGTGCTTAAAATATATATTAACATAATGTGTCCACATCAATTTTGCCCTTTTCATGGAAATAACCACAATTTCTTTTGCTATCTTGGATCATTTATTGAAGCGCCACATGAAGTAACTTCTTTCTTTCAGCAGCATTCTGCACTATAACGCAAGTGAGGTTCTCCAACATGTGGTAGTCAGATTTATAAGAGGGGATAATTAACTAAAAGTAAGCTTCTCCCCACTCCCTGCTCTGAGTATAAAACTTACTTTGCATAATCCAGTCTTAAACTCATTTTAGGATGCAGCAATGGGTTATAACTGAATTATGTGCATGTGTGTGTTTGAACACCTTTCACTCATTAATAGAAAATAACCACCACCTTTCTAATATTGAACTAAACTCATTAACAAATATTCAAAGTATTATGGAAGTTGATTTCTTGACTCAAATTCCACTTACATAGGTCACCAAGAACTTTACAGAGGAAGAAGAAAATAATCTATAAAAGCAAGAAAGGAACAGGCACCCACTCTGATATTTTAAATCTGGATATTCTACAGTCTTAGGAATAACCGGAGAACAATATCTATGAGATAGTGGTCTTTAATAAATGTGTATAAATGATCAGTGGTAGCAATCTTGCCTCAGGGTCAGAAGGTTGTGCATTCAAGTCCCACTCTGGAAACTAAAGCACAAAGATTTATGCTGACCCTCCCTCACCATTTCAAGGTAGTGTTGCACTATCAAAAGTGCTGCCATTCACTTGAAATGTCAAAACAATTCCTTGTGTGATATGTCAACTGGAGATAAGAGATCCCAAAGCATTATTACAAAGGCAACCAGAGACATCATCCCTGGTGTACATTAAATGGCCTCCATTGATTCTTGGCTAACATTACTAAAATAGATGACCAGGTTATTGTCACATCGAAGCTTGTTGAAACTTGCTGCACCAAATTGAATCTGTAGTTCCTATTGACTGGAATTCAACTTTACTTCATTGTCTGTCAAGTGCTCTGCACAATCCCAAAAGAAATGTAAAAAGTACCATATCAGTGCAAGATGTCTTAACTTTAGATGGTATACCATGCAAAACAATTTGGATTATTAACAGAAAACTGTAAAATACACATGGATTGTGGAGGAGAAAGTTTCTATTCAAATGCAGCTGTGGTGTGTTGTTGGCAATCTTTTGCCTACTGGGCACATTTGGTTTCAACTTCTAATGCAAATAGTTCAGCACAAAATCAAGGCAGCACATTTAGTGGAGGGGTGCAGGTGTGCTGAACTGTCAGAAATGTCATCTTTCCACTTGGGCTGTAGACTGAGAGCCAATTCAAATGGACACATGGTAACAGTATGGGCATCCCATTGTGTTCCAAAAGAAAATCGAAAAAGTTCTCCAGTGCTCTGGCCAACAATTGTCCCTCAACCTAAACTACTAGAGCTGGTAACTTACCTCATTACTGCTTGTAGAATCTCGCTATATACAAAGTTGCTGCCTGTTACCCATGTCACTGAATATTAGAAATAATTCACAAGATATGAAGCACTTTTCAAAGTACGGAAATATGAAGGTACTTATATTCCTGAAATACTTATTTTTGTTTTCAAAAGGCAAAAGCCCAGATAATCAGACTCAAGAACAGCTTCTTCCTCACTGCTATCAGACTTCTGAACTAATCATCTCTTTCACATCCCCTTCTGATGGTGCTGTCTTGCTCTCAAATCCTTAATTCTACCTCTTCCGTCATCATCACTTTAGCATTTCTCTTTGCACTGCCTCAATTTGCACTGCTATACTTTGCACTTCTCCGTTGTATTGCACTCTTCACTGTATTTATTGTTGTATTTATTATTACAGTGGATACTATTTACTTTGTGAGCTTCACACTTCACTGCACCCTGGTGTATATGACACTAAAACTAATCTGAATCAGAATCTGAAAATGGCTAGGTGCCTACAAGTAGGCTTGGATTTATTTTTTGATTTTTGAAGGACTCATAAGGAAAATCTCTTCACTGACCTCATGCTGAGAACATTTTCTGTCCACAGGTGCTCAAGACACAACTCTGGAATGACCGGCTCCGTTTCAGACACAAGCAGGGAATCACTGAGAGTGCTGTTCGGGGAATGGGAATTCCGACCTCGCTTTGGAGAAGGGGTGTAGGTTGATAAGTTGAATCGCTGAATGCCAGAGAAAGCTGAAGCTCCCAATGAGGGGGAGTGAGAACGGCTAAAAGGAAAGAAAACATCTTACAAAATTAGCAGTGGGCAGGGAGCAGGTGATGGTCTACATGGCACACAAAAACTGGCAATACGTTTTCAACCAGTGCCACTAGTGAAGCACAAGTGGTTGATTTGGAGCATTAATGTTGAAATCAGTGCAAAGGGATCATTATTTTCTCATGAATGTCCATTTCAAAACAATACTGTTCCAACATTATCCATTCACAAAAATGGAGTTACGGAAAAAAAGAAAACGCTGGAAATACTCAGTAGGTCGGGGGAGGGGGGGAATCTGTGGAGAAAGAAACATGGTTAATGGAGACACAAGAGACTGCAGATGCTGGAATCTGGAGCAACAAGCAGTCCTGAGTTCTTTCAGCAGATTGCTTGTTGAAACACAGTTAATGTTAGGGACTAATGACCTAACATCAGAGTAAAATGGAGATTATTAAAACTTTCAGAACTCTGAATAATTTAGCATATTTCTTAATGAAGCAGGAGTGCTTTTCAATTGTTTTCAGATTTGCAGGATGTGTTTTTTAAAGCAAACTAACAGTCATCCAGAAGTCATTAATGCACAGTTTTTGCCCACCCAACTTACACTATCCATCAATTAAAGAAAATAAAGAGGAAGGGGAACACAAAGACAGATTGCCATTAGAAAATTGACCACTTTTAAAATCAGGTTAATGTGCAAATAGCACCAAGAGACATATTGTTGGCACTGGAGAAAAATACAGGGAGTGACCGTCCAGCAGGAAATCTCAGACCGGGAAGTGATGGGGAGTCAGGCAGATCAGCAGGATTTGTTAAGGCAGTACAAAAGATAAGATCTTTATGAGTCACATGTACATCAAAACATACAGTGAAATGCATCCGTGCTAACCGCACGAAATGCATGAAATGCAAACCGCTACACGACTGTGAGAAGAGCAAAGGAGTGAAGAAGAAATCTTTGACACAACTCCAGACATAGCGTTACGCTGAACAGAAGCAGGCAAGGGACAGGAAGAGACAGTAATGAGTCATTAGCTTTAGGATAAACAAAGCAACAGTGAAAAAGGAAGGAGGCAACAACAAAGGGAAAGCCAATGATGTTATACGCAGACTGTTCAGCTAGGTGAGAAGCTGGGGAAGTTTTTTTTTGCTGGCATAAAGTCCAGTGTATTTAGAAGATGTTGGACATTCAATTTAAAAACTCTAAACCTAACTAACGACCATAATACAGGGACTTGGTTTGATGGAGACAAAACTGAACCAGCTAGCAAAATCCTGACCACAGATACATAAGCTCTCCGAAATAGGGTTATCACAATTGAAACAAGACAAATAACAATTGAAAGTGTGACCCAACAAAAGTAGCAGGCAGTAGTGAAAGAAAACACTCAAGTAATGTGAATGCAAATACAATCATGGAACTGTTTCTGCAAAGGTGGCCGTTTGGCCAATAGAGTCTGTACTGGTTCCTGATGAAGCTATCCCATCAGTTCAACTCCACAGCCTGTATCTACCCTGCATGGGACTGAGATCAGGCACTTCATGTCCTTTATGTGAACGAGATGGGATCCTGAACAGAGGATGGGACTGGCTGCAGCTTTTAGCTGATTGCCTTGAGGCTGCTATGAGCCCAGCTGCATAAAGATAGCATTGAGCAGAGTTGTGAATGACTAACGGTTACACATGTGTGTCTGCATGGATGTGTGAAAGATGAGGTCCAATGGCAGTCATGGCTGTTGACTAACTGATGAACTTAAAAGTGAACACACACATATAGAGAATATACTTGATTATAAACAGGTACAATGCCAAGATGATCCCCAGTTCAATACTAATCTATTTATGAACAAAGCCGAATCCCAACAAATAACCAAAGATAATCCAATGTTACTTATCTCTCCCTCAGGCCAACCAAAGGTTATAGGAATCAGATAGGAAAGAGGCATTGAGGCTAAACATCAGATTAGCCTTGACCGTACTGAATGAAGACAAAGGTTTGGTCTTATGTCAAAGCCAAAGCAATTTGCTGTGTTTTTTTGAAATAAATATCACACCACCCTACCAGGTCGGTGCGGAAACTGCTTCACACTATATCATCTTTTCTACGGCCTCCCATTGCTTTCTCCAAACCAAAAAAGTGCAGCTGTTGTGCAACTGCTCACCTCAGGGCTGCCATGTTTGAAATGGAAGGAGAATGAGAGCGAGAGTGCGTGCCCGGCGAGGCTGCGGACCTGTTCTGGCTGGCGAAGGAGGAGAGGTTTTGGAATGGAGACGCTATTGGTGACTCGCCCTTTGAGACGCTTCTGAGGTGAGCAGTCAGGGAGCTGCTGGTGGCTATCTGCTGAGGAGTCCCTGATGTGCCGGGATGTCGTAGAACTGTGTTTTGTTCCTGTTAGGGGGGAAAATACAAGAGTTACTGCTGGGCGCTAAGAGGCACCGCAAGTAGGAAATCAGATGGGACTGTGGTCAGTTTATTGGAACTTGGTATATCTACTCAGAATGCCATTACTAATCACAGTATGGTAGTGGCAGAACCTGCTTCACTGTCTCAGCAGTAACCAGATCTTTGTTGAGGGTTACTTCAGTTCAGAGGCTCATTACAGTGCTCTATATTTAATAACAACATTTAAAAAGACATTTGGATAAGTACATGGATTGGAAAGGTTTAGAAGGAATATGGGCCAAACACGGGTAAATGGGACAACCTTCAGTGGACACCTTGGTCGGCATGGACAAGTTGGGCCGAAGGGCCTGTTTTGGTGCTGTATTACTCTGTGACTTTATCTGGATGCCTAAAACATTAAGTGACTTGGCACAGGTGGTCCTAACTATCAGTGAGGAGAGTGTGCGAGGTTCAGATCTATAAATACAGCTGGATCAAATGGGACAGAACAGCTGGAGAGAAATATTTACAACATTCGCAGGCTTCGTTCTCCAGTTCCTCTTAAAACTGGAAACTCATCCATCCACGCGAGCGTGGAAAGATCTAAAAATACCTGCAGTCCACTCCACAGCTCGCTCCTCACTAATGTCTGCTTCCAGCCAGATATAATCCAAACCCAATGATAACGTCCAACCTGACTGCAAGCTGGGGCTCTGGTCCCGTATCATCCCTGTGAGAGAAAATGCCTTTGTGCATATTTTATTTGTTTGATCAAGAGATACAAGTGTTGCTGGGAAAGGCAACATTTATCACTCATCCATAACTGCACTAGCACTACTTATGAAGGCACTTAAGAGTCACTGCTGTGCATCTGGAGGACCATGTGGGCCAGACTGGGTAAGACAGTAGATTTCCACTCCCGAAAGAAATTATTGATCAGATAATTCCCTAGTCACTTAGTGAGACCAGGTTTATATTCCAAATTCATTGAATTCGAGTCATAGAGTTACACAGGCTCTTTGGCCCAACTGGTTCAGCTGGCCAAGGTGCCTACCTGAGGTAGTCTCACTTGCTTGCATGTGGCCCAAATCCTCCTAAATCGTTCTTATCCATACACCTCTCCAAATGTCTTTTAAACATTGTAGTTGTACCTGCCTCTACCACTTCCATTGGCACTTTGTTCCATATACCTACCACCCTACGTGAAAAACTTGCCCCTCAGGTCCCCTTTAAACCTTAGGTCACCTTAAGCCTTTGCTCTCTAGTTTTAGACTCCCCTACCCTAGGGAAAAAGAATGGGACCACCCACCATATCAATGCCCCTGTACAGGTTCACCCCTCAGTTTCTTTTGCTCCAAGGAAAACAGTCCCAGCCTATCCAGTCACTCCTTATAACTCAAACCCTCCAGTCCCAGCAACATCCTTGTGGATCTTTTTTGCACCCTCTCTGGCTTCTTCACATCCTTCATATGGCATGGCAACCAGAACTGCACATAATAATCCGAGTGCAGTCTCACCAATATTTTGTACAGTGTAATATGACATCCTAACTCTTGTACTTAATACCCCAACTGATGAAGTGTTAACATAAAACTTCTTCATCACCCTGTCTATCTGTGTCGCCACTTTTAGGGAACTATGTACTTGTACCCCTAGGTCTCGCTGTTCTGCAACACTCCCCAGGACCTGGCCATTCACTGTGTATGTTCTGCCTTGGTTCCCAAAATGCATCACTTTGCACATGCTGGATTAAATTCCACCAGCCATTCCCTTACCCACTTCCCTTACCTGTTGTAATGTTAGACAACCTTCTTCACTGTCCACTATACTGCCTATTTTAGTGTCGCACACAAACTTACTAATCATACTATCTACATTCTCATCAAAATTGCTTATATGCAAACAACAAGGGACCCAGCATCAACCTCTGCTGCTTACCACTGGTCACAGGCCTCCAACACTCCACCACCACCCTCTGACTCCTACCACCAAGCCAACTTTGTATCCAATTGGCTAGCTTACCCTGGATCCTATGTGATCTAACTTTCAGCACCAGCCTACCATGTGGGACCTTGTCAAAAGTCTTGCTAAGTCCTCATAGACAACGTCTATTGCCCTACCCTCGTCAATTCTCTCGGTCATCTCTTCAAAGACCGCAATCAAATTCAAGAGCCACGGTTTCCCACGCACAGAGGCATGCTGACTATCCCAATCAGTCCTTGCCTTTCCAAATGCAGATAGAATTATTTGAATTCAAATTCCCCAATTGCAGTGGTCATGTCTTCGGCTCAATAGTTCAAGACTGTGGACACTCCTGTTGATTTGGTAACTCAGCCCTGATGCTATCATATTCCATGCAAATGTGACATTGTTCTTCTCAGCCAATAATTCAGAGGCCACATGGCTGTTAAGAATAGGGAAGAGAGATTTATTGTCATAATGTTACAGCCACGATAGGTATGGGATTTCTTGCGAAATAAGCCAGCCAAGTTCCAACCAATTTTATTTATCTTCACCTCCCTCCTCCTCAAAAAATCTCTTTGATCACCCTATTAATTCTGCCTTTGATGTAACATCACACCCCGTTATCCATCCCCTTGGAATATTCTTTCTACTTTATCCAATTTTACAACTACATTTTAATGAGCACAGTGTTCTGGATCCCAAGAAAACAGCAAAAGAATCTCCATAGCTACTGTTCTTGAACCAGATCACATAGAGAAGGGGAAAAAAAAGCTCTACAGAACAGGTACCTCTGTTTTAATTTTGCGTAATGCCCATACTGTGTGCAAACACTGTACTGTGTCATAAGTCAAGATGATTGAAGGTGCTGTGCTGGAGAAAACTATTTTCAGGGTATAGTCAGCAACATACTGTACTCTTGTCACACTGGTCACACCTCCTGGAAGGGAGAAAATAGTAACTTAATTCTGTCACAAATAATTCAGTGGACAAATGCCATCATTACAAATATTATCAAAATATTTTTGATATTGATTTCACAGAAGGCATCCTAAAAAGATTCAAAATTCTAGCTTTTAAATGTACCAGCATGATTATTAATAATCCACATGTTATTTTCTTGTAAATAGTAGTTAAGCGTTCATTAATTGCAAACTTACTTGTAATATTAACAATCTATTTTTAGGCATGTCGTATTTGTATTTTGATTGCTTACTACATTACATTCAAAATTCTTGCCATCTGTAAGAGTGATTTCTAACCTTTGTTAATTTAATCTGTTTTTATAAATTGTTTTATATTTGCGAAGTTACAAATAAATTGAACAGATGCAAAAAAAGTTATATATCTACTCTTGAATACAATAAACTAATTAAATCCAAATCAAGAGAACCAACTCACAAATGCAGAACAATGCAAGCAATTTGAATATCAATAGAAGATTGTACTAACTTACTGATTAGTTCTATATTGTGCCTGACAGGCAAGACCATAAAGTATGAATTAGGTTGGAAAGCTCGTAAGAAGCAACATTATTTGCCAAAGAAGAGACAGGGGAGCTGGCATCGTTATAGAAGAAAAGGTTAGGGGCAGATTTGATTGAGATATTCACAGTTGATTAGCATTGAAAAGATAAGTAAGAAGAAATTGTTTCACTAAATGACTCTTGGTAACCAGAGGATATTGACTTAAGGAGAAAAGCATTATTCCACTGTAAGTTGCTTGATCTGATTGTTTTGGCTGATATGCAGTAATGGATGAACCTACTGCCCACTAAGTACTACTCAAGAATAGCCAACATCCCTCACCATGGTAACTGCCTGAAACTGAACCTGACTGCTAGTAATCTGGATGTCATATTTGACCCTGAACTCTGGACCTAATAGTCATGTCATCACTAAGGCAACCTCAGCAACCCTGCACAACTCCCATAAACTGAAGGTGAATCAAAACTCTGCTGTTTGTGTCAAGTCTTGTTTTACCCATTACTGTTACACTTGCTGACCTGATTAAGCAATACCTCAATTTTAAAACTGTCATTCATGCTTGCCGAACCGTCCAGGATCCACCCTCTCTATAATCAGTAATCTTTTCCAGCCCCATGACCACCACCATTTCTGCACCTCTTAAAATTTTGACCTTTTGATCATTTTGGAATTTAACTGCTTCACCACTGGTGGCTCACCTACAAAGATCATAGCCTCTGGAAATCCCTTTTTAAACTTTTCTGCCTCTCCTTCCTCCTTAAGACTTACTTTATGATTCAGACTTTTGGTTATTTGCCCTTCAACACTTCATTATGTAGCTCAGCACCAATTTTTTTGTTTGTATGAGGTGGCTTAGGTAAACAATGTTAAATTAAGGCTTTACATAAACAGAAGTAGCTGTTGGTCCTTTGGAATACACTTAACATTCAATATTAATGTTCAAGAAAATAAACATAAATAAATGAAAGAAAAAAAATTACAGGACTGTGGGGAAAGAGCAGGGATGAGGGAATGAATGAATAACTCTACCTAAAGCAGGACAGCATCTTACATTCCTGTTTGAATGTATAATACTTTCCTAAAATGTTGCCTGCCCCTTTACAAATATATCTGCCCCATAATATTTCTCTTCTCCACTGGTCAGTGAAAGCTTCCAATTCACTGCTTTTCAATTATCTTCTAACTTATCTTTTCAATTTCAGAAGCAGCTTTCCAATCAGAACCAAGGAAAGACTTCAAAATCCCTGCATGGGGAACCTTTGGAATGAATACAAAATACCATGTTTGCAACTTCCTTTGTTTCCTCTTTTAAAAACATAAGGCACTTCACATCACAAATTCTCTTGAAACGCAGGGTAGATCACCCACTGAGCCAACCAGGTAAAATAACATGTTGTGGTCCTCACCTGCTGGTTTACAGACAACGGGTGCGATTTCATCCAGTGGGTGCAGCATGCTGAACATAGTAGGCAATGGCTCCCTGCAACCAGTTACACAGCAACAGTCATCAGAATTAATACTGCAACACCCAGCATGTGAGAAACTTACTTATGGACACACAGGAAGCTATAGTTGCCTGGAGGGCTGTTGTTATTAGGAGAGATTGTACAAGATAGGTTTATTTCCATTGGAACGTAGGAGGCTGAGAGGTGACCTTATTGAGGTTTCTTCAATTATGAAGGGCATAGGTAGGATAGATAGTAGGAGTTGAGAATGAGAGAGGTTTAAGGTGAGGGGCAGAAATTTAAAGGTGATCTGAGGGGTAAGTTTATCAAACAGAGAGTGGTGGTTATCTAGAATGAGCTGCTAGAGGAGTTGGTAGAGGCAGATACAATTATGATGTTTAAAAGAGTTTGGAGAAGTACTTAAAGATAGGAAAGGCATTGAAGGATACGGACCAAGTATGGGATTAGTGTAGATAGGCATCATGGTCAGCATGGATGAGGTGGGCTCAGAGGGCCCGTTTCTGTGCCATACGATTCTATTCAGCCCACTGGGTCCATGCTGGCTCTCAGCAGAGCAATCCGATCAGCTCCTTTCCTGCTCTCCTTAATTCCCAGCAACCTGTTTTTCCTCACTCGCCCATCAACTCCCCTTTGATTCTTTTGCAACTTACCTACAACAGGGGCTAACTTACAGTCACCAATTAATCTACCAGCATGTGCTTGGTTGTGGAAGGAAACCAGAACACTCAGTGGAGCCCTACAGGGTCACAGGGAGAACATACAAGCTCCATACAAAGTCAGGACCGAACCTGGGTCCCTGAAGCTGTTGGGCGGCAGCTCTAACTGCTGCACCATCATGCCACCCTGTCAGAAGGGGGAAGGGTCCCAGCGAAGGTAAATCTAAAATGCTAGAGAGGTACAATGGGGAAGCAGAGAAGGACAGCGACTGGGGTGAAGATATGCAGATTGCATCAGGAAGAGTCCCCAGCATACAAGATGAATGCAGATACAATTATGATTCAGGAAAGAGAATATGGAAATAAAACAAAGAGGTCTAAGAGCAAAATAATAATGTTCAGATATCTGGGGAAAAAAGGTAAATATAAAGGTGTTGTATCTAAATGTACATAGTATTTGTAACAAGTCGCATGAATTTAAAAGCTAAATAAGTGTGATGAATAGGATAGGATTGCCATTATGCATGAGATCCAAGGACAAGTCCTATAAGATTCCACACAAAGGAGCAGTATAGATTTCAGCAAAGGGGAAAAAAATTGATTATAGAGCAAAATAGGGTATAAGAATAAATTTCTTATTCATGGGGAACATAAAAGTAGACTATAAAAGCAAAAAGAAGAAGATTTGTAAAGTTAAGTGTAAGTCCCATGCAGCCAGAAACAGTGGAATTCCTAACAGTGAACAAGAAATGACAAAAAAATTAAACAAATGCTTTGGTTCTATCTTCACAGGACTAAAATAATTTCCCAGTATGAGTGAATCATATATCCACTGAAGGTGAGGTGCTGAAGGCATGTGCAAGAATATAGTGCTGGAGAATTCAATGACATTGAAAGTTGATAAATCACCAGAGCCTGATAATTTGCATCCTAGACACTAAAGGAGGAAATCATGGAAATTGTGGAGCAACAAACAATCTGCTGGAGGAACTCAGCGGGCTGAGCAGTATTTGTGGGAGGAAAGGAATGGTCAGCGATTCCTTTCCTCCCACAGAGGCTGCTCAACCCATTGAGTTCCTCCAGCAGATTGTTTGTTGCTCCAGGTTTCAGCATCTGCACTCTCTTGTGTCTCCATGGAAACTGTGGATGCATTGGTTGTCATTTTTCAGAATTTTAAAGATTATGGAATAGTTTCTGCAAATTGTGGGGTAGCAAATGTAATTATTTAAAAAAGGAAGGAATGAGAAAAAAAACTACAGGTTCTCTGAAAGTGGCATCGCAGGTAGACGGTGGTGAAGAAGGCTTTCGGCACGCTGGCCTTCATCAGTCATTGAGTATAGAAGTTGGGATGTTAGGTTGCAGTTGTGCAAGATGTTGGTGAGGCCGCGTTTGGAATACTGTGTTCTGTTTTGGTTACTCTTCTATAGGAAAGATGTCATAAAGCTGGGAAGAATACAGAGGAGACTTACGAGGATGTTGCCAGGCTTCGAGGGACTGAGTTATAGAAAGAGGTTGAGCAGATTGGGACTGTTTTCACTGGAGCATAGGAGAATGAAGGGTGATCTTATAAAGGTGTATAAAAACATGAGGGGCATAAATAGGGTGAATGTGCAAAGTCTTTTACCCAGGATTGGGTAATCAAGGGTTAAGGTGAGAGGGGAGAGATTTAAAAGGAATCTGAAGGGCATCATTTTCACTCAGAGGGTCGTGAGTATATGGAATGAGCTGCCAGAGGAAGTGGTTAAGGCGGGTACAATAGAGTCATTTGAGAAGCACTTGGATGGGTACATGGAGGGGCGAACTTGGTATTGGTATCGGTTTATTATTGTCACTTGTACTGAGGTACAGTGAAAAGCTTGTGAGAGGGGAGAGATTTAATAGGAATCTGAGGGGCGACTTTTTCACCCAGAGGGTGGTCAGTATAGAATGAGCTGCCAGAGGAAGTGCTTGAGGCAGGTACATTGACAACATTTAAAAGGTACTTGGACAGGTGCATGGATAAGAAAGTTTAGAGGGATCTGGGCCAAATGCAGGCAGATGGGACTAGCTTAGATGAGAATCTTGGTTGGCATGAACCAGTTGGTCCGAAAGGCCACTTCTGTGCTGTATGACTGTGACTCTATAGACCAGTTGGCCTAACATCAACAGTGGGAAAATGCTAGGGGATATTATAAAGGTTGATATACAGAATACTATAAAAAATCATTGGGATTAGACAAAATCAGCATGGATTTATAAAAGGGAAATAGTGTTCAACAAACTTATTGGCGTTTATTGAGGATGGAACGTTAGAATGGAAAACAGAAAACCAGTACATGTGGTGTACTTGAGTTTTCAGAAAGCCACTGATAATGCCCCACATAACAGGTTGGTGGGCCAAATTAAACAGCATGGTTTGGGGTAATGCATTGGCATGGATTGAAAATTGGCTGATATACAGGAAACAGATTGTAGGAATAAATGGGTCTTTTTCAGAGTGATAAGCAATAGTACAGTAATGTAGGATTCAGTGCTTGGGCCTCAGCTATTCAGAATGTGTATCAATGATCTGGATGAGGGAACCAATGATAATACTTTGACGTATGACAACAACAAAAGAAAATTGGGTACGATAATAAATTGTGAGGAGAATGCAAGGAGGTTTGAAGACAACTTAAACAGATTGAGCAACTTGGAAAAAGCATGGCAGATGCAGTATAATATGGATAAATGTGAAGTTATCCACTTTGGTAGGAAAACAGAAAGCCATGATGTTCAAAGAGACTTGGGTGGCCTTGTACTCCAGTCACTGAAAGCAAACAGACAGGTGTGGCAAGCAATTAAGAAGGCAAACGTTACACTGGCCTTCATAGCAACAGAATCGGAAACAGAAGGATGTCTTGCTACAGTTATGCAGCACCTTGGAGCACTGATGCAGTTTTTGTCTCCTTCACCAAGAAAGAATATATTTGCCATTGAGGGAGTGTGGCAAAGGTTCACCAAGCTGATTCCCTTAGATGGCAGGACTGCCAGGAGGAGAGAATAAGTTTACAAGCCGTGTACTTACTAGAGCTTAGAAGAATGCAAAGGGATCTAACAGAACCTTGCAAAATTCTGAAAGGTCTGGACAGACTTGGTGTGAGGAAGATGTTTCCCCAGGTTGCGAGGTTTAGAATAAAGGATCCTAGTCTCAGGTTACAGGACAAGTGATTTAGGATTGAGATGAACAGAAAATTCTTTATTCTGAACGTGTGGAATTTGCAGGGGGCTGTAACGGTCAAGTAAATGAATATTTTAAGGAAATTGATAAATTTCTAGGTGAAGTAGGCATCAAAGGGCGTGTGGAGAGAATGGAGGATATGTGATCAGTCATGTTCATTTAGAGTGGCAGAGCAGACTCAAAGGGGCATATGGTCTTCCCTTGCTCTACTTTTCATGTTAAATAGAGGGATTGCAATTCTCTATATTTATATGAGATACAGTCAATGTGAAAAGTATAGAGGGCACAGACTTCTTAAATTGCAGTCAGGAAAATTATTTTTCAGGCAGTATGTAGAAAGTCCAACAATAGAGGGAGCTATTCTGGATTTAGTTTTAGTATGGCTCCTCACCACACTACAAGGACGTGATTGCACTGGAGAGGATGCATAAGAGATTCACCAAGATATTGTCTGTAATGAATTATGAGGAGAGACTGTACGTAGGCAGGGCTCGCTTTCCTTATAGTGGAAGAGGCTAAGGGAGAACCTGAAAGGGGGATTCAAAATTATTTGCGGCATAGACAAGGGTTCATAGCAGCAAAATTTTTGCAAAAGGATAGATGTCTAAAACAAGAGGGTATCGGCTGAGGGAAAGGGGTAAGAGGTTTAGAGGGAATCTGAGGATGAATTTTTCACCCCAGTGGCTGGAATATGGTTTGCACTGCTTGAGCGACTGATGGAAACAGGTACATTTAAAGAGTATTGAGGTAACCACTTGAATCAGCAAGGCATAACAGGCTACACACCAAGCGCTGGTAAATGGGATTAGTATGGACTGGTACTTGATGGTCGGCATGGACAAGTTTCTGCGCTGTATGATTCTGTGAATGCAGCTGGGTAGGTGGAAGTAGGAGTGGAAGAGCAATGTTGTGATAGCGATTATAAGTTAGAATTAGCATACTTATGGAAAAGGTCAAAGATAAAAAAGAAGAAAGGTTCTCAAGTGGGGTAAAACCACTTCAACCAAATAAAGACATTTAGCAAAAGTTGACTGAAAACAGCGGTTTGACAGTAGATCAATCTCAGACCAATGACAGGCATTTTTATTTATTAATTCAGGACTGGGTATTGCTGGCAAGGTCAGCATTTATTGTCCATCCCTAATTACTCCTTTAGGAGCTGCAGGTAAGCCACCTGCAACTGAGTGGGTTTGCTATACCATTTCATAGGGCATCTGGGTCAACCACCTGGATTGGGTCAGGAGTGACAAACACATCAGAGCGGGTAAGGATGGCAGATTTTCTCCCTTGAAGGATATTAGTTAACTAGCTGGGATTTTATGACAATCTGGTAGCTTTTAAAGTCTTCATTAATAATTCAAGGTGGTTTGTTCCAAAACTCATATTATCAACTGAATTTAATTTTCACAGCTATCGTGGTGGGATTTGAACTCTGGTGTTCTTGAGACTAAAAGGGTCCTTAAAAGATAGCAGGGCAGGTCAATAAGGTGATTGAAACTGTAGACAGGATGCTCACCTTTATTATCTGAGGGATCTAAGAGCAGGGAGGTTATGCTGCAACTGCATGCAATATTAGTTAGACTAAAACCGGAGTACTGCATTCTGTTCGGGTCACTACATTGTAGGAATGATGTAGTGGAGAGAAGAGGGTGCACAGAAGGATATTGTTGGAATGGGGAAGTTGCAGCTTTGAGGAAAGATTGGATAAGCTGGGATTGTTTTCTTTGGAACAGAGGAAGCTGAGGGGAGACTGAGTTATGTATCTGCAATTAGGAAGGGCCTAGATCCAGTGAGTAGGAAAGACTTATTTTCCTTTGTGGAGAGGTCAAACACCAGGGGATGTAGAATTAAAGTAATTGGTAGAAGGATGAATGAGACAAAGAGGATTTTTCTTTTCAGCCAGAGAAGGTGGGAGTTTGGAAATTCATTGCTTCAATGGGGGATATAGACATTTAAAAAGTACTCAGAGATCTGCAAGACTGTGGACAAAGAACTGGAAGGTGACACTGGTCTGAGCAGCTCTTTGTCAACAAGCATAGGTTCGGTGGGCCATCTGATCTCCTTCTGTGTCATAACTGTTCTATGAGTCAAAAAAAAAATTCTAATTCAGCCTGTGTGTAACTTATTCAATTCAGAATGTGTTTTGGTCAGGGGTGGGGATGGAGTTAAACCGCGAGGAGCCAGAGTTGGACTGTGAGCTTGGCCCCCTTAGGTTGGTTCGTTGTGTTAGGATAGTTAACAGGACACTTAGTAGCCAAAACCTTTCCCACCCTTCCAAAACAAAACCATCCCTCCCCCTGTCAACCAATTTTCCATTTCTAATTCAATTGGTATAACACAGCCCTGACATCATGGGGAGGTCCAAGTTAACATTTCTCCTTACAAATATGGGAAGGTGGAAGCAACAGTAAGATCAAGTGGTCTGTCTTCATCCAAATCTAGCTTGTAGAAACAAGGCAAAGTCAGTGATAAACTTGCAAGAGCAACTTGATGGAAGCAATTCTGATTAAGTATGTGCTTTTGTACTTTTCACGTGCCTACCTTAGAGGACTTAAAGGTATTTCTTGAACAGGATTACTACGTTCGAACATTAGCCCATATGCAGTCGCCCACACATCTGCAACCTAACAGGAGATGGCAAAATATTATTTAACTACTTTATTCTTTCACATCCCCTTCCTCTTCCCAATGGTGCTGCCACATTCTCGAACCCTTAACACTACTTCTTCTGTTATTGTCTCTTTAGCATTTCTTTTTGCACTACTGTACTTTGCACCACTCTGTTGATTTTGCACTCATTGCTGTATTTATTATTACCATGTACAGTTTACTCTGTGAGCATCACGTGAGCAAGGAATTTCATTGCACCCTGGTATATATGACAATAAACTAATCTGAAATCTTAACTAACTCGTTTGCAAAGCGAGATAACAACTCAAGCGGAAAATACAAAGTGTTAGAAATATTCAATTTAGTTTGTTTCGATGAGTTTAAACCACAAACTCGTAATTTATAAAACCAGTGCAAGATCTTTTTTCCTTAATCAGGTGGACAACACTTGCTCAAATACCATTACCATCTCCCCTCAGTTTAGGAATGAAGAGAGGTACTTGCATTAATATACTACTGTATCAGACTTCCCAGAATGTCAAAATGCTTCAAGTAAAACAAATGTCTTAAAGTAGAGTCACTGTTGCTATCGAGATGAATACATTAGTTATTTGTTTACAAATGAATAGCCAGGTTATTTATATAGGCCTAGCGATGCTGGTCGAGGACAGAATGTTGGCCAAGAAATTATTAACTACCTGGAAAGGTAATGGGGCAATGTAGTCCTTTCCATCCACGGTGTGCACATTTACACTGGATTTCTGTACTATGCATACACACTTCTCCCTCTTCTCTTGAGCTGAGGGAGAAAGAGTTTTAATTAGAGTTCATGAGTAAGTGCAGAGAGCAACACAAATTAGAAATGAAATTCACAAGTGCAGCCATCCTTTACCACAATAATGCTATTTGATAGTGCATTTCAGTCAAATACTTCTTGTGTGTGGTCTGACTGGTATGTGTTAAAACCCAACAACAGATCTGAGAGATTTCCAAGGAAATCTACCTATGTAGGGTTTGAATTTGCTGATTGTGAAATGCACAACATCCCTGGATCCTTGGACAGGGAGTCTAATTACCAAGATGAAAGCTTTGGAATATCCAAGCGACATAAATTACAGTCAAAAATTACTAAGATTACCAAAGAGATGGTCTGATTGGGGTCAGCATAAATATCAAGCATTTAATCTTAGGCTAACTGAAACCAAGCTGAAAGAATTGCAGATCCAGGTTAACCCTGCTGAGTTTTCAGTGCAGCAGAGTGTGAGATTATCTCAACAAGAGAGAAAATATATAGAAAGCCCCAAGGATGTATTTTCTGTTCACAATAACAGAAATAACAGAATTAGAGATATCTCTCTATTTCCTGGATAGGTTAGTGATCACAATCCATTACTAGTCCACAGATATCCTCCCACCCTGCTTCTGTATGGACTCTAATACATTCTCCCACTTTATCTTTGTTATATCTGTTCTGATATTGAAATCTTCCACACCGGTGCTTCTGAGACGTCTTCCTTTTTGCTTGTTGGTGGTTTCCCCTCCACCATAGTTGACAGGTTTCTCAACCGCATCTGCTCCATTTCCTGCACTTCTGCTCATACATTCTCTCTTCCCACTTATAGCAAGGATAGGGTTCCCCATGCTCTCATCTGCTACACACCAAGCTCCACATTCAACACATTATCCTCTATAATTTTCACCACCCAACAAGATGCCATCACTGCATGTCGTCTCTCCTCCCGCTCCCATCCTTCCAACATTCTGAAGGGACTGCTCCCTCTGCAACTCCTTGGTTCACTCACCCATATCTACCAATGGCCACTTCCCTTCTCATAATACACTCCCAAGCAATCACGAATGGGCAAGTGTTGCATCTCCCATCTCTTCCCTTCCCATCATCCAGGAGCCCAAACACTCATTTCAGGTGTAAAAGAGATGGACTTCTTCCAATTTATTTGTGTAACATTCAGCAGTTACAAACCAAGCCAGATAATGATGACCATTTTGCAAAACGCATCTGCAGGGGTAACACCAAATGCCCATCACTTTAATTCTATGCCCCTCTTCTCCCTAACCCCTCTGCCTTTGATCATTGATCTGGTTCCGATCAAGCCCAAAGTCACCTTGAGGAACAGCACCTCCCCTTCTGACTGGGCACGTTAAAGCCCTCAGAACACAGTACTGAATTCAACAATTTCAGATAATCAACCTTTCTGTTGGAACTGGCCAGTCCCAATGAAAGATCAGTTACTTTCTCTCTCTCCACTAATGGTACCTAACTTGCCGAATGTTTCCAGCATTCTCATTTATTTCTGATTTCCAGCAACTGCAGTACTTTGTATCTCACATTCCAGCATTTTCTTCCTCTCTCTCCTCCTTCTATTTACACCTCCTCCAAACACATCAGATGAACAAGTAGATGACTTGTTCCAGACTTGCGTCATTCAGTGTCTCCTGGTCTCCAAACTGTCATAGATTTTCCTTTTGTTCTCTCCATCCCCACACCCCCACCCCTTCTATGCAACTTGAAACTCTTTTCATTATCTGGATCCATCAAGGCTTGGTATGGCAACTGCTCTGCCCAAGACTGTAAGAAACTGCAGAGAGTTGTGGACACAGCTCAGCACATCACGAAAATCAGCCTCTCCCCCATGGACAGGCTTCTCACTGCCTCGGTAAAGCAGCCACATTATCAAAGACCCCACCCACATTGGACATTCTCTCTCCCCCTCCTCCTCCCATTGGGCAGAAGATGCAAAAGCCTGAAAGCACGTAGCACCAGGCTCAGGGACTGCTTCTATCCCACTGTTAGAAGACTATTGAATGGATCTCTTGTATGATAAGACAGACTCTTGACCTCACAATCTACCTCGCCATGGCCTTGCACCTTACTGTCTACCTGCACTGCACTTTCTCTGTAACTGTAACACTATATTCTGCATTCTGTTATTGCTTTCCCTATACTACTTCAAGGTACTTATGTTGTGAAATGATCTGTATGGATGGCATGCAAAACAAGGTTTTTCACTACCTCGGTACATGTGACAATAATAAACCAACTACCAGTTCCAGATTTTCCTAGTTCTGACGAAAGGTCATCGACTGGAAACACTAACTGCTTCTCTATCTCCACAGACACAGCCTGACCTGAGTACTCCCAGAATTTAGAGCAACAAACAAGAAGCTGAAGGAACTCAGCGGGTCAGGCAGCACCTGTGGAGGGAAATTGGACAGACAGCATTTCAGGTTGAGATCCTTCATCCGGACTGGACAGCCTCTTGTGTACTCTCAGAACTTTCTGGTTTTATTTCAGAATTAGAGACACTTTACTGCAACAGCAGAAATGGAATGCTTCAATGGCCTTAGCATTTTGAGTCTTCTTCTGGTGGTACATTGTTCTGGCTCCTGAAACGGTTCCTAGGAATGTTATAAGGAAATAATTTGATGCAGAGCCACATATTAGGGCAGGTGTATTAAAACCTCACAGCTAAACCTTAAGAAAAGGATGTAAGAAACAAGAAACAGAAACAGAAGTAGGACTAGGTTATTTGGCCCTCATACCAACTCTGTTGTTCAATGATTTATTCAGCACTCTGTTATTGCTTTACCTCAATACACTGTTGTAATGAATTAATCTGTATGAACAGTAGGCAAGACAAGTTTTTCACCGTACCTCGGTACATGTGACAACAATAAATCAACTTACCAATGATCATGGCTGATCTTTTACTTCAACGTACTTTCCTGCACTAACCCCATATCCCTCGTTTCCCTTAATATCTAAAATCTATTGACCTGTGCCTTGAATATACTCAGCAACTCAGCCTCCTCTTGCGTAGAAAATTCCAAAGCTTCACTAACCTCTAGATGAAGAAATTCCTTCTCAACTCTGTCCTGAATGGCCAACCCCATTTTGAGCTATGACCCCTGGTTCTAGACCTCACTCTCTTCTTAAAGGAGAGAGGAGAAGCAGAGAGAGATCACCAGTTTCTCAAGGATAATCAGGGAAATACAATAACTGTCACCATAGGATGCAACACACGTCTTGCGAGTTGATTTAGGAAACTCAAATTGTCAGAGCAGCCTGAACCCTGATGGTTCAGCGATATTTTTCCCATGGTACAGTATGTTTCTTGTCTCTTTCTTTCTGAATATTCAGGTTGCACATCAAATTACAACAGAAGATATGTAGAAGCAGGTTATAATGGAGGTTGGATATAGCAGAAAATGCAAGGCAGTCAGTTAAAATCAATTATTGTTGTGAACAGCTATTTATCACAGATATGAACATTATCTAATGAACTCCCAGTTCATCCAGCAAGTAAGAGGCCTGAAGAAAATTAACAACATAATTCTTTAATCTGTGAATTGAAATATAAAAATAAGCCCTTTTATCTACAATAATTTAAAGTGGGAATTTACCTTCTGTACATTCAGTCTTGTCCTGTGGTATGCTGAAGTCACACCAAAGTGCCTACAGTCAAGACAGAGAGAAATTTGTTGATTAACTGCTTATACATTTTATTTTCTGTTTTCTGGATCAATGATTCAAATACACTGGACCAGTTCAGAACACGTGCAGCCTACTGCAGTAATGCTAGTGGGGAGCATAAAACAATCTGCTGGAGGAACTCAGTGGGTCAGGCAGCATCTGAGGAGGGAAATGGACAGTCGACGTTTCAGGTCAAGACCCTTCATCTGGACTGCCAATGAATGCTCATGAGGAGATGGGAGGTGCAATAAAATGTTATCATCCAACTGTGATAGAGGAAGTGTTATAGATGCATGTGGGATAAGAAACTCTCACTATAGTACTAATGGCATCACACGGAGTCAGGGCAAAGTGGAATCTTCAGATGAAGTCATACAGTTATACAGCAAGGAAACAGGTCCTTTGGCCTAACTCGTCCATGCCGACCACAGTACCCACCAAGCTAGTCCCATTTGCCCCATTTCCCTCTACTCCCCTCCTATCCATGTCCTTATCCAAATTTTGACATGTCTTTCAAATGACACGCTGGTGAAAAACAGGTTCAGAACACAAGGACATAGTAAGAGGGTTTTGACTTGAAATGTCGACAATTCCATTCCCACCCCCCCCCCCCCCCCCCCCCCCCCACAGATGCTGCTTGACCTGCTGTTCCTCCAGCAGATTGCTTATTGCTTCAGATTCCAGCATCTGCAGTCTCTGGTGTCAACATAATAAGAACGGGAATGGAAGGAGGAATAGGCCATTGAGCCTGCTCCATAGAGTCATGGAGTCATACACCACAGAGGCCGGATTGTCAACTCACTGAGTATCTATCTGTGCTAATACCATTTTCTAGTACTCAACCTGTAGCTTTCAGTGCCATGGCACTTCAAGGGCTTACCTAAATATAAATGTTGTAAGAGCACCTGTCCCCACGCGCCCCTCAAGCAGTGATTTCTAGGTTTGAACCACCATCTGGGTGATAAAAGTCTTCTTCAAATTTCCTGTACGTTCCTGTTCCTTACTTTCAAACTATGCCTTCTGGTTATGCACAAAGCTGCTCAGGAGAAAAGTTTCTCACTAACCACTCTATCTATGCCTCTCATAATTTTGTACACCTCAACCAGGACGCTCTTCAGCCTTCTCCCCTCCAAAATAAAAACCCAATCCACCCAGTCTCTCCTCATAACTGGAACACTCCATCCCAGGCAACATCCTGGTGAATCTCCTCTGCACCCTCTCCAGTGCAATTATGTCCTTTTTATAGTGTGGTGACCTGAAGTGTACACAGTATTCTCTTGACTTCGTCCCCATTACAGACCTTACACTTCTGATGAAAGGTCATCAATCTGAAATGCTAACTCTGTTTCTCTTCACAGAAGCTGCCTAACCTCCAACACTCCCTGTTTATATTTCAGATTTTCAGCATCTGCAATATTTTGCTTCTGGGCAGACCTTCCCTTCCCTCCTCATTCTCTGAACATTACAATTTATTTCATTTCTGAATTTTTCATTCTGTTATGTGCCAAGTCGAAGGGGGAGTTTCTGATCCATCTTACTTTTTTGTTTGGAAGTAATGGGATTTCTTTCTCTCCTCCATGGGAAGCTGCACGCACTGCACAGCATGAATCGAAAGGTCAAATGCCTGTTTCTGTTCTCTGCAGAATAACTGATGAATGGGAACCATTCTAGGATAGATAATACCCAAAGCAAACTGTATGAATCATGCAGGAAAACTGGGACAACACTGAGTTACAGCCTGGTAAATGGCACCGCATATACTAGGCAATGACCACATCCAACAATATGGAGTCTAACTACCTCCCTTGTAGACTCAGACATTACCATTGCTGAATCATGCACAACAAACATCCCAAGGGTCACCACTGATCATAAAGTTCACAGTACCAACCACACAAGAACAGATCAGCATACTATGGCGAGTGAGTCATCTCCTGACTAGTCAAATTAATACAGCTTCAACACCTGAAAAAACACTACGTCCACACAAGGTAGCCCAATGCTTAGCACCCTATGAAACATTCAAACTTTAAATCTTCAATCCTTCTATTGGTACACCAAGGCTGTCATCTGAATCATCTATAAGGCGGAATACAGTAACTCATCACGTTTTCTTCAATAGCAACTCCCAAGCCCACACCCTCTATCAACGAGAGGGACAAGGGCAGCAGGTCCTTGGTAATACCACCACCTGCTGGTTTCCGTCCTAGTCACACATTGTTCTGACTTAAAAGTAAATCCTTTTCCTTCAGCATCACTGTCTCAAAATCCTGGAACTCCACATCCAATCCCATTATCCATCACCATAAGGACTGTGGAGGTTCAAGGTGCTTCACCATCACATTCTCAGAAATGCCCACAGACCATGAATGAATTATAAAGAAAGCTAAAACCAAGACACTGCTTCTAAGTGTGAAGAAGCTTCAAAGTTTAATCCATCCTAAACCACTGCCCTCACAGTTTAAAAAGAACATCTTAAGGATAACGAAAGAAACAGGATGTTTTCTTCTCAATCCCAGTCAGGCAAAGAGAACGTTTCTCAATCGTTTCAGAAGTACAAACAAACACAGTTACACATGAAAATGAAAAGTGACAGGAAAAAGGCCAATATGATCTACTCTGGGAGGGAACATATATTAAAAAGCACAGGTCTGTTCTGTGGGTTTACATAAAGTAAATATAAATCATCATCTAACCTGCAGGACTGGGCTGTCCACTGTGAACGCTTTATAAACTGAAGAGGCATGGGTTTTACTTCCTCGGCTCCAGATGACCATGTTTCCAGCCACATAAAGCTCTTCATCATAGTCCAGCTCTTCACCAACGTCACAACAGCCTTTTCTCAGGTGCCAGCTCTCCTGCAACATGACCAGTTACATCGATATTGATTATCGCACCAAACGGCAATCTGCCTTTGAAGTCCATGCTGTAACATTTCCAAGATGGCAATTCAATAAGGTTATTTGGTTGTACAGAGGTTTCCAATCCCACTTCAAAATATTTTTTAAGATTAAAATGAGAGTGCAGGAGTAAGTTAAAATTATATACATATGCATGGATACATCAATGAGGGTTTTTTTAATAATTTGAAAACTTTCTACTAATTTTTCTGATGATTTGGAGGATCTATCCAGTAATATACCAAGCCATAAGCACAGGGAGATACAAATGCATTATGAAAACAGAATAGGTGGGGTATTCAGTTGCTCTGAGACCCGTACCATAATAAAGATATATTAACCTTGGAGGAAGCAAAATATGGATTTATCAGAATGAAAAGCAAAAAACTGCAGATGACAGAAATCTGAAGTTCAAACTGAAAAAGCTGATGGCTTTTCATCAGAATCTTTCAGGTCGGTGATCTTTCTGATGAAAGGTCATCAACCTGAAATGTTAACTCTGTTTTTCACTCTCCACACATGTTGCTTGATTTGCTGAGTATTCCGAGTATTTTCTTCTTTTTGTTTAACCAGAATGGTATTTGGGTCTCCAATTACAAAGAGAGATCATCAAATAAGGGTTGAATTCTCTAGGATTAGGAAGTAAAGGAGTAATTTAATCAAACGTTTTAAAACAGTATGGATGAGATAGATGGAAAGTACTTCCACTCATTGTGGAATCCAAGGCTAAGGAAGTCATTCCCTGGTGGGAAGCGAGGGAATCTGTAGGGTTATGGAAACCAGGGCTTTCAAAAGGGAATTGAACAGGCATTTGAGAGAAAATAATTTACAGGGCTCGAAGGTTAAGGCTGAGGAATGGGACGGATGAGATTGGTCTTCAAAGAGCAGGAACAGGACCAATGGGTTGAATGGTCTCTTCTGTGTCGTAAAAGCTCTGTGATTCATAGTTACCAATAGTGATTTTAGCTTCTTATCGCAGATTATGTAATTAATTGAATTTAAATTACCCATCTGTTGTAATCATCACTCCAGGTATCTGGATTAACTTCACCTTTATGCCCCTTTAAACATTTTCAAAAATAATCCTTACAATACACAGGAGTAGACGTCTTGCTTTAATTTAAGGCCAACTCATGATTTTTAATAAAGCTTCCAATCCTGTACCTTTTGTTTCTCATGGATTGTAACCTCCCTCAGTGATCCCACCAATCCTGCGTCACCATCAGAGGACCACAGTTCTGACGCAGGCTGCAGCTGCCGAAGCTGAAGATTTGTGGCATTAGGGTGGCGCCTGCAGTGGTCACGGCCAAAAGGAACAAACTCCTGCATTTCCCCTGCTGCGATCATCGTTACCCTCTCTTCATAGACGTTCGACATGGGTTCCAGATATCAGCATTATTTCTGATAGGAGAAAAGCAGTGATTTACAAATTCAAAGTATGCCCTCTGTCAAACTGGCTCAAGTGGTCACACATTTGCTACAGGGCCAGACCCTGATCAAACCATCTAGCACAAAAGCAACACACAGTGAATGCTACAAATCTGAAATTAGAAAAAGTAAAATCAGGAGACAGAGCACTTATGAGAAGGGAGTAAGAGTTAACAAACTAGATCTCTCACCCTACTGTTCACTGGCTTTTCTTGGTAGATCCACATTCAACAAACTTTCATGCACCTTGCCAAATTGCCAACAGAGATCAGCAGCCCATCTCACTGACCTCATCAGCACACACGGAAAGTTATATGACTGGCCCTCAGGCCCTCAAAAACAAAATTTTGTTTGCAAGAGACAAGGTTGAAAGGTGCATGGGTGGCTGGAAGCCCTCCCATGCAAAGCACAGGTAAATACCAGCATTATTTTCCTTTGGTAATTTCAGATAAAGAAAATAGTTCTCCCACCTATGTCTACTCTAGACTGACCTTCTTTCTCTTCTCATATTACTACCTTGTCCTCTTGTACTATCTTCACTCCTGTTATTTGATCACTCCAACTGGGTATTACATTATCATTGGTATTGGTATTGGTTTATTGTTGTCACTTGTTCTGAGGTACAGTGAAAAACTTGTCTTGCATACCGACCATACAGGTCAATTCATTACACAGTGCAGTTACATTAGAGTTAGTACAGAGTGCATTGATGTAGTACAGGTAAAAACAATAACAGTACAGAGTAAAGTGTCACAGCTACAGAGAAAGTGCAGTGCAGTAAGGTGCAAGGTCACAACAAGGCAGATCATGAGGTCAGAGTCTGTCTCATCGTATGAGGGAACCCTACAATTGGATCACAGCTTAATTGTTCAGTTAAGCACCAGTAATGGAAACAAGGCATCATTGACGACACCAAGTACTTTGCTTTAAGTTACTACTAGTGGGCAGGGGTTTAAGGCGAGAGGAGGAAGTTGAAAGGAGACTTGCGAGGTTAGTTTTTTTATGCAGAGAATGGTAAGTAGCTGGAACACGCTGCTAGAGGAGGCGGTAGAAGCAGATGCAATAACAATATTTAAAAGGCATCTAGACAAGACACATGAACAGGTAGGGAACGTAGGAACACGGAGCTTGTGCAAGCAGATGGGATTAGTTTAGATTGGCATCATGGTTGACGCAGACGTGGTGGGCCGAAGGGCTTATTCCTGTGCTGTACTGTTCTACTGCATTTACTATTGCTCACAGGTCACTCCCAGGTTAGGAATGTCTGATTTATGGACACCCCCACATCTGTATGAGCTCCCATAATACTATTAAATTCAAATACCTGATGTATGTACATACGTTCGCTCCTACGAACGGCAGAACTAGTTTCCTCTCTCTCTCTCCACTTCTAGTAATTTTTCTTTCTTATCACTCTTATGTACTTTTTATGCCATTTATTACAATAAGATGATAAATCATATAGAGATTTTTGTGTATTTTCCAGCTTATGGACAAAATCAACTTATGGACGTCTGTAAAAATGGAACCCGTTCATTACCTGGAGACTGCCTGTACTTAGATATCCAACCAGTACAATTTAATTCATTCACTGGTTAAAAAAATAACAATTTACTGGATATGGAACTGGAACTTCTCAGACCAGTCAAAAAATTAAGGTTACAGTCCTCAGAGTGAACACCATCAGTTGGGGGCAAACACTGATATGTAAGATAGTTTCCGGTTGTCAGTTTTTTTTCAGCAAATTAGCTGTGAATCTCTTGCAGTAAGCTGCTCTGATGATATCTTTGTGACGTATCATTCTGTAGTTACATCCAGTTTCACTGGTTACACAGCGTATTGCCATTTTACTGCAAGCTACATCTTTTACATCACACAACTTGAATTTATCAGCTGCCAAGAGTACAGAGTATTGCTTATTTATTCATCCACAAAGTGACTCATTAGTTCCTTCTAGCGAATGTATTGTCAAGAGTCCTGGAGTAGGTTGGAAACCATAAACTAACACTGTGCTTTTATAATCTGGGGCTGACAACACAATGAAGATAGGGAAGGGCAGGTACCAGTGAAAGGTTACATACAGACAGGCTGGGAGGATGAAGAGTTGGCAGGGATTAATGAAGGGATGGATGAGGCTGGAATGGGTTTGTCAATGTAACTGTTGAATGACAGAAATAGCACAATGATGATGAAGCAGAGGGTTGATGCAGACAGTGATAAAGCTGATGAGGTCAGATAGCAGGGTTAAGGTGACAAGGAGTAAAGGTGGAAGGTTTGATGAAGTGAAATAGTGTGTGCCGGTGGAGGCTGTGATGGGAGAGTGAGCGGACTGTCGTGGGATCTGCTGATGAGCTATGACAGGTGTTGATGGAGAGGGTTGATAGGAAGGTGTTGGTGGGGTTGGGGTGTTTGTTGGGGGTGGGGAGAGACTGGAGGGGGCTGGGGGTGCAGTCAGAGCCGGTGGGAGCAGGGGCAGTTTATGGAGAAGGATAGTCTCGGGTGGTTGGGGCGTGGGGTGATCATGGGCAACGGAAGAGGGAGAGTCTGGGAGGGGAAGATGTTGGCGAGTGGGGGGGGAGATTTGAGGTGGGAGGGGATTTGGGGTGAGATTTTAGAGGGAGAGGGGAAGATTTGGGGGAGGGGAGATTTTGGGGGGAGGGGAGATTTTGGGGGGTGGGGGACATTTGAGGGGAGGAGAAGATTTTGGGGGAGGGGGGTTTTGGGGGTAGGGGAGATTTGAGGGGAGGGGAAGATTTTGGGGGAGGAGGGGTTATTGGGGTGGGGGAGATTTGGGGAGGGGGTTTTGGGGGAGATTTGGGGAGGGGGTTTTGGGGGGTGGGGGAGATTTGGGGAGGGGGTTTTGGGGGGTGGGGGAGATTTGGGGAGGGGGTTTTGGGGGTGGGGGAGATTTGGGGAGGGGGTTTTGGGCGGAGAGGGAGATTTGGGGGAGGGGAAGATTTTGGGGGGAGGAGGGGTTTTGGGGAGAGGGGAAGATTTTGGGGGGGGAGGAGGGGTTTTGGGCGGAGGGGGATATTTGGGGACGGAGGACATTTTGGGGGGAGATTTGGGGGGGGGAAGAGGGGAGATTTTTTTTGGGGGGGGGTGTTGGGTCGGAGCTGCTCCCCGGGAGACCCGACCCTCGTTCTCCGTTGAGCTAAAAGCCGCTGAGACCAACCTGTTAAAACAACAAGTGAAACTTCCACAGCCGTCTCCCTCTCCCTCTCCCCCTCTCTGTCCCTCTCTCCCGCCGCCCGAAACCCGCGGGAATTTTTCCGCCAAAAGGAAAATTTCACTGAAGGTCCGGATCACAGGCTCGGATGGGCGCCGCCATCTTGGACTCTCCCCCCACCCCGCTCTGTCACCGCGCACGCGCATTCAGGTCCCGCCACCGGGAGCGGGGCGGAGAGAGCGCCCCCACCCTGCCGGAGGAGGTTGTTTCTACCACCATAGTTGGAGAGTCAGTGGGTGGATGCCTCTGTTAGTGTTTGATCCGGGGTGCATCGCTCTCTCTCTCTCTCTTTCTACCCCCCCCCCCCCCCGCCAGCTGAATTGAGGGTTTGATGATTTGCAAGGATAGCGTGCTACAAACATAGAAAATAGTTAATGAAGCCAGCTTTTAACATCAATCTGCACAGTCATTATCCACTTCCAACACCTCCAATATAACAATACTTCCCCCAAGTGCATCTTCCCCTCTTACCTTTCAGCGTTCCAAAGGAACCGTTCCCTCCTGGCCACACACCACTGACATCCACACCCCTCCGCACCCCCACGGTGTTTTTATTTCAGACTGTGAAAGTAGTAACAAGCATCCTTTCTCCTCTTCCCACCAAACATGGCTCAAAGCACCCCTTCCTGGTAAAGCAATGCTTTACTTACACTTATTTCAATTTAATGTACTGCATTCAGTGCTCAGAATATGGTCTCTTCTACATCTGAGAGGCAAAACACAGAGTGAGTGGGCGACCTCCATTTAGTCCCAAGGATGACCCCTGAGCTTCCAATCAATGAAAATCAAAAAAACTGCAGATGCTGGAAATCTGAAATAAAAACAGAAGGTCAGGTAACACTCAGAAGGTCAGGTAACATCTGTGGAAAGAGTAATAGTTAATGTCTAGACCCTTCAGGACTGGGAAAGAGAGAATACATAAGTTTCTCTTTCCACAGATGCTGCCCGACTTCATGAGTGTCTCCCAACGTTTTCTGGAGCAACACACAAAGCGCTGGAGGAACTCAGCAGGTCAGGCAGCATCTATGGAGTGAAATGGACAGTCGACCTTTCGGGTCAAGACTGTCCATTTCCTACCATACATGCTGCCTGACCAGCTGAGTTCCTCCAGTGCTTTGTGTGTTGCTCCACGTTCCAGCGTTTGAAGTCTAAACAGAGACACAAGAAATTCTGCAGATGCTGGAATCTGGAGCAATACACAAAAAGTGCTGGAGGAACTCAGCAGAAGCCAGAATAAGAAAGTGGGGAGAGGGCTCCCCCCACCTCTGGCTTCTGCCCTCTTCCTTTCCAGTCCTGATGTAGGGTCTCGGCCTGAAACGTCGACTGTTTATTTCCCTCCAGAGATGCTGCCTGACCTGCTGAGTTCCTCCAGCACTTTTTATGTATAGCATCTGCAGTCTCTTGTGTCTCCATTAAAGCGTTTTCTGATTTTATTTCTGAGCTTCCATTATTGTTCCATTAATTCTCCATCTCTCTCCTGGTCTGATGTCTCTGTTCTGGGTTCATACACTGCTTCAATAAAGTTCAACCTAAGCTTAAGGAACAGCACCTCATCGTTCAATGACCATTATGCAGTCTTTAGGCTCAACAGTTTCAAGTAATCAGTTCCAGCATTTTCTGCCTCTTTCAAGTTCTGATGAGAGTGAATGGACTAGATCGCCAATCCTACTGTTCTGATGAGAGATCATTGACCTGAAATGTTAATTCCTGCTCCATGATTCAGCCTGATAATAGAAGGTTACTTTATGGGTTATTTGGCTCATTATATCCATGTCGGACAGTACCCAAGGATTGAATGTGGATCCCTGGAGCTGTGATGCAGCAGTGCTAACAGCTGCTCCACTGTACTGCCCCAAAGTAGATCTGGCAACTTTGGATCATCATTGCATTAGTTCTTGGGGTTTACCTCAGGGGCCAACTCCATGACCTTCTCCAGTGTATCTCCCAGCGGTGCTATGAAATTTCACACAAGTGAGAAACAAACCGAGGGACTCCAGGCAGCTGCTGTGATCCCTGTTGTTGGAAAGGTTGTTGTCTATGGACCTTAAAGCGAAGTCCAACCAAATTTAACTTTGATTGAATTGATATGAAGTCCATTACTGGCAGTAACATCTCCAAGAAAATTAGCTTCTTGCCACACATATTCAACCAATGAATGGAGGCTTCCAGGTGACCTTGAATGATATATTGAAGCATCTTTTCAAAGCTATCTGTTACAAATAAAAACAGAAAATGCTGGAAAAAATCAGCAAGTCAGACAGCATCTGTAGAATGAGAAACTGTTAACGTTTTGGGTGTGCAACCCTTTGTCAAAGCTATTTCTCTTTCCACAGATGCTGCCTGACCTGCTGAGTGTTCCCAGCATTTTGTTTTTGTTTTTATTTCTGCAGATTTTTGGATTTTCGTTTTCTGCCTGTTACAAATTTGTTATGACCTCAATGGCTCAGGTATGTTCTGTTGGTCACAAAGCTGATTGGGAATGGCTTACAGGGGCAATCACCACAGTACCTGTGAAACATTATCAGGGAGTGTAATTGTTTATCAAGACTCCAATGTCTAAGTCCAATACAGACACTGAGAGTCATCAAGACTTTACACCTTACAGACGTGGAGCAGAACCTTCATTACTGATAATCCTCTCAGGAGGGAGATAAGTCTAGAAGTTGACCTTCACCCAAAATGCTGAGCTGTGGGATCATTGCCTGATTCAGCGATGACCATTTTGTAACTGCTGACTGCAGCTGTGCCTGAGACCCAAGGTTTGGGAGCTACTTAGGCTGCTTTCAGGTACGACAGAGCATCCAAGACACACTATAGTGTCCAGAGCTAGCGCTGGGCTTGAGGGGTCAGAGATGAGAGGGGCTGAGTGGTTGAGGGTCTGGTTTGGATCTGGGAGTGGTGGGGAGGTGGTGTAGAGTATTTGCTGGGGGGCGGCGGTAGTGTGGAACTACTAGAAATCAACGCTTTGTGGGGGAGTGAAGGGCAGATTAGGGTTCCCAAGAAGGAAATTGGGGAGTCCAAGGAATTGAGGGAGGGTGGGAACTTGGAGGATCAAAAGGAGTCCAGGATCAGAGAGCCATGTGGTCAGAGTGTTCGGGGGATTCTATGAGTCAGGGAGTTGGGTTATCAGATCAGAGAGACGGAGAAGTCGGGGGTCATGTGTTTAAGTAGTTGGGGAGTTAGGGGGAATCGGGGAATTCAGGCATTTGGGAAGTCTGAGACACAAGAGATTCTGCAGATGATGGCAGTCTGGAGTGACACACACAAAATGCTGGAGGAACTCAGCAGGTCAGGCAGCATCAATGGAGGGAAATGGACAGTCAACGTTTCGGGTCGAGACCCTTCGTCAGGACTGCAAAGGAAGAGGGCAGAAGCCAGAATAAGAAGGTCAGGGGAGGGGGAGGAGCACAGGCTGGCAGGTGATGGGTGAGTCTGGGTGAGAGGGGGAAGGTGGGTGGGTGGGGGAGGGGGGATGAAAGGGGATGATGTAAGAAGCTGAGAGGTGATGGGTGGAAGAGGCAAAGGGCTGAAGAAGAAGGAATTCAGTAGGAGAGGACAGTAGACCATGGAGTAAAGGGAAGGAGATGGGGATTAGATGGGCAGGTCATAAGGGTGAGGGAGGGGAAAGAGTAGGGGTGAGGGGACCACAGGAATGAGGGAAGGCAAGGGGGAGGGGAAATAGGGGAGGGTTACTGGAGTGAAATCAATGTTGCAGCCATCAGGTTGGGAAGTCTGGGTGATTAGGGAGAGACTGAGGTGTCGGGGGTCCCGAAGTCTGTGTGATGGAGGGGTCAGGGGTCAGGCGATTAAGGGTCAGGACGATTGAGGAGGGGTGAGTGAGGGGTTGGGAATATCTGCTGATCACTCTAAATCCTCAACCCCTCCCCCCAGTCTCCATGACACCGAATGTCCCCGACCCCCTGAGTCTGTGTGACGAAGAGGTCTGGGGGGCAGGGAGATTCGGCGCCATGGAGATTGGGGGGGAATGGTGGGCATGATGAGGATGAGGGGAGGTCAGCGAAGGAAGGAGAGTAAAATAAAAGGTACAGGAAATGCAGGTTTTCTGAACAGAAGATTGGCCAAGAGGAAATACAAGTGGCAGATGCAGAATTGTTATCTGAAGCTAGAGAAGGAAAATGTTGGAGATTTAAAATGAAGAAAGAAAATGCTGGAACTGTTTACTTGAAACTGTTGATCCTAAAGACTGCATAATGATCACTGAATGATGAGGTGCTGTTCCCTAAGCTTAGGTTGAACTTTATTGAAGCAGTGTATGAACCCAGAACAGAGACATCAGACCAGGAGAGAGATGGAGAATTAATGGAACAATAATGGAAGCCCAGAAATAAAATCAGAAAATGTTTTAATGGAGACACAAGAGACCACAGATGCTATACATAAGAAGTGCTGGAGGAACTCAGCAGGTCAGGCAGCATCTATGGAGGGAAATAAACAGTCGACGTTTCAGGCCGAGACTCTTCATCAGGACTGGAAAGGAAGAGGGCAGAAGCCAGAGGTGGATCAGTAGGTTTGTGAGTGCAGTGGGTCAGGGACGGTAAGGATTTGGGATGATTGTGTTGTTGAAGTGATCGGGGAAGATGTGGTCAAACCAGGCCTGCATCCAGAGTGCATTTAACACAAAATAAACCAACATTAAAGGGGTCAGGCAGCTGGACTGCAAAGTTATTCTGTGATCTTCATAAAAAACAGTCCTAGCAATGCTGGGATCAGGGTAATTATTATGGGGGTGGGGTGGGGAGACAGGGATTGGGACAACAGGGCAGTCAGGGCGAGCAGAGGTTCGAAGGGTTGGGACTGCAGGAATTGAGATAGTAAGTGGGTTGGGGGCGGGTCGGTCAGGATGATCGGGAAGTTAGGGAGTCAGGGAGTTGAGGAGGTCAGGGAGTCAGATGATTGCGGGGCGAGCGGTGGGAGGTGGTGGGGAACGAGGGTGGGCTCAGAGTGATCCAGAGGTCCAGGAGTTTGGGGAGGTCAAGGATCTGGGCAAAGTCCTAAAGAAGGGTCCTGACCTGAAATGTTGACCGTCTGCTTTTCTCCACGGATGCTGCCTGGCCTGCTGAGTTCCTCCAGCATCATAGTGTTTTTCATCAAGGTTCAGGGGTGGGGGGGGGGTTTGGGGTGGGAAGTGGAGGGAGTCAGCGGAGAGTGAAATAGTGAAACATCCTGAGGGGCTCCTCTCTGTACAGGAGTCCACCCCCAGAGCAGTCCCATTGCAACAGATTTTTAAGTTGGTTCATGGACTCACCTGCAGTGAGGTGGAGCGCGTCATTCGTAGTCACATGGATTGTGAGAGGATTCAGCCCTCTCTGAGTATCTGAAGGGGCTGCTTCTCAAGTTCTGGTTGCACTTCAGCCCCACGATCTGGATCTTTGGGCACTTGGTGCAGAGAGGGGGGCAGATCAGTCAGATGACCCACCCCCCCCCCCCCCCCCCCCTTGGTCTGCTCCTGGATCTGACCAGGTTTGTCCTTCACCGGTCCAGGCAGTAGGCCATCGGGGGTCTCTGTCTGAGCTGACTGCCCTGCACTGCAGTTTCTCTGTAGCTGTGACACTTTACTCTGTACTGTTATTGTTTTTACCTGTACTACCTCAATGCACTCTGTACTAACTCAATGGAACTGCACTGTGTAATGAATTGACCTGTACGATCGGTACGCAAGACAAGTTTTTCACTGTACCTCGGTACTAGTGACAATAATAAACCAATACTAATACCACCTCTTCCAAGGATACATCCATACCCAGGTGTCCATGGAGCACATAGCATCCAGGACTGGTGGGCGCCACTGCTACTGGACTGCATCCTGGATTGCATTTTAATCTAAAACTTTTGTAAACATTATAAATAAATAAATAAAACTAATGTTTAAAAAATCCTGAAGGAGTTCTATAGGCTCCTCCTGCCATTGCACACAAATTAGTTAACATTTGTGTCTAAAACCATGAGAGGCATAGGTGGTGGGAGTGAGCACAGACTTTTTCCCATCAAGAACTAGAGGGCATAGGTTTAAGGTGAGAGAAGAGAGATTTAATAGGAATCTGAGGGGCAACTTTTTCACCCAAAGGGTGGTCAGTATACGGAATGAGCTGCCAGAGGAAGTGGTTGAGGAGGGTTCATTAACAATATTTAAAAGGTACTTGGACAGATACATGGATAGGAGAGGTTTAGAGGGATATGGGCCAAATGCGGGCAAGTAGGACGAACTTAGATGGGAATCTTGGTCGGCATGGATGAGTTGGGCAGAAGGGCCTGTTTCTGTGCTGTATTACTCTATTTGTATTAAAACTTATGAGCTATTTACTTTAAGTTTGTAAATGGATGATAACTGATGATGTGTTAATGTTAAGTAACGGAATAACATTACTTGTTATGAAAATGTTGACTTGAATGTAATGTATTCATATATTTTTGATGATTATGAATAAAGTACATGTGAAAAAAGATACAATGTGTGTCAACTAATCTTACAGCTAAGATAAAAAACATGATGATGCTGGAGGAACTCAGCAGGCCAGGCAGCATCCGTGGAGAAAAGCAGGCGGTAAGAAGAAAGAGAAAAAAAAAGTTTAGGAAAGGGGAGGGAAGAAGCATGGTGGGGTGGGGGGGGGAGGGGTGGATGGTTGTGGGGTGGGGATTAACTAAAGTGGGAGAATTCAATGTTCATGCTGTTAGGCTGCAAGGTTCCAAGATGGAAAATGAGGTGCTGTTCCTCCAGTTTGTGCTTGGAATTCTCCCGGCAGTGGAGGAGGCCAAGGACTGACATATCAGAGATAGTGCGGGAGAGGGAGTTGAAGTGACTGGCTGTAATACTTTTTTCCTCTCCCTTCTCACCTTTGACCCATTCCCTGGTGGATCTGCTCTCCCCTCCTCCCCGCACCTGCCTATCATTATCTTTACCTGCATCTACCGATCACCACCTTGTGCCCACCCCGCCTCCCCTTTTTTGTCCACCTATCACTGCCAGTAATATAAAATAATATATAGGAAAGACCAATCAACAGTTTTGGGAAGAATATAAGTATCTTCCTGTGAGAAGTTGGCATTTTCTGCGTAACTTGACGTTCATGAAGAAAATTTCCATCTCACGATTGACAGTACTGCATGTATTGCGTACATCAAGTTGGCTAAGAATGCAAACACCTGACACAGCAAGATACAAGAATATTTCACAAGAAAATGTCACAATAAAAAAACTTTACCCAATCACTCTGGAAGTGATCATAAAATTGATTCCATTCCAGACCTAGAGAAGTTCTTGAAGTATTATGCAGGTGGATCATCGAGCAGGCAACCATGGTACCAGCTTCAATCCCATTCTCATTATCTGACATTACTTAGAATGGCAATCTGTCTGAGATAG